>NC_086445.1:315334797-315647713 GCF_028390025.1 Pseudophryne corroboree
TCTCAGATCGAGGAGTTCAATTCACAGCCAAATTCTGGCGAAGTTTATGTCAAGTCCTCCAAGTCAAGCTAAAGTTTTCCACGGCTTACCATCCTCAGACCAATGGTCAAACCGAGAGGGTGAATCAGGACTTGGAGGCCTTCCTCCGCATCTATGTGTCCTCCTCTCAAGATGACTGGGTTCATTTACTTCCCTGGGCCGAGTTCTGTCATAACAACCAGTATCATTCTTCATCTGCTTCAACACCATTCTTCACTAACTTTGGATTCCACCCTAAAGTCCCTGAGTTCCAACCGCTTCCAGCAACTTCTGTTCCCGCAGTGGATATCACCTTGCATCAGTTTGCCAATATCTGGAAGAGCGTACGATCAGCTCTGCTCAAGGCATCGTTCAGGTACAAGAAGTTTGCGGATAAGAAGCGTCGAGCAGTTCCTGCTCTCAAGGTGGGTGATCGGGTATGGTTATCCACGAAGAATTTGAGGTTAAGAGTTCCCAGTATGAAGTTTGCACCTCGCTATATCGGTCCTTTCAAGATTGAACAAGTCATCAATCCTGTTGCTTACAGACTCCAGTTGCCTCCCTTCTTAAAAATACCCAGGACATTCCATGTTTCCCTGTTGAAACCACTGATCTTGAATCGGTTTCATTCCTCACTTCCTCCAACTCCGAAAGTCCAAACTCAACGAGGCGTTGAGTATGAAGTGGCCAAGATCCTGGACTCACGTCACCGTTACGGTCAACTACAATATCTTATTGACTGGAAGGGTTATGGTCCTGAGGAACGTTCATGGACCAATGCTTCTGATGTCCATGCTCCTGCCTTGGTCCGGAGATTCCATTCCAAGTTTCCTCAAAAGCCAAAGAAGTGTCCTGGGGCCACTCCTAAAGGGGGGGTTGCTGTCACGATCCGGGTATCTGGACGCCATTTCTTACCCATCAGATGCCTCCTAAGGCTGGCTCAGCGCTCCAGGACCGGATCCCATCTGTTATCCTGATGTGTACATTCCTGTATCCTCTCCTGTCACTCTGGGACGCTGTCACAGTAAACGCCATATTACACCTGGCATGGCGTCTCCCGCGGCCTCCGCCGCCGTCCCTGAACTTCTGCATGCAGAGTGTCTGAGTGGCGATTACGTCAGCCGCGGCCTCCGCTGTGTCCGCGTGGTTGGATGTGCATCTGTCAGCCTGGCGCCTCCTGTCTCCGGTGGCCGGCGCCGCCATTACTGTTTTCATTACCACATGGATTACAAACCAAACTTCCCTCCAAGTGTCTGCATGGGCGCAGCCATCTTGGATTCTGTCAGCTGATCATTTCCACCAATCTGTTCTCAGTATTGATAATCTGCATAATTGCCTAGCCAATCCCTTCCTTGCTGCAGGTATAAATACACTGTGCCTGAGCAAGGAAGGCGTCAGTGCTTTGGTTGTCAAACCTAGTTCCTGTTTGTCTCTCTCCTGTGATTGTCTTCCAGGTTCCAGCTCCTGTCTCAAGACTTCCACCATAGAGACCCGCACCAGCATTCCACCTGCGGTGTAGCCTGACTCTCCAATCCATTGTGGATTCATCTGTTTCCAGCTACAACATTACCTGCTTCCAGCTCAGCTTCCAGCAGAGTACAGCTTCCCTTAAAGGGCCGGTGTCCTTTCTACACTTTACCACTCTCCACCGGTATTATTATTTCTCCGCTCTCAAGTTCTACATTTCAGTTCATATTTCATCGCTCCCAAGTTCATTTATTATTTAACTGGTTCCAGCCAGTATCCACTCCGTGCTAACAACAGTCTGGTTCCAGCCAGTATCCACAGCAGCTGTTTTATCTTCAGCAACCCAGCTTTTCCTGGAACACCAGCTGGCACAATCCTGGGTTATCTCCATTGCTACAGTCGGGCCTGGTAAGGACTTTCCATCTAGAAGATCATAAGAACTATCTCACACTACCAGTGCCCTGTGGCTCCTGCCATCCTGTAGTACCCAGGAACTGTATTTATTCTTTGCTGACTTTTATGTTTTCTTTTACTGCTGCTGTGTTGCGGAGTTGTCATAATAAACATCATTGACTTTTATCCAAGTTGTCGTGGTCACGCCTTCGGGCAGTTATTATTCATGTTACTTACATGTCCAGGGGTCTGATACAACCTCCCAGGTTCCGGTACATCTCAGCCCCTACAACTGAGGCTGCCTCCCGTCAGCTCAGGCCCTCAGTTGTGACACAAGCAACATATTTTCGCCATATACGGTGATAATGTTTAGCCGTCACGTCTTTCCTAGCTCTTATCAGCGTAGGAATTACTTCATCCGGTATACCCTTTTCCGCTAGGATCCGGCGTTCAACCGCCATGCCGTCAAACGCAGCCGCGGTAAGTCTTGGAACAGACAGGCCCCTGCTGCAACAGGTCCTGTCTGAGAGGCAGAGGCCATGGGTCCTCTGTGACCATCTCTTGAAGTTCTGGGTACCAAGTCCTTCTTGGCCAATCCGGAACAATGAGTATCGTTCTCACTCCTCTTTTTCTTACTATTCTCAGTACCTTGTGTATGAGAGGAAGAGGAGGAAACACATATACCGACTGGAACACCCACGGAGTTACCAGTGCGTCCACAGCTATCGCCTGAGGGTCCCTTGACCTGGCGCAATATTTTTTTAGCTTTTTGTTTAGGCGGGATGCCATCATGTCCACCTGTGGCCGTTCCCACCAATTTGCAATCTGCTCGAAGACTTCTTGATGAAGTCCCCACTCTCCCGGGTGGAGGTCGTGCCTGCTGAGGAAGTCTGCTTCCCAGTTGTCCACTCCCGGAATGAACACTGCTGACAGTGCTTGTACGTGATTCTCCGCCCAACGAAGAATCCTTGCGGCTTCCGCCATCGCCACCCTGCTTCTTGTGCCGCCCTGTCGGTTTACATGGGCGACTGCCGTGATGTTGTCTGACTGAATCAGCACTGGTTGGTCTCGAAGCAGGGGCTCCGCTTGACTCAGGGAGTTGTATATGGCCCTTAATTCCAGTATGTTTATGTGCAGACGAGTCTCCTGACTTGACCACAGCCCCTGGAAGTTTCTTCCCTGAGTGACTGCCCCCCATCTGCGGAGGCTTGCATCCGTGGTCACCAGGACCCAGTCCTGTATGTCGAACCTGCGGCCCTCGAGAAGATGAGCACTCTGCAGCCACCACAGAAGAGACACCCTGGCCCTCGGGGACAGGGCGATCAGCCGATGCATCTGAAGATGCGATCCGGACCACTTGTCCAACAGATCCCACTGAAAGATCCTGGCATGGAACCTGCCGAAAGGAATGGCTTCGTCTGACGCTACCATCTTTCCCAGGACTCGCGTGCAGTGATGCACCGACACCTGCTTTGGTTTCAGGAGATCCCTGACCATGGTCACTAACTCCTGAGCCTTCTCCTCCGGGAGAAATACCTTCTTCTGTTCTGTGTCCAGAATCATGCCCAGGAAGGGCAGACTCAGTAGTAGACTCAGAAGGGCAGACTCAGAGTAGGAATCAGCTGCGACTTTGGAATATTCAGAATCCAGCCGTGCCAACACTTCCTGAGAGTGCGCTACGCTGACCAACAACTGCTCTCTGGACCTCGCCTTTATGAGGAGATCGTCCAAGTATGGGATAACTGTAACTCCTTGCTTCCGGAGGAGTACGATCATCTCCGCCATTACCTTGGTAAAGACTCTCGGTGCCGTGGATAGACCAAACGGCAACGTCTGGAATTGGTAATGACAGTCCTGTACCACAAACCTGAGGTACTCCTGGTGAGGCGGATAAATGGGGACATGCAAGTACGCATCCTTGATGTCCAGAGATACCATAAAATCCCCCTCTTCCAGGCTGGCAATGACCGCTCTGAGCGATTCCATTTTGAACTTGAACTTTTTCATGTAAATGTTCAAGGATTTTAAATTTAGAATGGGTCTTACCGAACCGTCCGGTTTCGGTACCACAAACAGTGTGGAATAGTAACCCCTTCCCTGTTGAAGGGGGGGTACCATTATTATCACTTGCTGGAGGTACAGCTTGTGAATAGCCGTCAGGACTATCTCCCTCCCCGTGGGAGAAGCTGGCAAGGCGGATTTTAGGTAACGGTGAGGGGGCGCCACTTCGAATTCCAGCTTGTATCCCTGAGATACAATTTGTATAGCCCAAGGATTCACTTGTGAGCGAACCCACTGGTTGCAGAAAATTCGGAGACGCACCCCCACCGCTCCTGGCTGCGCCTGTGGAGCCCCAGCGTCATGCGGTGGACTTAGTGGAAGCAGGGAAGGACTTTTGTTCCTGAGAACTGGCTGCATGGTGCAGCTTCTTTCCTCTACCCCTGCCTCTGGCAAGAAAGGATGCACCTCTGACTCTCTTGCTTTTTTGAGAACGAAAGGACTGCATTTGGTAATACAGTGCTTTCTTAGGCTGTGAGGAAACCTGTGGCAAGAAAATCGACTTTCCAGCTGTCGCTGTGGATACGAGGTCCGAGAGACCGTCCCCAAACAATTCCTCACCCTTATAAGGCAAAACCTCCATGTGTTTTTTAGAGTCGGCATCCCCTGTCCATTGCCGAGTCCATAAGACCCTCCTGGCAGAAATGGACATTGCATTTATTCGAGAGCCCAGCAGGCAAATGTCCCTATGGGCATCCCGCATATATAAAAGACGACATCTTTAATATGGCTAAGTGTTAGCAATACGGTATCCCTGTCCAGGGTATCCAACCCCTCTGACAGAGTATCTGTCCATGCTGCAACAGCACTGCACATCCAAGCTGAAGCAATAGCCGGTCTCAGTAGAGTACCAGAGTGTGTATACACAGACTTCAAGATACCTTCCTGCTTCCTATCCGCAGGTTCCTTTAGGGCGGCCGTATCCTGAGACGGCACGGCCACTCTTTTAAATAAGCGCGTCAGGGCCTTGTCAACCCTAGGGGAGGATTAGCGTAACCTATCCGTTGGCGGGAAAGGGTACGCCATTAGTATTCTCTTGGGAATCACCACTTTCTTATCAGGGGAAGACCACGCTTCTTCACATAACTCATTTAATTCATGTGACGGGGGGAAAGTCACTGGCTGCTTTTTCTCCCCAAACATATTTACCCTCTTGTCAGGGACAGGGTCAGCCTCTGAAATGTGTAATACATTTTTCATTGCAATAATCATGTATCGGATGGCCTTAGTCATTTTGGGCTGTAATAGTGCCTCATCCTCGTCGACGCTGGAGTCGGACTCCGTGTCGACATCTGTGTCAACCAACTGAGATAGTGGGCATTTTTGAGACGCTGACGGCCTCTGAGGCGCCTGGGCAGGCCCGGGTTGAGAGCCCGGCTGTCCCCCGGCAGCAACATAATCAAATCTCTTATGTAATGAGTTTACATTGTCATTTAAGACCTTCCACATATCCATCCAATCAGGTGTCGGCACCGACGGGGGCGACACCACATTTATCTGCACTTGCTCCGCCTCCACCTAACCCTCCTCATCAAACATGTCGACACAGCCGTACCGACACACAGCACACACACAGGGAATGCTCTGACTGAGGACAGGACCCCACAAGGTCTATGGGGAGACAGAGAAAGAGTATGCCAGCACACACCACAGCGCTATATACACAGGTATACACACTACCAAAAGTGAATTTTTCCCAATAGCTGCTGTATCAATACACCTTTTGCCTAAATTTATGTGCCCCCCCTCTCTTTTTACCCTCTTAGTGCCAGGAGACTGCAGGGGAGAGCCTGGGGAGCGTCCTTCCAGCGGAGCTGTGAAGAGAAATGGCGCTGGTGTGCTGAGGAAGAAGGCCCCGCCCCCTCAGCGGTGGGCTTCTGTCCCGCTGTTTCTGACTAAAAAATGGCGGGGGTTTTACACATATACAGTCACAGACTGTATTTTGTGTCTTTTTTATGCCAAAGGTATTCTTATTGCTGCCCAGGGCGCCCCCCAGCGCCCTGCACCCTACAGTGACCGGAGTGTGTGGTGTGCAGTGGGAGCAATGGCGCCCAGCTGCGGTGCTGTGCGCTACCTTAATGAAGACAGGAGTCTTCAGCCGCCGATTTCATCACCAGCTTCTGATATTCTGGCTCTGCGAGGGGGGCGGCGGCGCGGCTCCGGGAACGGACGACCGAGGACCTTTGCCTGTGTTCGAACCCTCTAGAGCTAATGGTGTCCAGTAGCCTAAGAAGCGCAACCTAGCTGTGAACAGGTACGTTTGCTTCTCTCCCCTCGGTCCCACGTAGCAGTGAGTCTGTTGCCAGCAGATCTCACTGAAAATAAAAAACCTAACATTACTTTCTTTACTAGCAGGCTCAGGAGAGCCCACTAGGTGCATCCAGCTCTGGCCGGGCACAGATTCTAACTGAGGTCTGGAGGAGGGGCATAGAGGGAGGAGCCAGTGCACACCAGATAGTACCTAATCTTTCTTTTAGAGTGCCCAGTCTCCTGCGGAGCCCGTCTATTCCCCATGGTCCTTACGGAGTCCAAGCATCCACTAGGACGTCAGAGAAAGACTGGATATGAGGAATAGAGTAAAAAGTAACATATGACACAAAGGCAGCCGCTCTGCAAACTATGGGAACTGTGGTGGTGCTGTCAAAGATAAATATATGAGGGACAGAGGGATGATCTGCACTATCAGGAGTACAAATCATGAGCTCATTGGTACTAATAGTTGAAGCAGAGTGCAAGCACTATCTCCTTGGTCCATTCCCACTGTAACAGAGGTGAGCTCACTGCACATGCGCAACCTCTTGACCATTGCTTCTTCTGCGCATATGGCTTACTGCACATTCTTCTTCATTCGTCCTCCATAGAAGTAGGGTGGGCCCACGAGTGTCTGGTCTGTTACTGAGCTTTACACCGATGACACCGCTCACAACTGCTTGTGGAACTACAAGTCCCACTGCATGTATATTATAGAAACATAGGCCCTCATTCCGAGTTGTTCGCTCTGTATTTTTCATCGCATCGCAATGAAAATCCGCTTAGTACGCATGCGCAATGTTCGCACTGCGACTGCGCCAAGTAACTTTGCTATGTATAAAGTAATTTTACTCACGGCTTTTTCATCGCTCCGGCGAACGTAATGTGATTGACAGGAAATGGGTGTTACTGGGCGGAAACACGGCGTTTCAGGGGCGTGTGGCTGAAAACGCTACCGTTTCCGGAAAAAACGCAGGAGTGGCCGGAGAAACGGTGGGAGTGCCTGGGCGAACGCTGGGTGTGTTTGTGACGTCAACCAGGAACGACAAGCACTGAACTGATCGCACAGGCAGAGTAAGTCTGGAGCTACTCTGAAACTGCTAAGTAGTTAGTAATCGCAATATTGCGAATACATCGGTCGCAATTTTAAGAAGCTAAGATTCACTCCCAGTAGGCGGCGGCTTAGCGTGTGTAACTCTGCTAAATTCGCCTTGCGACCGATCAACTCGGAATGAGGGCCATAGAATTTGACGGCAGATAAGAACCACTTGGCCCATCTAGTCTACCCCTTTTTTTTTTAACCATATTTTTGTCTCAAACCTCATTTGATCCTTATTTCTTTGTAAGGATATCCTTATGTCTATTCCATGCATGTTTAAATTGCTCTAATGTCTTAATGTGCATACAAACTTGGCGAGAAACTGAGCGACAGCGCTCATTTCCCCCCTTCCTGAGCGACGTCGCTCATTTTCTCGGTAAGTGTGTATGCCGTCAGCAATGATCGATGCGCGGCCCCTCGATCATAGAGCGACGTTGTCTAGTGTGTATGAACCTTTAGCCTCTACCACCTCTGATGAGAGGCCATTCCACTTGTCCACTACCCTTTCTGTGAAGTAATTATCCGGTGCAAAGAATAGATACTCCACGTTACCTTTGTTAACCCAATCCTGGCTGGATCTGCATCATACAGCATGTCACAGAGTTGTGCTGCATTGACCCTGTGTTGTCTCACACCCTTTTGTTCTACCTGGTGAATAAACCAAAGAACTGGTTAAGGCAGTGTTTTCCAAACTGTTTTGAATCACGGCGCCCTAGAATATCAGAATTTTTTCACGGCACCCCTAGGTCAAAAATTTCTTATTGAGAAATTTAGAAAGAAATAATAGGATTTTAATACCTACCGGTAAATCCTTTTCTCTTAGTCCGTAGAGGATGCTGGGAACTCCAAAAGGACCATGGGGTATAGACGGGATCCGCTGGAGACATGGGCACACTATAAGACTATACCCCATGGTTCTTTTGGAGTTCCCAGCATCCTCTAGGACGTATGAGAAATAACATTAAGTAGATCGCGTTTATATGTCATCCTTAGAGTCAGTTGTGTGGTGAGGAACAAGATTTGCTTCTGTTTGGCCACATATTTTATGACTGACAGCCACCAGCACTGGTTTTGCCTATTATATTGACCATGAATAATTTGAATTAGTCCTGGACCACTTACCCACTTACCCAGGGCACCCCTGCAAGTGTCCCCACGGCACACAGTTTGGGAACCTCTGGGTTAAGGTATTCAACATTCACATATGCACAGCATCTATTCACTGTGTGGATAGAGTAAGTCCTGGGCATATCCCGAAGAGGGACAAACAGGAGGCCACGTCCCCTTTTCAGATGCACAGAGAGGTGTCCTCTTTCCCACACGGCACCTTGTCCATTGTTCAACCTTGAGTGAATACTAGAACATTTTATTTTGCACTGTACAACTAAACAGTGAACACTGTATATCAGTTTTGTTAATAACGGAATATTTTTATTCTGGGATTTAGGGGGGAGAAGTACTAAGCATTGGAGAGTGATAAATTGGAGTGAGACAATGCACCAGCCAATCAGCTCCAAACTGCCATGTTACAGGCTGTGTTTGAAAAATTGCAGAAGGAGCTGGTTGCTACTTTATCTCTCTCCACCTTATCACTCTCCGAGGCTTAGTACATTTCCCCCCCTTAAACTGAAATTCCCATATTATTCCCATACCAATGAGGCAGTTTTATAAATGATAAATTATTGTTCCCAGCACTGTCATCAGATTCTGTGTAATATGGATGTAATAGCGGATGGCATGCTAGTTCCTATAGGACAAATCTGTGTCCATAATTGTGGTTCCAGTGAATGGACAGACCGTGTTTAGTTAGACAGTCAATAGGTCAACCCCATATGGTTGACATGCAATATGCTGACATGGTCAAAAGGTCGACAAGTTTTTCTTTTTGCTCCATCTACCATCCCATGTGGATTATGTTTGGGAACAGTAACCTTGCCCAAAGCGTGGCGAGCGGAGAGAGCCTGCGAGGGGCTACGTTTTCACTAATCATGGTCACACACACTTTGAAATTGTACAAAATGTTTAAATAAAAAAAAAAATTAAAAAACAGAAAAAGTATGTTTTTCGTGTCAAGCATTTTCATGTTGACCTTTTCCCCCTTTCGACCTTTTGCATGTTTACCTATTGACTGTCTATCTATTTTAAGCAGCTGTTATACCACACCCCCATAATGGTCACCACCTAAAGCGTGTTGTTTATGTTTTGCAGGCAGCATACACTCACACTGTTCACGGGTCACAGACCATTCCGCTTAATTAGGTTGGCACCCTCCATAATAAGAAGTAGGACAACAAGCATTAGATCACACAAAACAACAATAATGCAGTGGCTGATTACAGAAACATACACACGGCACGTGACCCATCTAATCATGCCAGTGCACAAGAAATGGTTTAAGCAAAGAAACAAACAGCAAACCTGTGGCTTACCAAGCCAGCTTATAAAATAAAATACCATTATCTTTTCATCAATGCTATCTAAGCAACTCTTTTCACGAAGTACTATAACACACACACAGTTCATTTGAGTCTTAAAAGCCTTCAACTTACACTGATTAATCCTGCACAAATTCCCCATAGTAGCCTGGGAGAAAGTCTATTATCCGCATAATAACCTCTCTGTAGCTGACTGAGCATATGAAGACTGTTCTTAGATCTTGTAGTGATCGGAGACTGCATACTGTGTGCTAGAACAGCTTTCTGCTCCCAATAAGTAACCGTTATAATAATGGGGATGATGCATGTCGTGTGTGTTATGGTCCATACACACTGAACACTTTTCCACGCTGCCCAGCGATGTCAGCGGGGATGAGTGGCTTTCCATAGCAGAACGCTATGGAAAGCCGCTCACCCCGCCATTCATCTACTGGTAATACCAGTAGATAAGCGGCGGCTGCCAGCGATGAAGCGGGAGCGCGCATCAGCGATCACCGCTTGCTCATACACACTGGGCGGCTTTGAGCTGAAAGCAGCTTCAAACACCAAAAAGTGAGCTGCTTTCAGCTTAAAATCGCCCTGTGTGTATGGGCCTTAACACACTGCTCCGAGGATACACAAGTACAGGCAATGCAGGAGCGTACACAATTCGTTGCAGCCCCCCAGTAATAATAATACTGTCCCCAAACACATACCGTACTTGAGCCCTGGATTCAGATCTCCCCCACAGGTCACACTGCTTAAGACTCATGCAGCTCGGTCCTCCTCAATAGATCACTCTTGAACATGACTTGACGTACCACTGAGCCACGAGCAGCAGCAGGAAAATAAGCTTGATGGAAAAGTGATCAACTCCTGGCTTCAAACAAGGTAGCTTTCCAAGGTGGGATCTATATTGAGAGAGTTTCTCAAGGAGTTGTGAACAACAAGTTTAAAAGGTGTCCCTGCAAGCTGGTGAAGCATCCCAATAGGACACTGGGCCAAATTCAGATCTGATCGCTGGGCTGCGTTTTTTGCTGCCCTGTGATCAGATAGTCGCCACCTACAGGGGGAGGATAAAAGCGCTGTACAAGTGTGCGTTCGGTTGTGTTGCAAAGCTGCACAAAAATTAGTTTGTTCAGTCTCTGCGCAGCCCGGGACTTACTCTTCCTGTGCGATGGAATCCTGCTGATCGAGGCCGGAGAGACGTCAGACACCCTCCCTGAAAATGCATAAGCACGCTTGCATTTTTCCAGACACTCCATGAAAATGGTCAGTTGCCACCCACAAACGGCCTCTTCCTGTCAATCTCCTTGCGAACGCCCATGCGATCGGCTTTTTCGCACCATCCCATCGCTGGTGTAGCTCTGCGACACGCCGTCGCAGTGCGGTGCATACGCATGCACAGTTAGAATCTGATTGCCCGCTGTGCTAAATTGCACAGCAACGATCAGATCTGAATTACCCCCACTGCCGGGGAGATGGATCAAGCCTTGAATAGAGAAAGTGGAGTAGTTGCCCAAAGTGTCATTTCAAAGACTGTGCTAGGTAAAGCTTGCAATGGGCAACCTCTCCACTTTATCTCTCTCCAAGGCTTGCTACAACTCCCATTATGACCTTGGAGCAAGGATGACCAGATTTTTAAAACACAGTCATTTGCTGCAATCTGCCAACAAGAAATAAAAGAACCACAGAAAACATACCATGTCCCGGATCACAGAAGGCTGGCAACTCTCCTCTCAGTAACATAAAACCTGCCTTATATGTAAGTTACAAACATAATGAAAAACCAAAGATATACTGTAGTTCAAGTACAATGTCAAAGATTATAGGAACATGCAATACAGAGTTCATAGTCTCAATGGACAAACAGAAACATTGAGGGTGATTCCGAGTTGTTCGCTCGCTAGCTGCTTTTAGCAGCATTGCACACGCTAGGCCGCCGCCCTCTGGGAGTGTATCTTAGCTTAGCAGAATTGCAAACGAAAGATTAACAGAATTGCAAATAGAAATTTCTTAGCAGTTTCTGAGTAGCTCGACACTTACTCACAAATAGCTATCAGTTTAGTCAGTTTCGTTACTGGTTTGACGTCACACACACGCCCAGCGTTCGGCCAGCCACTTCTCCGTTTCTCCAGACACTCCCGCGTTTTTCCCTGACACGCCTGCGTTTTTCCGCACAATCCCAGAAAACGGCCAGTTTCCGCCCAGAAACACCCACTTCCTGTCAATCACACTACGATCACTTCAACGATGAAAAGTCTTCGTTAGGACGTGAGTAAATCTACTAAGTTTTAAGCTAAAATACTAACCGCATGCGCACTGCGAACCATGCGCATTTTTGCCTTAATCGCTCCGTTGCGAAAATCGGCAACGAGCGATTGACCCCCATTGTCTGATTACATATAATTAAGTAGTACTGTATACTCATCCAAAGTTGCAAAAAAAGAAAAAGCTTGGTGCGATCTACCAATCAATTCTCTACGATCTATACGTTTATTTTGATGCAGTAGAAAGCAAATATAAAATACAGCTAAACAGATCAAAAGATTGTAATAGATTCAAGACGGATATATT
This sequence comes from Pseudophryne corroboree, assembly GCF_028390025.1. Lineage (NCBI taxonomy): Eukaryota > Metazoa > Chordata > Amphibia > Anura > Myobatrachidae > Pseudophryne > Pseudophryne corroboree. The sequence continues at coordinate 315,347,074 of NC_086445.1, forward strand.
CCTGTTGGAAACTATAGACCTGTATATATGGGAGTGGAAAGCAGCGGCTGAATGAAGGATCACACCATCTGTCTCTAACCTCTGTCCCTCCTATCCCCACTATTTCTCTCATATCTGCCCCCCATCCTTTCCGTCTGGCTCATTTCTCTTCCGTCTCGAGCCTCTCCTCCCCCCCATATTTCTCTCATCTCTGCCCCCTTCTGTCTCTTTTGGTCCCCACTCCCCAAATGTATTTCTTTAATAGCGGTTTCCTTTCCCCACAGTATCTCTGTCATCTTTTCACCCCCCACCACAGCTCTTTCATCTATCCACCTCCCAGTTTCTCTGATCTGTCCCCTTTCCCCATATCTCTCAGTGCCTCCTGTGTACCCTCCCCCAGTCTCTCTCTCATCTCTTTACCCCTTCCTCCCACCAATCTGTCATCTGTCCTCCCTCCCCAAAACAGCTCCACCATCTCTTACTCTCATCTGTCCCCCTCCCTTCTCTCTCTCTCATCTCTTTTCCCCTTCCCCTCATCTGTCTACCCCAACCCTGGTCTCTCTCTTTGATCTGTGTCGCCCCCCTTTCTTTCTCTTGACAATTCACTCCTCTTCTCCCTTTTCCAGTCACACTCTCTCACCTCTGTCCCCTGTCTGTTTCTCATATTATACCCTTCCTCCACCCGTCTTCTCTCTCTCCCCCTTGCATCTATCTCTCATCTTTGCCCCTATCCTATCTTTCTCTACTTTTCATAATAAGTAGAGACATATCTAAGATAAAAAATAAAATTCAAATATAATATTTTATTATACTTTAGTGCAGGGGTGGGGAACGTCCGGCCCGCGGGCCGGATAAGGCCCACACAGCCTCTTTATCTGGCCCGGCGGCCAGTGCTGCAGCCGCTGCTATGTGAGGGGAGGAGAGCGCAGCACAGCGCCTCTCCTGCCCTTCAATGTGCTCAGTGATGTCCGGACTCCGGTCTTCGGCGGCGGGGTGAATCTCATTGGTTTGTTAGCCAATCAGAGCTCGCGGACTGGCAGCCCCGGCTCCCGATTGGCTTCTGGTCCTCGAGCTCTTAACCGGTGCCTCATTTGAGATGCCCATTGCCAGAGACTGAACTTCACTGAGCATTGAGGGGCAGGAGAGGCGCTGCGCTCTCCTCCCCTCACACAGCAGGAACAACAGCAGTGAACAGCGGGGAAGGGGGGGGGGGGGGTGCACAGTGGGGCATTGTGTATCGGGCACAGTGGGGCATTGTGTATCGGGCACAGTGGGGCAATGTGTATCTGGCACTGTGGCGGTATATGTGTATCTGGCAGTGCACTACTGGGGGCATATGTGTATCTGGCACTGTTCTATTGGGGGCTCCCATTTTTTTGCGTGCACACACAGCATCTCTAAGGTGCATATATACTGGGGGCATAATTGCTGGGGCATAACTACTGGGGGCAGGCTAATTTTTAAGTTGATAATTTTTGTATGGCCCCCGAAGGATTTTATAAATAGCCAAATGGCCCTTGGTAGAAAAGATTTCCCCACCCCTGCTTTAGTGGCATTTAAAAGAGCATAGTACAGGCAACTAAGGATGAATTCACAGGTCCACAGTGCAAAGCTAAATATGTGTGCACTATCCCATTCTCGTGCACTCCCCTCTACAGTTTAAAGTCCCGTTGTCAATGTCCCTAGATATTCATATCAAATTTATGTGCCCGTGATTCTGCCTGACAGGTGGAGTTATTGTATTAAGGGGCTAGACATGTTTGGCCCGTTCCTGACAATAGCAATCCGACTTTTTTTTAAAGTCGGATTGACATTGTCGGAAATGGGGCTAAAACCTGTCGGGTTTGGCCGTGCTTCCGACAATAAACGTGGATCGGTGGCTTAAGCATGGACATGTTTGCTCAGAGCAGGTTTGTCTAAAAGCAGACAAAGGACTTACTCTGTCTCTCTTCATGTACCTGCTAGGTGAGTAGCTGGTCAGTAGATGTTACAAGTGTATCATTCTAATCTTCATGTACTAAAATACTATTGTGCATGGGTTTCCAGTGTAAAAGTGCATACACACGGAGAGATTTTGACTATGCAATTTCCCCTGAAATCCCCCGGAGCCCAGAAGCACCGACTTGGACTATCTGTACCTTCAATTTTGACTATGTACAGTTTTGACTAAGTGCCAATTTTGACTATACGTTGTACACTATATAGTCAAGATTGCCTTGCCTGCACAGTCTATCTTTCCTTGCGATACCGATCCTGCGGGAGTGTGCATCGGTATCGCATGCAGCCTAACACAGTGCGATTTGCACTAACTTTCCTTGCGATTTTGACTATATAGTCAAAATCGCAAGGATAAATCTCACCGTATGTACACACCTTGAGTTGTTTGGTTCTTATTTATTGTACTTAATATTAAAGTCCTACAAATTATTACAGGCTGAGTATCCCTTATCCAAAATGCTTGGGACCAGAGGTATTTTGGATATCGGATTTTCCGTATTTTGGAATAATTGCATACCATAATGAGATATCATGGCGATGGGACCTAAATCTAAGCACAGAAGGCATTTATGTTTCATATACACCTTATACACACAGCCTGAAGGTCATTTTAGACAATATTTTTAATAACTTTCTGCATTAAACAAAGTCCGTGTACATACACACAAATCATTTATGTTTCATATACACCTTGTACACACAGCCTGAAGGTCATTTAATACAATATTTTTTATAACTTTGTGTATTAAACAAAGTTTGTGTACATTGAGCCATCAGAAAACAAAGGTTTCACTATCTCACTCTCACTCAAAAAAGTCCGTATTTCGGAATATTTGGATATGGGATACTCAACCTGTACTTTGTGCAAATGTAAGGGGAAAAAAATACACAACACACCACACCACCACAAGGACAACGTACTTTAAGGGATCATGTGACAAAGGGACTTCATATCTGTCAAAAGTATATAAACTTCATACAATTTTGAAAACTGCTTTAACAAAGCTTCATTATTAGTCCTAACAGTCAGCTGGTAACTTTTTAATAGCAAACTATTTGAACAGTGTCTATTCAACAAAAAGTAAGTGCCAGGATGCTATTTTGTGGGTGGCCCCAATATCCAGACCAATGCTGCTTGTCAATTAGGAATACGTGCCATGTCCAATTCACAAAAAAAGTAATAAAAAAGGAAAGCTAATTGCACATATAATTTCCTAATGTCATTCTGTCCAAAAAAAAAAAAATCTGTTTCAGAGTAGCTTAAATATTTAGCTTAAATACTACGCTTGTTTACGTTTATTTAACGTTATTTACTTCACAATTCTTCAGTGCACCATTAGGTTAACACAATCCTTGTACAAAATGTGCTTTTACTGAATAACAAACATGGATAGGCAGCCCATGGCTGTTTGGGAAAGAAAGTGCCAGTCTCCCTCAGTATCTTATCTAACTGTAGAAGCAGAAAATGTTTTGACTGTCAATATTAATTGTACAAGCGTTACACCCAAGAAGAAATGGAATGCAGTTTAACTCCTTCCTTGTGTCTCCATTAGGACAGTTCACAGCTCTGTACAAAAAGATGTGTTCTGGAAAGCTTCTTATTGGTAAAATGCATTAAGAAAAAAAAAAAAAAAATAGGAAAATGCCTAAATTCACCAAAGATTTTACAAAAGAAAAGTTAGCTACAATGGGGCCGTCGTATGGATGGACCACAATGCCACCCACCCATAGTCCTGACAGAATAGGACATTTTTTAATTTCAGAATGGGGCCTGGCCTGTATACTGTAACACGAGTATTGCTGCACTTCCCGGTGACTGACTCATCCCATAGGAAAGGTCCGTTCCTCCATTTCATCCCCAATCCTTAACCCGCTGACTACACCTCTACATTACCCTATGAGAAGCAAACTGAGAATTAGCCTACAACAGCAAATGTGTTGGGGTGGGGGGTTATTAGTGTAATGTGAAGGAAACTGCTATTGAGGATGGGGGCTAGGGACAAGCTGGGATGACTCGTGTGTGGGTGGGGAGGTTAGCGTCATGTGGGGATGACCTGAGTGTGGCAGAGGGGTTAGCGTCACAGCTTTTATTTACCTAAGGTGTGGTCAAAAGACTCATCCATTCTTTCATCACCAGTGGTCACAGCTACTGCAGCCAACTTCTATTTGGTATTGCCCACCCATCTAACCCGGCTTTAATCCAACCAAAATGATGACTCCTTTCATGCCATTCCACACTACACTGTAAATACCTTCAACGACTGCCCATATCCTACTCACCATGATCCTAATAAGTCCTCAATAACCCCATCCCCTCATAAACCTCATCTCGAAATACTCTCTCCCACACACCATCTTATGATGACCATCTTACTCCCATCTACAAAATGTCTTCCGTTTTGCAACCCACTAATGGATACTACACCCTATTAGAATGTTTACATTTTCTCTGAAAAAAAACACCCCTTCATTAGAGGATTCCATACATCCCTGATGGAGTCCCAATCTCTAGTCATAGCCACTGTAATTCCTTGTATCTGTTAGGCCCTTTCATTACTTGAATGCAAACTCTCATGAGCAGGACCCTCCCTATCCACTGTTTTTCATGTCTTTTTTTTCTTTCTACCTTGTATGTACTGTGCTGTGATGCCTTATATATTTAAAAAAAACAATACTTTACTAATATGTGAAATACCATACATATTATTAACTCATAAGGTGTCGTCCATTTACACAGGAAAATGCTACGAATTTTAAGGCTACAAAATTATTTAAAAAAGTAATTCATACCAGGAAACGCAACTGCAATATCATATTCTAGCATTAAAAGACAAGGCAAAAATGATACTTTACAGCATAAAAATTACCGTCACTCGCACAAAACTAAGGGCCTAATTCAGACCTGATCGCAGCAACAAAACCATGTGCCGTGCAGGTGGGGCAGATGTAACATGTGCAGAGAAAGGTAAGGGCCCTACACATTGACCGATTCGCCGCCGAGCTGCCCAACGGCGGATACGGCCGACAGAGGGGCAGTGAAGGGGGGAGTGAAGTTTCTTCACTCCCCCCGTCACCCGCCTCCATAGAAGTGCATGCGAATATGGACGAGATCGTCCATATTGGCCTGCATGCACAGCCGACAGGGCACCAGTGATGAACGAGCGCGGGGCCGCGCATCATTCATCGCTTGTGCCTCCACACTTATAAGGTGTGTACACACGGTGAGATTTTTTCTTGAGATTTTGACTATACAGTCAAAATCGCAAGAAAAGTTAGTGCAAATCGCAAGGTGAAAGTCACCTTGCGATCCCGATGCGCGGCCCCGCCAGGTCGTCATCGCAAGAAAAGATAGACTGTGCAGGCAAGTCAATCCTTGCTAGATCGGTGTACTATCTAGTTCATCTCACATGTCAATGACATCTCACATAAGCCAAAATCTCACATAAGCCAAAATCGCAAGCACACATAGTCCATATCTCAAGAAAAGTTAGTCAAAATTTGTCCTATCTGGGCTCCGGGGAGTTCAAGGGAAATCGCAAGTAAAAATCGAACATAGCAAGGATCTCACCGTGTGTACACACCCATAGATATGAACGGTATCTCGTTCATTAATGAACGAGATCGTTCATATCTTTGAGTGATATCGCCCAGTGTGTAGGGCCTATTAGATTTGGGTGGGGTGTGTTCAAACTGAAATCTAAATTGCAGTGTAAAAATAAAGCAGCCAGTATTTACCCTGCACAGAAACAATATAACCCACCCAAATCTAACTCTCTCTGCACATGTTATATCTGCCCCACCTGCAGTGCACATGGTTTTGGCTATTAGCTAACAAATATGCTGCTGCATTCAAAATAAGATTTTACTCACCGGTTAATCTATTTCTCGTAGTCCGTAGTGGATGCTGGGAACTCCGAAAGGACCATGGGGAATAGCGGGCTCCGAAGGAGGCTGGGCACTCTAGAAAGATTTATGACTACCTGGTGTGCACTGACTCCTCCCACTATGACCCTCCTCCAAGCCTCAGTTAGGACACTGTGCCCGGACGAGCTGACATAATAAGGAAGGATTTTGAATCCCGGGTAAGACTCATACCAGCCACACCAATCACACCGTACAACTCGTGATACTATATCCAGTTTGACAGTATGAAAACAACTGAGCCTCTCAACAGATGGCTCAACAATAACCCTTTAGTTAGCAATAACTATTTACAAGTATTGCAGACAATCCGCACTTGGGATGGGCGCCCAGCATCCACTACGGACTACGAGAAATAGATTTACCGGTGAGTAAAATCTTATTTTCTCTGACGTCCTAGTGGATGCTGGGAACTCCGAAAGGACCATGGGGATTATACCAAAGCTCCCAAACGGGCGGGAGAGTGCGGATGACTCTGCAGCACCGAATGAGAGAACTCAAGGTCCTCCTCAGCCAGGGTATCAAATTTGTAGAATTTTGCAAACGTGTTTGCCCCTGACCCAGTAACAGCTCGGCAAAGTTGTAAAGCCGAGACCCCTCGGGCAGCCGCCCAAGATGAGCCCACCTCCTTTCACCGATTTAGGATGCGGCAGTCCAGCCGCAGAATGCGCCTGCTGAATCGTGTCACAGATCCAGCGAGCGATAGTCTGCTTAGAAGCAGGAGCACCCAGCCTGTTGGGTGCATACAGGATAAATAGCGAGTCAATTTTCTTGACTCTAGCCGTCCTGGAAACATAATTTTTCAAGGCCCTGACTACGTCCAGTAACTTGGAATCCTCCAAGTCCCTAGTAGCCGCAGGCACCACAATAGGTTGGTTCAAGTGAAAAACTGATACCACCTTAGGGAGAAACTGGGGACGAGTCCTCAATTCTGCCCTATCCATATGGAAAATCAGATAAGGACTTTTATATGACAAAGCCGCCAATTCTGATACACGCCTGGCCGAAACCACGGCCAATAACATGACCACTTTCCGCGTGAGATATTTTAGATCCACGGTTTTTAGTGGTTCAACCAATGTGATTTTAAGAAAACTCAACACCACGTTGAGATCCCAAGGTGCCACTGGAGGCACAACCGGGGGCTGAATATGCAGCACTCCTTTTACAATGTCTGAACTTCAGGTACTGAAGCTAATTCTTTCTGGAAGAAAATCGACAGAGCCGAGATCTGTATCTTAATGGAGCCTAATTTTAGGCCCATAGACACTCCTGCTTGTAGGAAATGCAGAAATCGACCTAGTTGAAATTCCTCTGTTGGGGCCTTTTGTGGCCTCACACCAAGCAACATATTTCCGCCATATGCGGTGATAATGTTTTGCAGTTACATCTTTCCTGGCTTGAATCAGCGTAGGAATGACTTCCTCCGGAATGCCCTTTTCCTTTAGGATCCGGCGTTCAACCGCCATGCCATCAAAACGTAGCCGCGGTAAGTCTTGGAACAGACAGGGCCCCTGCTGCAGCAGGTCCTGTCTGAGCGGCAGAGGCCATGGGTCCTCTGATATAATTTCTTGAAGTTCTGGGTACCAGGCTCTTCTTGGCCAATCCGGAACCACGAGTATCGTTCTCACTCCTCGCCTTCTTATTATTCTCAGTACCTTTGGTATGAGAGGCAGAGGGGGGAACACATAAACCGACTGGTACACCCACGGTGTTACCAGAGCGTCCACAGCTATCGCCTGAAGGTCCCTTGACCTGGTGCAATATCTTTTATAGCTTTTTGTTGAGGCGGGACGCCTTCATGTCCACCTGTGGCCTTTCCCAATGGTGTACAATCCTTTGGAAGACTTCTGAATGAAGTCCCCACTCTCCCGGGTGGAAGTCGTGTCTGCTGAGAAGATCTGCTTCCCAGTTGTCCACTCCGGGAATGAACACTGCTGACAGTGCTAACACATGATTTTCCGCCCATCGGAGAATCCTTGTGGCTTCTGCCATCGCCATCCTGCTTCTTGTGCCGCCCTGTTGGTTTACATGGGCGACTGCCGTGATGTTGTCTGATTGGATCAGGACCGGCCGGTTTTGAAGCAGAGGCCTTGGCTGACTCAGGGCATTGTAAATGGCCCTCAGTTCCAGAATATTTATGTAGGGAAGTCACCTGACTTGACCAAAGTCCCTGGAAGCTTCTTCCCTGTGTGACTGCCCCCCAGCCTCAAAGGCTGGCATCCATGGTCACTAGGACCTAGTCCTGTATGTCGAATCTGCGGCCCTCTTGAAGATGGGCACTCTGCAGCCACTACAGTAGAGATACCCTGGTCCTTGGAGACAGGGTTATCAGCCGATGCATCTGAAGATGTGATCCGGACCACTTGTCTAACAGGTCCCCCTGAAAAGTTCTTGCATGGAACCTGCCGAATGGGTTTGCTTCGTAGGAAGCTATCATTTTTCCCAGGACTCGCGTGCAATGATGCACCGATAACTGTTTTGGCTTCAGGAGGTCTCTGACTAGAGATGACAGCTCCTTGGCTTTCTCCTCCGGGAGAAACACTTATTTCTGGTCTGTGTCCAGAACCATCCCCAGGAACAGTAGACGTGTCGTAGGAAACAGCTGTGTCTTTGGACTGTTTAGAATCCAACCCTGCCGTTGTAGCACTTTCCAAAATAGTGCTACCCCGACTAGCAACTGCTCCTTGGACCTCGCCCTTATAAGGAGATTGTCCAAGTACGGGATCATTAAAAACTCCCCTTTTTCGAAGGAGTATCATCATTCCGGCCATTACCTTGGTAACACCCTCGGTGCCATGTACAGTCCAAACGGCAGAGACTGGACTTGGTAATGGTAATCCTGTACCACAAATCTGAGGCACTCCTGGCGAGGATAGTAAATGGGGACATGCAGGTAAGCATTCTTGATGTCCCGGGATACCATGTAATCTCCCTCGTCCAGGCTTGCAATAACCGCCCTGAGCGATTCCATCTTGAACTTGAATTTTTTTATGTATGTGTTCAAGGATTTTAAATATAAAAAAGGGTCACACCGAACCATGCGGTTTCGGTACCCCAAACCGTGTGGAATAGTAACCCCGTCCTTGTTGAAGTAGGGGCACCTTAAGTATTACCTGATGGGAATACAGCTTATTAATTGCCTCAAGCACAGCCTCCCTGCCTGAGGGAGTTGTCGGCAAGGCATATTTGAGGAAACGGCGGGGGGAAGACATCTCGAATTCCAGCTTGTACCCCTGAAATACTACTTGAATGAAACAGGGATCCACCTGTGAGCGAGCCCACTGATCGCTGAAATTTTTGAGACGGCCCCCCCACCGTACCTGGCTACACCTGTGGAGCCCCCGCGTCATGCTGTGGACTCAGAGGAAGCGAAAGAAGAATTATGATTCTGGGAACAGGCTGACTGGTGCAGCTTTTTCCCTCTTCCCTTGTCTCTGTACAGAAAGGAAGCGCCTTTGACCCGCTTGCTTTTCTGAAGCCGAAAGGACTGTACCTGATAATACAGTGCTTTCTTAGTCTGTGAGGAAAACTGAGGTAAAAATATTTCTTCCCAGCTGTTGCTGCGGATACGAGGTCCCAGAGACCATCCCCAAATAATTCCTCACCCTTATAAGGCAGAATCTCTATGCGCCTTTTAAAGTCAGCATCACCTGTCCAGTGACAGGTCTCTAATACCCTCCTGACAGAATGGACATTACATTCATTTTGGATGCCAGCCGGCAAAATATCCCTCTGTGCATCCCTCATATATAAGACGACGTCTTTAATATGTTCTCATGTTAGCAAACTAGTATGTTTGACAGGGTCACCGACCACGCTGCAGCAGCACGCTCTGCAGGTTTCAGTCTAGTACCTGAGTGTGTAAATACAGACTTCAGGATAGCCTCCTGCTTTTTATCAACAGGTACCTTCAAAGTGGCCGTTCCTAAAACGGTAGTGCCACCTATTTTGACAACCGTGTGAGCGCCTTATCCACCCTAGGGGATATCTCCCAGCGTAACTTATCCTCTGGCGGGAAAAGGTACGCCATCAGTAACATTTTTTAGAAATTACCAGTTTCTTATCAGAGGGAACCCACGCTTTTCACACACTTCATTCATTCATCTGATGAGGGAACAAAACACCGCCTGCTTTTTCTCCCCAAACATAAAAACCCATTTTTAGAGGTTAATGTCAGAAATGTGTAACACATTTTTTATTGCCGGGATCAAGTCACGGATGTTCCTAGTGGATTGTGCATATGTCTCAACCTTGTCGACTCTGGAGTCAGACTCCGTGTCGACATCTGTGTCTGCCATCTGAGGTAACAGGCGTTTTTTGAGCCCCTGATGGCCTTTGAGACACCTGGGCAGGCGCGGGCTGAGAAGCCGGCTGTCCCACAGCTGTTACGTCATCCACCCTTTTATGTAAGGAGTTGACACTGTCGGTTAATACCTTTCACCTAACCATCCACTCTGGTGTCGGCCCCACAGGGGGCGACATCATATTTATCGGCATCTGCTCCGTCACTATATAAGCCTCCTCCTCAAAAATGTCGACACAGCTGTACCGACACACCGCACACACACAGGGAATGCTCTGACTGAGGACAGGACCCCACAAAGCCCTTTGGGGAGACAGAGAGAGAGTATGCCAGCACACACCAGAGCGCTATATAATGTGGGGATTAACACTATAACTGAGTGAATTTTCCCCCATAGCTGCTTGCATATACAATATTGCGCCTAAATTTAGTGCCCCCCCTCTCTTTTTAACCCTTTGAGCCTGAAAACTACAGGGGAGAGCCTGGGGAGCTTTCTTCCAGCTGCACTGTGAAGAGAAAATGGCGCCAGTGTGTCTGAGGGAGATAGCTCCGCCCCTTTTCCGCGGCCTATTCTCCCGCTTTTTTCTGGATTCTGGCAGGGGTATTTACCACATATATAGCCTCTGGGGCTATATATTGTGGTATTTTTGCCAGCCAAGGTGTTTTTATTGCTGCTCAGGGCGCCCCCCCCAAGCGCCCTGCACCCTCAGTGACCGGAGTGTGAAGTGTGTATGAGGAGCAATGGCGCACAGCTGCAGTGCTGTGCGCTACCTTGGTGAAGACTGATGTCTTCTGCCGCCGATTTTCCAGACCTCTTCTTGCTTCTGGCTCTGTAAGGGGGACGGCGGCGCGGCTCCGGGACCGAACACCAAGGACTGGGCCTGCGGTCGATCCCTCTGGAGCTAATGGTGTCCAGTAGCCTAAGAAGCCCAATCCGGCTGCAAGCAGGCGAGTTCGCTTCTTCTCCCCTTAGTCCCTCGCTGCAGTGAGCCTGTTGCCAGCAGGTCTCACTGAAAATAAAAAACCTAAATCTATACTTTCTTTCTAAGGGCTCAGGAGAGCCCCTAGTGTGCATCCAACCTCGGCCGGGCACAAGATCTAACTGAGGCTTGGAGGAGGGTCATAGTGGGAGGAGCCAGTGCACACCAGGTAGTCATAAATCTTTCTAGAGTGCCCAGCCTCCTTCGGAGCCCGCTATTCCCCATGGTCCTTTCGGAGTTCCCAGCATCCACTAGGACGTCAGAGAAATCTGAATTACCCCCTAAAATGCAAGTTAAAAAGACATCATTCAATTTAGTTTCCTTGTGCAATCCCAGTTTTCACTACATACCCTTGAACTTTCACTGTCTACATGTTGGAGCCAGCAAAGTATAGCACAGCCCTCTAGATACATGACCCTTGGATTCTTATAACAGCTAGTAAAGGCAGAGAGACTACGGCAATCCTAAAACACCAATATAATTACACAAGGCAAGGTTAAAAAAAATTTAGTAAAAAGCTAGATTATATAGGGATAGTCCTGTATCCAAGCACTGTGCCATGTCATGACTTTATTTCCCTTGTATATCTAAGTCACTCACTAATGGCAGGTTTAGCTATGCACAAATGGAGCACTGGACATTGGACGATTTTGATTGTTTCATGCAAATTGGTCAGAAAAGAGCAGCCATCCTATTCATAATAGATGGAAATGTCATCCTGTATGGCAGAGAATCTACCTGTACAACAGGGTCTCTGTTCTGGTGCTACACAGCAGGATTAGTGCAAATTGTAGATTAAGATTTCTCTGGAATCAAAATGAATTGTATTCTGCATCAGATTGCAGCTCTCTCTGGGACTGGTTTTAAGTATGTGCATTTACGCTCTGCAAATATGTGTCCTAGTTACCACACACGTGCACACTGGCAGCCCTTTAGAGATGCATTTTATTTTGAACTAAATGGATCTTCAGGTATAATGTTAGGAGACATACATTTTGCAACTACATAAACTGTGTGCAACTTTTGGAGATAATGGGGGTAATTCAGAGTTGATCGCAGCAGCAAATTTGTTAGCAGTTGGGCAAAACCATGGCCCTCATTCCGAGTTGTTCGCTCGCAAGGCGATTTTAGCAGAGTTACACACGCTAAGCCGCGCCTACTGGGAGTGTATCTTAGCTTCTTAAAATTGCGAACGATGTATTCGCAATATTGCGATTACAAACTACTTAGCAGTTTCAGAGTAGCTTCAGACTTACTCGGCATCTGCGATCAGTTCACTGCTTGTCGTTCCTGGTTTGACGTCACAAACACACCCAGCGTTCGCCCAGACACTCCTCCGTTTCTCCAGCCACTCCTGCGTATTTTCCGGAAACGGTAGCGTTTTCATCCACACGCCCATAAAACGCAGTGTTTCCGCCCAGTAACACCCATTTCCTGTCAATCACATTACGTTCGCCGGAGCGAAGAAAAAGCCGTGAGTAAAAAAACTATCTTCATAGCAAAATTACTTGGCGCAGTCGCAGTGCGAACATTGCGCATGCGTACTAAGCAGAAAAACGCTGCGATGCGAAGAAAATTACCGAGCGAACGACTCGGAATGAGGGCCAATATGCACTGCAGGGGGGGGCAGATGTAACATGTGCAGAGAGAGTTAGATTAGGGTGTGGTGTGTTCAAACTGAAATCTAAATTGCAGTGTAAAAATAAAGCAGCCAGTATTTACCCTGCACAGAAACAAAATAACCCACCCAAATCTAACTCTCTCTACACATGTTATATTCGCCCCCCGCAGTGCACATAGTTTTGCCCAACTGCTAACAAATTTGCTGCTGCGATCAACTCTGAATTACTCCCAATGATAACGACTTGTCTGTGTTCCCCGTGCCCAACTATAGATTATAGTTAATATTGCACACATTTTGAGATGCATATAGCTTAATATACAGATGTGAAAAAGGAAGAGTGCAGAGGCAACTTGACGTCCAGTTCTTTATCAGGTCCCCTGTGTGTAGGTACAGCAGACCACTACTGGCTGCATGTTACTTAGGGGGGAAATGTTTCAATCTTTCTGAATAGAACAAGTAGAGGTTGCCAATAGCTGCCACTCAGATCCTACCTATCGTTTCATATAATGTGCTAGATAAGTAGATTAAAGCTGATCGGTTGGTAGGGACTACATATAGAGAAACAGTAGGTATAGTATGAACCACAGGGAATGCTGCTCTCCTCTGTGTTACTGGTTGCCCAGACAGCTGCATCAGTGATGATCACCCCCTGTTGTGTACTCATGTAAATAGGAAATTAATGAGGAAATGGCAATATCAAAATCAGGGGTGCATGCAGGAGCCATTGTTATATGGTTGAAGCTTTCATGGGAACACCCAGATCAGAGCATCACTAAACCACATTTATTTTTTCACAACACAGTAAATTCCATTTAATGTTAGACCTTTTAGGTGAAATTCTTTAGGAAGAGGGAGACTTTTTGCAACATGCGAACACCATTCAGATGAGCTGAACATAGCAAATGGGTTTATAAAACTATGCCTGTGAATATTGGATCAAGGTACAATTAGTGTAGTGTCTCTTTAAGAGTCAAAACATAGAAAGCTTTTATTTGCTTTTTTGTGTTCCTTGAGGACACAGACAAAAGGATCTGAGACTTACATAAACAAGTTAAAGCAGGTGCAATCCCTGTAAACATAAAAAGTTGTGTTTCTTTAATACAAATCATTTTAGTTACATATAAGAAGAACATTAGTTAATCATTCTTCTTGAGGTTTGGATTCAAGCTACTATAAATAATTTAGTTTGCAATTACTATGGCAACAACAGTCACATGACAAGTCATAGCAGAAAGGCCTCCCTTAACTCTGCCTTCATGTGACCACTTGAGGAGTGGGGACTGACTGGCTGGCTCAGACTGACAGATCATGGTAAGCTCTCTTGGGATCAACAGAGACCAAAAGCTTCCAGGGAGGAAAGAGAGGGAAGGGGGGAAGGGGGGATACTTTATGCAGTAGGAAGAAAAATTCATGTTAAAAATGTACAAATCTTCGTTAAAAAATAAAATAAAAGAATAATCATTAAAAAAGGAGGTCTGTTGGAGTGCACCTTTAGAAGCACAATGCGCAGAAGTACTACAACATCTACCATGTTACGGTTTCCTGCCATGAAGATAGACCTGCACTTGACTAAAAACTACATTTAACTACTTAATTAACTACTACAGAGATCTGCTGCAAAAATGTATATATATTTAAATTACAGCGCATAGGATCAGTGTTGATGCATAATTATATCATTACATTTACAAACACATTTTAACTCCTTTGAAAGCAAATGGGAAAACAAATGGACAAAAAAAACAAAACAAAAAATTAACTGTATGTGAAGGCACACGAGTGGCAATAAAACAAAAATAAAGAAAGCATAAAACAAAAAACATTGCTTATTCCACAGGTTTCTATATTCACTAACTTCAGCCAGCTAGGCTTGAGGGGGTGAGGGGCTAAACCTGGGTGAACATGATGTCATGTTCAATTTGCTACACTGGATTAGAAATAAACATAGCTACATGTTACAGATGCAACATGACTGTCAGTGGAAAGAAAATCCATATAACTATACCCGATTGTTTAAACACTTCTCAATATAGACTTGTAAAAGTAGAACTAGAGCTAGTGACATTTTGGATCAGCAGAACAACAAAGTGTGGCACTGGAGATGCTAAGGCAGTGGATTCCAAACTTTTTTGAATCACGGCGCCCTAGAATATCAGAATTTTTATCACGGCACCCCTAGGCCAAAAATTTCTTATTGAGAAATTTAGAAAGAAATATTACATTAAGTAGATCGCGTTTATATGTCATCCTTAGGGTCAGTTGTGTGGTGAGGGACAGGATTTGCTTCTGTTTGGCCACATATTTTATGACTGGCAGCCACCAACACTGGTTTTGCCTGTTAAATTGACCATGAATAATTTGAATTGGTCCTGGACCACCAACCCAGGGCACCCCTGCAAGTGTCCTGAGGCACCCCAGGGAGCCACGGCACACAGTTTGGGAACCTCTGTGCTAAGGGGATCCCATGGACTGGATGTGAAAAGAAAAGTTCTGCCTGTAGGGAAATTTAGCAACAAGATTCAGTCATTTGTACAAAAATGGTCAACACACTACTTTAAGCAAGACTGCAAAAAAAGGCGAATGAATATCCTCATTCGTCTGTTTTGCCAAAACATTTTAGGTATTCTTTAATATTGTACTTTTATTTCAAGATTATTTATCAGAATATAAAAATATCAGGATTATTGTTTTTTGTTTTTATTTATTAATAATAATAATAATACTACTACTACACACGTGAAAAGTGCTCCTGATGTGCTGATTAGGAACCTATTCAATAAATCACATGCGGCCCTGAACTGCTTGCCTCCACCTCTCTTCCTTTCAACTTCATTGCATTGATCCAAAACAAAGCTAAATTTATCCATCTAGTAAACCTGGACTTGACAGCAGATACTAGTTATAATAGTCCATATCACAGCCACTATGACGAAGGAGCCAAAATCACAGCATGTATATCCAGGAAAACAACAGAGTTGCATGAAAACCAACCTATTGAAATCAATAGAATCATAATAATATCCTGGGGGTAAGTTATCTAAGGGTCAATATGGTGTTTTCCTGCGAAATCCCATCAAGTTTGTCATTTGGAGATTTACTAAAGCCAAGCCTGCAGGGAATCTGCTTGAAAAACATGACTTTGGATGGCAATAGACCAATGGTGCAAACTCTGAATATGTTACATAGACAGGAATAGAAATCCCAGATGTACTAAGCATCGTGTTAGTAAAACAAATAGAAACAGCTGAAAATTTGCAGCACAATTTAATACCAAAGTAGACTACCAAATGCGAGCTGGATCTGTATGTCAAAAGTGCTACAATTCGTCCAGGCAAATAAAGGGGATACACAATTACAAAATGTGATCAGTGTTATTTGCTAAATTCAGCAGGGTCAAAGTATTTATAATTACGGATGATCTTTTTATCCAGCCTCGTCCGTAATCTACGAACACTACAGAATGACACTCGGCTTTTATTTATTTATTATTTATTTATTAACAGTTTCTTATATAGCGCAGCATATTCCGTTGCGCTTTACAATTAGAACAACAGTAATAGAACAAAACTGGATAAAAACAGACAGACAGAGGTAGGAAGGCCCTGCTCGCAAGCTTACAATCTATAGGGAAATAGGCATAGATACACAAGGATAGATGCTACCTATTGCATAATGGTCCACCAGATTGCTAGGTTCTTAATGGGTTGTATGATGATACCCCACAAAGTTATCCAAGTGTCAGGAGGGTGTGAGACTAAAGAAAGACAAGATATGTGATGTTATGAATACTCTTATGATGTTATGAATACTCTACAGAGGATGTAATTAGATAGGGAAGCACTGAAGGTTATGTGGGTGGGTCTGGAATTTGATAGGCTTGTCTGAAGAGGTGAGTTTTCAGGGAACATTTAACGGTTTGGAGACTAGAGGCGAGTCTTACTGTGCGTGGGAGGGCATTCCACAGAGTGGGTGAAGCCCGGATAAAGTCCTGTAATTTTGAGTGTGAACAAGTAATGCGTGTGGATGAGAGACGTAGATCTTGTGCAGAGCGGAGAGGTCGGGTAGGGAGATATTTTGAGATGAGTGAAGAGATGTATGTTGGTGCAGTTTGGTTAATAGCCTTGTATGTGAGTAAAAGTATTTTATATTTAATACGTTAGAATACCGGTAACCAATGGAGGGACTGACAGAGCGGATCTGCAGACGATGAACGTCTGGCAAGGAAGATTAGCCTCGCAGCTGCATTCAAAATGGATTGTAGTGGTGAGAGCCTATGTTTGAGAAGACTGGTCAGGAGACTATTACAATAATCAATGCGGGAGATAATGAGAGCATGGATTAGAGCTTTTGCACGCAAGAGTAGTTTTAGGTAGGAGTGGCATGTGCCATAAATCATGTTGCATAGAAATGAGCAAGCCTGTTTTGCAACATCCCATACCTTCTATTGTACAAATACGCCAGGTTTTTTTGTTTTTACACATGGATTTTAAGGCCAAGATGGAGGCAGGTGAGCAGCTTGAGGCCTGCAAGTGCAAACGGCAAAAATTCAACTATTTGCCCCAAACTAGAAAACCAAGACTTCACTTTGCATTACGGATTATGTAAAATGTGAAAAGGGAGAGGATGGTGTTACAGAGTGTCGCACAGTGAAGGCAAAGAACAATTTGGTTTTAAATCTAGTGGATATATTTACTATGCTGTGATTTGTCAAAGCCACTGATCTGTTAAGTATGTTTGTCCAATAGTTTTAAAGCAGCAATAAGAACGAACGCTAAACAATCCCGATTTAGCATTCATTGCTACCGCTATCTGTCATAATCTCTGAAGAACGGCAGCTCTGACAAACCTCAGCATAGAAAATATACACGTAGAGGGCTACCCGATGCCTTGTATCTGTGCATGCATCCCAATGGCTACCGCTAGCAGAGGCATACCGGTATTGCATGGAGAGCCAAAGGCCTTCCTGGGTGGTGGCAATCATAGTCAGGCATGCTGATGTCTTGAATGGGTTGAAAGACAGTTCCACTGGCAACCATGCTGAACAAACATAGGATTGCTTTAATGTTCAAAGGTACAGCCAATGTTCTCTCGATGGTGCGCCTGTCAATGCCGGTGGGACCTCAGCGGGAAGCACATAGGCATTAACATATATTTTCAGCCACTACTGCACCTTCATCCACCTCTGATACAGGCCCTAAGGGGTATATTCAATTAGGGTCGAAAGCTGCTGCCTGTCGGCGGTATAGCTGCCGATTCACGTACTTTTGAGGGAAACCGGGCCAAATTTTACAGGATTTGGCCCCATTTCCGACCATCTCAGTCCGACATAAAAAATGTCGGACTGAGATGAGGGACCTTAGTGGAGGAGAGGGGGAGAGTCGCGGGGAGACGTGGGGGGGGGGGGGCGGTGAGCAGTGCTGGAGGATGTCACGGCCCTGCTCACAGCAGCGTCCACCCGGCTCCAGCAAGCGAGACCTCGCTTGCTGGAGCCGGGTGGATGCTGCCGTGAGCGGCGGCTGTGATGCGGGGATGGGGAGCAGAGGGATGTGGAGACATGAGAGGGGGGAGCAGGGCGGCGGGCTGCAGAGCACTTCCTCTGATGGGCGCCCCCCGGCCAGGCTCCCGGCAGCGTACCCCGGCCGCTGCTGACAGGTCCTCCGCCACCGCTGACAGATCCTCCCCCGCCACTGACAGCATCACCCACCGCCTGACAGGTACCCCCAGCCGCTGCAGTTACCTCTCCCTGGCCGCCGCCGCTGAAAGGGAGAGACGGGGGGGGGGGGGGGGGGAGAGCCGCGGACAGACGGGGGAGAGCAGCGCCCGCGGCTCTAAGCTCCTGCATCTCAATTCGACTTTTTTTAAACTCGAGTTGGTAATGCATTGAATAGCCCAGGTCGGATCCTTTCCGACAAGTAAATGTCGGAATGGATCAGACTTCAATTGAATATACCCCTAAGCCTCCAGACATTTACTGAATGTGATCCGATACTAGTATTTAAAATTACAGGGGACATTTGCGGGCCAACCTCTATAAATCTCATCTAAATGCCATGTAAGTGACATACCACAAACTTGGCTTGCCAACAAGGAGAGGTCTATCAATTGTGATTTCTCAGAAGAGATGACTGCAGACAGTGACCAGCTAAGGTCCCAAGTAACGGTAGGGATCAGGACAATCAAAGCTAATCTATATCAAAGGGCAGATTTGGCCAACAGCAGCAACATCACTTTCACTTTGCTGGCAGTGATGAATGAAAAGAATAGATTCTAAGGGGATGAGTCAATTGTTTGATAGAATTTGCTCCTGTTTAAAGAGGTTGGAAGCTAACTCAATGCATGCGATTAGCAGTGTTAAGCGGCTTCCCCCAAGCCAAGTGCCGAGCCTGCTGCAGTTAAGGTACTCCTAACACTTGCGACCAGCCGTACTTCATGCTAATTGCTGCTCAGATGTCAGGAGGGTGCGAGCAGAAACCCACGATTGGTATAGCCTCAGGACTGGTCGCCCAAAATAATTGAATTAGCTCCCAGCTACTTTAGAAGGGAATTAATTATCTCAAACAACTGAATCACCACCCAATGAATCGCCCCAAAAGAAACCTTCTCACACAGGAAAGTATGTGGTCTAGTTAGGACACTTTGCAATTTTGTCCTGCTAACCAGCTTCTCTTTTTGATACTATTTGCAGCGTTAAGAGCTGTAGTATCAGGCAATTTAGAATTATTCTCATGCAGGGACAGCTGCTCAGAAAAGCAGCTGTCAATGCAAATGGTAATAACTACTCTTTCCCTGATGATTACAAAAGGTAATAGGTTACTGTTCCGGGTCCTCACCTGTATCACTAAGGATGCCCAGCCATTGGGTCATGCATGCACACATAAAGACTGCTGTGAAGTAATAAGTATGGCAAAACTGTAGCCTATAGACTACATTGAGAATAATTGGGTACTGCAGCAGGATTATTACTAGCAGGGACACTTAACCCTCAGTCAGGTGCAGCTGGCCTGACAGGCTCCGCAAAGCTGTTCTCGCTCCCCTCTCCGCAGGGGCCTGTCCCTTCTAGTACCTTCCTATCTCTAGGTGCTGTTCGAAACCCCCCTAGTCCGTTTTCCAGCCGTCTGTGTGGAGTGCAGTAGTGAACCTCCTCCGACTTTTGAACGTTTGTTTTTCCTTTTATTTTCAAATATTGTTTATTTTGCTCATTTTATGAATGAAAATTACAAAGGTTTTGGATATTTTGTGGAAATATGTAGGTTTGTCCAGGGTGGCCACTCAGGCACACTGCGCCCAAACTTATACTCACGTTTGTGTTTTCTCTTTTTTGCTTCAGATTTTCTGCTGAAATTGCCCGTAAAACCTACGATTTCTCTCACTGTACATCCTAATGAAGTCACTGATCACTTTAAGAGCGTTAGAATTGCGTTAATTAGGTGCTAATGACGACTTTTAACAGGCGCCTGTCAGGTGCACGGCGCCTGAACCCGGGAGTCCCAGAGGTGCGCCTGACGGAGAGGTAAAATTGCCTAAACCACACAGAAACAGATGTGTACACAATGGGGGTCATTCCGAGTTGATCGCTCGCTAGCTACTTTTTGCAGCCGTGCGAACACATAGTCGCCGCCCACAGAGGAGTGTATATTTGCTGTGCAACGGTGTGATCACTTTTGCAGCCGAGAAATAGTTTGTGCAGTTTCTGAGTAGCTCAGAACTTACTCAGCCCTTGCGATCACTTCAGCCTGTCCGGTCCCGGAATTGACGTCAGACACCCACCCTGCAAACGCTTGGACACGCCTGCGTTTTTCCAAACACTCCCAGAAAACGGACAGTTGACACCCACAAACGCCTTCTACCTGTCAATCTCCTTGCGATTGGCTGTGCAAATGGATTCTTCGTTAAATCCTGTGCATTTGCGGTGCATACACATGCACAGTAGTGACCTGATCGCTGCGAAAAACGGCAGCGTGCGATCAGGTCGGAATGACCCCCAATGTATTAGATAACTGCAACTTTCTTACAGCTTTTACCCACAAAACAGCTGATTTAAATATTGACATTGAAATCATGATACGGAGTTACTAGTGAAGCTGCCAATATGTCAGAAATGACGTGGTAGTTCTATCAACGTCCGTCTCTTTTACAGCACCAGCTTCTAAAATCGGACACACAGCAGATAAATACTGGTGGTAGTGCCAAGATATCTAGATAACGGCTGCTGGCTTTACAATTATGGTTCAATACATTTAATGAAATATAGAGTATAAATAAATGCTATACAGAGGTTTGATTTTTTTTTTTTAATGAACGCATAAGATGAAATGCAATATATTTCAGGTCAGCGGAATCAATGAAACAAACTTATTACTGCTCACTCTAGCATTAGGGTGAGCAGTAGTCCTCCATATGCTTGTTTTGGAATAATAGTTTTCCTTACAGATTGCCAAAACTTCCAGTTGACTTCTCGGATGCTAAAAAGGCCCTTGTCAAAAAGAGCAACAAAAACGGAATGTTGGCTTCCAGATGTCGCTGGATTAAACCAACATCACGTGCGACAAACTGTAATTCAGGACCTAACGCCAAAAGTGGCCTATCTCTGCAATAATGACATTTCACATGGCTTGCTAACTAGCCAACCTCCTTCCAGCCTCCTAGTCCTTCAGGACAACGATAAAAGAGCTGCAGTTGTCACAAGCCTACCATTACTGGAAGACAGGCACATAATCAGTGTTCTGAGCACATCAACAAACCTGACTACAATGAACCATTCAAAAAAGGTACAGGGCAAACTTTATTTTACCTTGTTTGTTTTGGTCATTCAAGGTCAGTGTGCTACACTTCCTGCACAAGTCTACTGTATGCACTATGAAAATGCTCTTATTTTGATTTATCTTGTTTTGTAAAACTCAAATGTGTACTTGCAAATCATATGCTCTGTTATCCCACCTCATAACACACACAGTCTTTGCCTTCTCACCTGAATGGGGTTGGAAGCCTTGAAGACATGACAGGCCATCTCAGACTCCGGGTTGTCAGGTTGAGTCTTAATCAAGTAGGCAAAGTAAGAGGGATCCTGGCTGTTATGGATGAAGCGGGCAATGTGCTGTGTCTTGTGTTCAAATATGAAGACCGCTGTGTTGCCACTGGCGCCATTCAAAGCAGGCACACAACGAAGATGCGGGGCAACTAATAGGAGTTGAACTTCTCGACAAGGTGCCACACAACCAGGGGGCTCCTGCTTTTCTGCCCGTCTACGGATCTCTGCCACTAGCCATGGCAGCATTGGTAGAGTTGTCCTACGGTCTAGGGATGACCAGCCAACATACCACAAGTTGAACCTTTTTTCCACTACAGGCCTGTCAGGGAGTGGTTGCTCCTCCAACAGAGGGTGACATTGGTCTGCTGAACTTCTCCTCTCCATGACTGCTCCAGAAGATAACACAGGACAGGTCTGGGAGCTTGAAAACAAGATGCTAGCAGTAAGAAGTAAGTACAGACAGTATAACAGCTCTTGCAGTGGGACAGAATGGAGTCTCCTTGTAGCCTACCAGCACAACTGCAGTCCTATATCTGGGAGCTCCCTTGTTGCAAGTCCGGACATGGACAGTTTACACAGCTATGATACAATCCAATGACATGTTATAGAAGGCACACATACCATTAGGGAAGGTACACATCATATCAGCCAGAAGAGTTGCTGTGCTCAGGCACATGGCAGGGACACACACACAGACGTGCACAATAGCAGTGCCTGCCTTCTGCTCCCCACACAGACCTGTCTGTACTGTGTTTCCTTCTCTCCTCCTCCTCCCTCTAGCAAGCGATCGTCATGACAGATCCTGCAGACCAGCTTCTCCTCCCCACCTCCTGCCTGCATGTATGCATTAGCCCAGCCAGCTCCCAGCCCACTGCTTTGTACTGGCTCACCAATAGCTCCCAGCACACTCAATGACGGGAGGACTGTGCTAGCAATGAGCCACCCGCGCAGTGAGCGGGATATTCCTGCAAATGTGGCTTAGAAAGGAAAAGTCAGTTCTTCACTGAGGGGAACCCCCGGATTGGTGACACAGCAGCAGCGAGAAAATCTTCCCCCGGCCCACCCTCCCTCAGTATGTCTGCTCCCAGCACACCTACAGCAGCAAGAAGTTTCATCATCACCTCAGAATCCGGCTGCAGCTTCCATGCATGCGGGTGTGTGACTCTGCCAGAGCCGCCTGCTGCTAATTATACACCTCACTCCTCGCCTTATAGCAGCAGCCGGGTGTAGGAGGTGTGGGGTGCCCGCTGGCAGCAAGAGGAGGGAAGTAGTGCTGCTGCTGTGTCTGCACCACGAGGAGAGGCCAGCAGCAGCACGGCTCCTTTCTCCTGTGTTATGTATAGTATACCAATAACAAACAGCCCATTATGGACAAGTCTCGGGTGATTCTTTGCGAGGAGAGGCCAGCAGCAGCACGGCTCCTTTCTCCTGTGTTATGTATAGTATACCAATAACAAACAGCCCATTATGGACAAGTCTCGGGTGATTCTTTGCAGAGAAACTTTTATATTTGGTTTTTCAGTCCAGAAATAAAATATCATTAGCAGCTAGAACTACTAAAAGTAAAGACAACTACATGTGAGCAGAACTCTCCCTATAATGACAGTTTTTCAGTACTTGTGCAATGACAGAATTGATTGCAAAGTAGTGTTTGCTGAGGCAAATAATGCAATTTATTTACTATGGCTATATACAGTACCTCCTCACAGCTCCAGTGGCCGAAGAGAAAGACGTATAAAATGAATTAGCCCTTGGGCATTTAAAATAAGAATTTACTTACCGATAATTCTATTTCTCGGAGTCCGTAGTGGATGCTGGGGTTCCTGAAAGGACCATGGGGAATAGCGGCTCCGCAGGAGACAGGGCACAAAAAGTAAAGCTTTCCGATCAGGTGGTGTGCACTGGCTCCTCCCCCTATGACCCTCCTCCAAGCCTCAGTTAGGTACTGTGCCCGGACGAGCGTACACAATAAGGGAGGATTTATGAATCCCGGGTAAGACTCATACCAGCCACACCAATCACACCGTACAACCTGTGATCTAAACCCAGTTAACAGTATGATAACAGCGGAGCCTCTGAAAAGATGGCTCACAACAATAATAACCCGATTTTTGTAACTATGTACAAGTAATGCAGATAATCCGCACTTGGGATGGGCGCCCAGCATCCACTACGGACTCCGAGAAATAGAATTATCGGTAAGTAAATTCTTATTTTCTCTATCGTCCTAGTGGATGCTGGGGTTCCTGAAAGGACCATGGGGATTATACCAAAGCTCCCAAACGGGCGGGAGAGTGCGGATGACTCTGCAGCACCGAATGAGAGAACTCCAGGTCCTCCTTAGCCAGAGTATCAAATTTGTAAAATTTTACAAACGTGTTCTCCCCTGACCACGTAGCTGCTCGGCAAAGTTGTAATGCCGAGACCCCTCGGGCAGCCGCCCAAGATGAGCCCACCTTCCTTGTGGAGTGGGCCTTTACAGATTTAGGCTGTGGCAGGCCTGCCACAGAATGTGCAAGTTGGATTGTGCTACAGATCCAACGAGCAATCGTCTGCTTAGACGCAGGAGCACCCATCTTGTTGGGTGCATACAATATAAACAACGAGTCAGATTTTCTGACTCCAGCTGTCCTTGCAATATATATTTTCAATGCTCTGACAACGTCCAGTAACTTGGAGTCCTCCAAGTCACTTGTAGCCGCAGGCACTACAATAGGCTGGTTCAGATGAAATGCTGACACCACCTTAGGGAGAAAATGCGGACGAGTCCGCAGTTCCGCCCTGTCCGAATGGAAAATCAGATATGGGCTTTTGTAAGATAAAGCTGCCAGTTCTGACACTCTCCTGGCCGAAGCCAGGGCTAGTAGCATGGTCACTTTCCATGTGAGATATTTCAAATCCACATTTTTTAGTGGTTCAAACCAATGAGATTTTAGAAAGTCCAAAACCACATTGAGATCCCACGGTGCCACTGGAGGCACCACAGGAGGCTGTATATGCAGCACTCCCTTAACAAAAGTCTGGACTTCAGGGACTGAAGCCAATTCTTTCTGGAAGAAAATCGACAGGGCCGAAATTTGAACCTTAATAGATCCCAATTTGAGACCCATAGACAATCCTGATTGCAGGAAATGTAGGAATCGACCCAGTTGAAATTCCTCCGTCGGAGCACTCCGATCCTCGCACCACGCAACATATTTTCGCCAAATGCGGTGATAATGTTGCACGGTTACTTCCTTCCTTGCTTTAATCAAAGTAGGAATGTACGCCTCTTTGCCGTATAATTCTCAATACTTTTGGTATGAGAGGCAGAGGAGGAAACACATACACCGACTGGTACACCCAAGGCGTTACCAGCGCGTCCACAGCTATTGCCTGCGGATCTCTTGACCTGGCGCAATACCTGTCCAGTTTTTTGTTGAGGCGAGACGCCATCATGTCCACCATTGGTCTTTCCCAACGGGTTACCAGCATGTGGAAGACTTCTGGATGAAGTCCCCACTCTCCCGGGTGAAGGTCGTGTCTGCTGAGGAAGTCTGCTTCCCAGTTGTCCACTCCCGGGATGAACACTGCTGACAGTGCTATCACATGATTCTCTGCCCAGCGAAGAATCCTTGCAGCTTCTGCCATTGCACTCCTGCTTCTTGTGCCGCCCTGTCTGTTCACATGGGCGACTGCCGTGATGTTGTCCGACTGGATCAACACCGGTTTTCCCTGAAGCAGAGGTTCTGCCTGGCTTAGAGCATTGTAGATTGCTCTTAGTTCCAGAATGTTTATGTGAAGAGACGTTTCCAGGCTCGTCCACACTCCCTGGAAGTTTCTTCCTTGTGTGACTGCTCCCCAGCCTCTCAGACTGGCGTCCGTGGTCACCGGGATCCAATCCTGTATGCCGAATCTGCGGCCCTCCAATAGATGAGCACTCTGCAACCACCACAGAAGAGATACCCTTGTCCTTGGAGACAGGGTTATCCGCTGGTGCATCTGAAGATGCGACCCTGACCATTTGTCCAACAGATCCCTCTGGAAAATTCTTGCGTGGAATCTGCCGAATGGAATTGCTTCGTAAGAAGCCACCATTTTTCCCAGGACTCTTGTGCATTGATGTACAGACACCTTTCCTGGTTTTAGGAGGTTCCTGACAAGCTCGGATAACTCCTTGGCTTTTTCCTCCGGGAGAAAAACCTTTTTCTGAACCGTGTCCAGAATCATCCCTAGGAACAGCAGACGAGTTGTTGGCATTAACTGGGATTTTGGAATATTCAGAGTCCACCCGTGCTGTTTTAGCACTTCTTGAGACAGTGCTAATCCCATCTCTAGCTGTTCTCTGGACCTTGCCCTTATCAGGAGATCGTCCAAGTATGGGATAATTAATACGCCTTTTCTTCGAAGAAGAATCATCATCTCGGCCATTACCTTTGTAAAGACCCGAGGTGCCGTGGACAATCCGAACGGCAGCGTCTGAAACTGATAGTGACAGTTTTGTACGACGAACCTGAGGTACCCCTGGTGTGAGGGGTAAATTTGGAACGTGGAGGTACGCATCCTTGATGTCCAAGGATACCATAAAGTCCCCTTCTTCCAGGTTCGCTATCACTGCTCTGAGTGACTCCATCTTGAACTTGAACTTCTTTATGTACAGGTTCAAGGACTTCAGATTTAGAATAGGTCTTACCGAGCCATCCGGCTTCGGTACCACAAATAGAGTGGAATAATACCCCTTTCCTTGTTGTAGAAGAGGTACCTTGACTATCACCTGCTGAGAGTACAGCTTGTGAATGGCTTCCAAGACCGTCTCCCTTTCGGAGGGGGACGTTGGTAAAGCAGACTTCAGGAAACGGCGAGGTGGATCTGTCTCTAGTTCCAACCTGTATCCCTGAGATATTATCTGCAGGATCCAGGGAGCTACCTGCGAGTGAGCCCACTGCGCGCTGAAATTCTTGAGACGACCGCCCACCGCCCCCGAGTCCGCTTGAGAAGCCCCAGCGTCATGCTGAGGCTTTTGTAGAAGCGGGGGAGGGCTTCTGTTCCTGGGAAGGAGCTGCCTGTTGCTGTCTCTTCCCCCTTCCTCTGCCTCGTGGCAGATATGAATATCCCTTTGCTCTCTTGTTTTTAAAGGAACGAAAGGGCTGCGGTTGAAAAGTCGGTGTCTTTTTCTGTTGGGGAGTAACTTGAGGTAAAAAGGTGGATTTCCCGGCTGTAGCCGTGGCCACCAAATCTGATAGACCGACTCCAAATAACTCCTCCCCTTTATACGGCAAAACTTCCATATGCCGTTTTGAGTCCGCATCGCCTGACCACTGTCGCGTCCATAAACTTCTTCTGGCCGAAATGGACATAGCACTTACCCGTGATGCCAGTGTGCAGATATCCCTCTGTGCATCACGCATATAAAGAAATGCATCCTTTATTTGCTCTAAAGACAGTAAAACATTGTCCCTATCCAGGGTATCAATATTTTCAATCAGGGACTCTGACCAAGCTACTCCAGCACTGCACATCCAGGCTGTCGCTATAGCTGGTCGTAGTATAACACCTGTATGTGTGTATATACTTTTTTGGATATTTTCCATCCTCCTATCTGCTGGATCTTTAAGTGCGGCCGTCTCAGGAGAGGGTAACGCCACTTGTTTAGATAAGCGTGTGAGCGCCTTGTCCACCCTAGGAGGTGTTTCCCAGCGCGCCCTAACCTCTGGCGGGAAAGGGTATAAAGCCAATAACTTCTTTGAAATTAGCATCTTTTTATCGGGGGCAACCCACGCTTCATCACACACCTCATTTAGTTCTTCTGATTCAGGAAAAACTATAGGTAGTTTTTTCA
Organism: Pseudophryne corroboree; assembly: GCF_028390025.1. Classification (NCBI taxonomy): domain Eukaryota; kingdom Metazoa; phylum Chordata; class Amphibia; order Anura; family Myobatrachidae; genus Pseudophryne; species Pseudophryne corroboree. Next base: position 315,374,728 of record NC_086445.1, read on the forward strand.
CACCCCACATAATACCCTGTTTAGTGGTACCTGTAGTATCAGCTAAATGTAACGCCTCCTTCATTGCCAAAATCATATAACGTGTGGCCCTACTGGAAAATACGGTTGATTCGTCACCGTCGCCACTGGAATCAGTGCCTGTGTCTGGGTCTGTGTCGACCGACTGAGGCAAAGGGCGTTTTACAGCCCCTGACGGTGTTTGAGGCGCCTGGACAGGCACTAATTGATTGTCCGGCCGTCTCATGTCGTCAAACGACTGCTTTAGCGTGTTGACGCTATCCCGTAATTCCAAAAATAAAGGCATCCATTCTGGTGTCGACCCCCTAGGAGGTGACATCCCCATATTTGGCAATTGCTCCGCCTCCACACCAATATCGTCCTCATACATGTCGACACACACGTACCGACACACAGCAGACACACAGGGAATGCTCTTAACGAAGACAGGACCCCACTAGCCCTTTGGGGAGACAGAGGGAGAGTTTGCCAGCACACACCAAAGCGCTATATATGACAGGGATAGCCTTATAATAAGTGCTCCCTGTATAGCTGCTTTTATAATATAATTTTTGCCACTATTTTGCCCCCCCTCTCTTGTTTTACCCTGTTTCTGTAGTGCAGTGCAGGGGAGAGACCTGGGAGCCGTCCTGACCAGCGGAGCTGTGTAAGGAAAATGGCGCTGTGTGCTGAGGAGATAGGCCCCGCCCCTTTTTCGGCGGGCTCGTCTCCCGCTCTTTAGTGGATTCTGGCAGGGGTTAAATATCTCCATATAGCCCCCGGAGGCTATATGTGAGGTATTTTTTTAGCCAAATAGGTTTTCATTTGCCTCCCAGGGCGCTCCCCTCCCAGCGCCCTGCACCCTCAGTGACTGCCGTGTGAAGTGTGCTGAGAGGAAAATGGCGCACAGCTGCAGTGCTGTGCGCTACCTTTAGAAGACTGAGGAGTCTTCTGCCGCCGATTCTGGACCTCTTCTTGTTTCAGCATCTGCAAGGGGGCCGGCAGCGAGGCTCCGGTGACCATCCAGGCTGTACCTGTGATCGTCCCTCTGGAGCTGATGTCCAGTAGCCAAGAAGCCAATCCATCCTGCACGCAGGTGAGTTCACTTCTTCTCCCCTAAGTCCCTCGTTGCAGTGATCCTGTTGCCAGCAGGACTCACTGTAAAATAAAAAACCTAAGCTAAACTTTTCTAAGCAGCTCTTTAGGAGAGCCACCTAGATTGCACCCTTCTCGGCCGGGCACAAAAATCTAACTGAGGCTTGGAGGAGGGTCATAGGGGGAGGAGCCAGTGCACACCACCTTATCGGAAAGCTTTACTTTTTGTGCCCTGTCTCCTGCGGAGCCGCTATTCCCCTTGGTCCTTTCAGGAACCCCAGCATCCACTAGGACGATAGAGAAAATGTCACTTTCAGCCAGTGGCATAACTATAATGGGTGCAGAGTGTATAGTGCACACAAGGACAAATCAAGGGGGCTCACACCCTTCTGCACCCATTGACTTTACTTATTATCTCCAATGTTAGTGCATTGACTAAAATCTCTGGGAAAATGGCATCAGAGATGTGAGGGTGGCAGCAGTTTCCACATGTTTGAGGTATTAGGGCTATTTAAGGAGAGACTAATGCAGGAGATATCAAGGCTATCTCCTACATTAGGCTAAATATTACTTGGTACACACTAAAAGCGACATATCAGCCGATTGGTAAGTGTGTACAGCCGATATGTCTGTGGACGATGTCATTCACAGACATATCATGTCGGCTGTGCAGTACAGCCGATGGGCGTAATATCTGAAGATATATTGGCACGTCTGGTTGTGTGTACAGTTGGTCTGCCGACAGCCTGTATATTTAATGCAGGGACTGACATCACAGCTGAAATTAAAATGCCCGACCAGCTGTAATGTCTGGACGACACATTGGGGGTCATTCCGAGTTGTTCGCTCGCTAGCAGTTTTTAGCAGCCGTGCAAATGTTATGCCGCCGCCCACTGGGAGTGTATTTTAGCTTAGCAGAAGTGCGAACGGTTGTATCGCAGAGCACATGCAAAAAATGTTTGTGTAGTTTCAGAGTAGTTCAAAACCTACTCGGCGCTTGCGATCACTTCAGACTATTCAGTTTCGGATTTGACGTCACACACCCGCCCAGCCACGCCTGCATTTTTCCAAAAACTCCCTGAAAACGTTCAGTTGCCACCCAGAAACGCCCACTTCATGTCAATGACTCTGCGGCAACCAGTGCGACTGAAATGCATCGCTAGACACTGTGCAAAACTGCATCATTCGTTGTGCCCGTACGTCGTGCATGCGCATTGCGCCGCATACGCATGCGCAGAACTGCAGTTTTTTAGCCTGATCGCTGCGATGCGAACAAATGCAGCTAGCGATCAACTCGGAATGACCCCCATTGAGCAGTCATTAGGTATGCTTACCTGTATCGGCTGCTCTGTCTCCATTTCAACAAGGTGTGTACCCAGCATGTACACTGTAGACTGCAGTCCAAATGATCACCAATGGGGTAGTAGTGATGAGACACTCTAGAACACAGGCAGCCATTGCCGGGTTACGGAACGCAAGATCCAGAAGTGCGTCATCGGACGATTCTGCTTGATAGACCTGGAGGGAATGGTGGCAGGAGTCTCATTGGGTGTCTTGTCTATTTAGGGGAGTAACTGTATTTTGTTCTTTGTAAGGGTCGTGATTAGGCCACACACCCTACAGTACCCGGGCTTGGTGCCACTCTCTACGGCAGCTGCTTGCTTGCAACTCTGAATAAGGCTCTCAGTGTTTTAGGCCATCCCTAACCATTGGTGCTGTAGGCAACCGGCCGGGTTAACCTTAAGCTGGGTACACACAGGGATAGGTCATCTGATCCAGTGGATTGGACTGACATATCACTCACAATGAAGCATATCGTGCAGTGTGTATGCCCAATATGCGAGTGCCTGTGGTCACTAGCGACATCATCAGGTTTGATGTGCTGCATCCCTCTGCACTCCATCCCAGCAGCAGCCGACAGTGTGCAGGTGTACAGGGCTCCCCTCTTACGCATCCACAGTAGGGATCTGGCAGCTCAGAGCATGGTACAGTCACCTGTAGTGGCGTCGGATCCCGGGGCACATGAATGCCAGCATCCTGTCCATCCAGGCTGGCAACCACCATGAGCAGCTGGGATATTTCAACGGCAGCACCCACGTTACTTTGCAGGCAGACAGTGGGCAAGGGGGAACCATCCTAGACCATACCGGATGGGGGCCAATCCGTGGGATTACCAGTGCCAGATTAAGGACCACATGCGTCTGGAAGTGAAATTTATGAAGGGCCTATTGTGTACCGTCGCAGGGGGGTGACCAGCAACAGCAGAGTTGTGACTAGGGGTTGTGTCACACAGGGCCCGCCACACATTGGGGCAGATTTATTAAGCTTGGAGAAGTGATAAAGTGGAAGGTGATAATACATCAGCTCCTAACGTCCATGTTACAGGCTTGTTTGAAAAAATGACACTAGGAGCTGGGTGGCTGGTGCGTTATCTCCTTCCACCAGGGCCGGACTGCCCATCTGGAAATTCTTGCATATGCCAGAAGGGCCGATGGGCAGGTGGGTCGGTCCGGTTCCACAGAGAGCACTGAAGGTCGCGGGCAGCGCAGCCTCCAACTCTCTGTTCGATGTGTTTGCACTGTAATGGGGGCATGCTGCAAGTCCACACTCCCTGACTCGCGGCACTCCCCTATGCGCCGTGTATGCGTGCGCCCCTGGGATGTCAATTGCCATGGTATTGAGGGCATCATCTCCGTGCCCACCCCGGGACATGCGCACGCCCCCCTGTGACGTCACACACGCCAGGGCGATTCGGAGCCCCAGTCCGTCCCTGCCTTCCACTTTATCACTTCATCAGGCTTATAAATAAATCTGCCCCATTGTCGCTTGAGTCAAAGCTGCCAATAGTTACAGCAGCCACTCTCAGGCCAACAAGTAACTGCAGGTGCTTTTTGGCTTGAGAGTGGCTGCTGTAATTGTTGGTGGTCTTGAAATTGGTCCAGAAGAGGACTGAAGCATTGACACTTCAGGTGACTATATGATTGACAGCCTTTACTACAGCATGTGATGCAGGTTATACTGTTTCTGGAGGTATTACATTTCCATTCTTTCTTCTATATCTATCTTTCTCTATATATAATAAGGTTGGGTATGTGTTACCAGTGGCCGGGATCCCGGTTACGCTCGCCACAGGTTCTATTCCCACTCTATGCAAGTGGGAATAGTCACTGTTAGTCGGCATGCCGGGCTTCAGGATGTAGGGGGAGGTATTGTGACCGGCGGTCACATAATTACATCCCATATATATCTACATATCTATCTCTTTCTCCTTATTTATATGTGTATATATATACATATATATATATATATATATATACATACATACACACACACATATATATACACATATATATACACACACACAGAGGAAAAACCACAGCACTCACCGCACCAGAAGTGGGGCACAGCTATGCACTTACCACTCACAGGGTGGGGTGCATGTAACACTGCACTCTCCACCACAGAAGCGGGGTACACAGCTGTACTTACCACTCACAGGGCGGGGTGCATGTAGCCCATGACCACATCGCTCTAATAAATACAAACAGAGAACCCAGCACTCACCAAAGTAAACTCACTTATCCTCAACAATTCAATAAATAAATGATGGGGGTTTAGTTGGTGGATTGGCCAATGCACGGAAGCCTGCATACCGATTTTCAAGGTACCCCACCTTCATGCAGGTCCTACACTATCACAGAGTCTTAAAACCTGACTACCACACTGCTGCATCATCTGCCTGCTAGATGTAATGTGTACCTGCCACAGACTTTATGGCTTTTAAAGGCACACTAGTCACCTATTGCACTGGCTCAAAGATGATTGCTAAAAAACAGCTGAGACAGGTTCAGGATAATAAAGTCCACACAGGGGTGCATGAGAAAGCTAGTGGCCACGGTTAATAAGAGCCAACCATAGATTAACCCCTTCATATACACACAGAGGAAAAACCACAGCACTCACCGCACCAGAAGTGGGGCACAGCTATGCACTTACCACTCACAGGGTGGGGTGCATGTAACACTGCACTCTCCACCACAGAAGCGGGGTACACAGCTGTACTTACCACTCACAGGGTGGGGTGCATGTAGCCCATGACCATATCGCTCTAATAAATACAAACAGAGAACCCAGCACTCACCAAAGTAAACTCACTTATCCTCAACAATTCAATAAATAAATGATGGGGGTTTAGTTGGTGGATTGGCCAATGCACGGAAGCCTGCATACCGATTTTCAAGGTACCCCACCTTCATATATATATATATATTTCTCTAACATCCTAGAGGATGCTGGGGACTCCGTAAAGGACCATGGGGATAGACAGGCTCCGCAGGAGACATGGGCACTTTAAGAAAGAATTTAGTTCCTGGTGTGCACTGGCTCCTCCCTCTATGCCCCTCCTCCAGACCTCAGTTTGATACTGTGCCCAGACGAGCTGGGTGCTGTTCAGTGAGCTCTCCTGAGTTTACTGATAGAAAGTATTTTGTTAGGTTTTTTATTTTCAGGGAGCTCTGCTGGCAACAGACTCCCTGCATCGTGGGACTGAGGGTAGAGAAGCAGCCCTACTCTCTAAAGCTAGGTCCTGCTTCTTAGGCTACTGGACACCATTAGCTCCAGAGGGATTGGTACGCAGGATCTCACCCTCGCCGTCCGTCCCGGAGCCGCGCCGCCGTCCCCCTCGCAGAGCCGGAAGATAGAAGCCGGGTGAGTATGAGAAAAGAAGACTTCAGAGGCGGCAGAAGACTTCATGATCTTCACTGAGGAAACGCACAGCATTGCAGCTGTGCACCATTGCTCCCACACACCTCACATACTCCGGTCACTGTCAGGGTGCAGGGGGGGGGGGGGCGACCTGGGCAGCAATATAAACCTCTTATTTGGCAAAAGGAGCATATATACAGCTGGACACTGTATATATGCATGAGCCCCCGCCAATTTTACACTTTTAGCGGGACAGAGACCCGCCGTCGAGGGGGCTGGGCTTCTCCCTCAGCACTCACCAGCGCCATGTTTTTCTCCACAGCACCGCTGAGAGGAGGCTCCCCGGACTCTCCCCTGCTTATACCACGGTAGAAGAGAGGGTTTTAAAGAAGAGGGGGGGGGCACATAATTCGGCGCAGATAATAACAGCGCTACTGGGTAAACATTAAATTGCTGTGTTTTTTCCTGGGTCATATAGCGCTGGGGTGTGTGCTGGCATACTCTCTCTCTGTCTCTCCAAAGGGCCTTGTGGGGGAATTATCTTCAGATGAGCATTCCCTGAGCGTGTGGTGTGTCGGTACGTGTGTGTCGACCTGTCTGAGGTAAAAGGCTCTCCTAAGGAAGAGATGGAGCAAATGTGTGTGTGAGTAGTGTCTCCGTCGACAACGCCGACACCTGATTGGATATGTGAAATAAAGTGCTGAGGTAAATTTATTGCACAAAAGATTAGAGAACAGACAGTGAATCTACACAGGTCTGTCCCTATGTCGCAGAGACCTTCAGAGTCTCACAATGCTCATTATCCAAAATAATAGACACTGATATCGACACGGAGTCTGACTCCAGTGTCGACTACGATAATGCAAAGTTACAGCCAAAACTGGCAGAAAAGTATTCAATATATGATTATTGTAATAAAAGATGTTTTGCATATCACTGATGACTCATCTGTCCCTGACACAAGGGTACACATGTTTAAGGGGAAGAAAGCTGAGGTAAATTTCCCTCCTCTCATGAAGAAAAAGAGCGGGAATCACCAGACAAGAAGCTGCAGCTTCCCAGAAAGAATTCTCAGGGAGTATCCTTTCCCTACTAGGGCCAGGATACAATGGGAATCTTCCCCTAGGGTGGACAAAGCTTTGTCACGATTACCCAAAAGGTAGCGCTGACTTAACAGCTATCCTCAGAGATCCTGCAGATAGCTTGCAGTAAAAGTACTGTGAAGTCCATTTACACACATTCTGGTACACTAACATACACTCCAACATTTTACACACAAAAATCGGTACAAATTAGAAAAAGGGGCGTGGCCACGGGTAAAAGGGGGGGTGTGGCCACGCCCCTTTTCCTATACTTTCAATGGAAGTTTGGAGAGCCAAAAATAGGTACAGACCATAAAAAAAAAAAAGGTACAGTTGGAGGGTATGCACTACTCAGACCGGCGATTGTGTCGGCATGGGTTTATAGCGCTGTAGCAGCGTGGACAGATACCTTATCAGCGGAGATTGAAACCCTAGATAAGGATACCATGGTATTGACCCTAGTATATGTATATATATATATATATATATATATATATATATATATATATATGATGCTGTCTTATATATATATATAAAACATGCCCAAAGAGACATTAGTCTACTGGGTTCTAGAGTTAACGCTATGTCGATTTCTGCTAGAAGTGTCCTGTGGAACATGCAATGGACAGGTGATGCCGACTAAAAGAGGCATATGGAAGGTTTACCTTACAAGGCTGAGGAATTGTGTGGAGAAGGGCTCTCGGACCTGGTCTCCACAGCTATAGCTGGTAATTCTCATCTTTTGCCTTATATTCCCTCACAGCCTAAGAAAGCACGACATTATCAAATGCAGTCCTTTCGGTCGCAGAATAACAAGAAAGTACGAGGAGCGTCCTTTCTTACCAGAGGTAAGGGTACAGGGCACAGCTAGTTCCCAGGAACAGAAGTCCTCCCCGGCCTCTACTACATCCAACGCATGTCGCTGGAGCTCCGCTAAGGGAGTCCACCCCAGTGGGAGCACGTCTTCGACTCTTCAGCCACATCTGAGTTCACTCACAGGTGGTTCCCGGGGCAATAAAAAAATTTTCTCAGGGTTACAAGCTGGAATTCGAAAGGTGCCTCCTCGCCGGTTTTTCCTTATCGGACCTACCGGCTTCTCCCCCGGGAAGGGAGATAATATTAAATACAATTCACACATTGTATCTCCAACAGGTGGTGCTCAAGGTTCCCCTCCTGCAACAAGGAAGGCGATATGACTCAACCTTGGCTGTAGTCCGGAAACCGTACGGTTCGGTCAGACCTATTTTTAAAATTAAAATCTCTGAACCTATACGGGAAAAGGTTCAAATTTAAAGTGGAATCGCCCAGAGCGATCATCGCCAGCCTGGAAGGGGGGGATTTGATGGTGTATCTAAACATAAAGGCTGCATACCTTCATGTTCCCATTTATCCACCCCATCAGGCGTACCTGACAATTGCGGTACAGGATTGTCATTACCAATTTCAGGGTAATTGGCGGAAATAATGGTGCTCCTACGCAAGCAAGGAGTCACAGTTGTCCCATACTTGGACGATCTCCTAATAAGGGCGAGATCAAAAGAGCAGTTGTTGAACAGCGTGTCACTTTCGCTGAAGGTGTCACAGCAACACGGCTAGATTCTCAATTTCCCGAGGTCACAGTTGGTTCCTATAACTCGTCTGCCCTTCTTGGGTATGATTCTGGATACAGACCAGAAATGGGTTTACCTTCAGATAGAGAAGGCCCAGGAACTCATGACTCTAGTCAGGGACCTATTGAAACCAAGACAGTTGTCAGTGCATCACTGCACTCGAGTCCTGGGAAAAACATTCCCTTCAGCAGATTCCATGCGAGGACTTTCCAATGGGACCTACTGGACAAGTGGTCCGGGTCACATCTACAGATTCATCAGTTGATCACCCTATCCCCCAGGGCCAGGGTATCTCTCCTGTGGTGGCTGCAGAGTGCTCACCTTCTAGAGGGCCGCAGATTCGGCATTCAGAAATAGATCCTGGTGACCACGGACGCGAGCCTCCGAGGCTGGGGAGCACTCACACAGGGAGGAAATTTCCAAGGTCTTTGGTCAAGTCGAGACTTGTCTTCACATCAACATATTGGAACTAAGGGCCATATACAACGCCCTACGTCAAGCGGAGACCTTTCTTCACGACCAAATTCTTTCTTAAAGTGCCCATGTCTCCTGCGGAGCCCGTCTATCCCCATGGTCCTTACGGAGTCCCCAGCATCCTCTACGGACTACGAGAAATAGATTTTCTCTATCGTCCTAGTGGATGCTGGGGTTCCTGAAAGGACCATGGGGAATAGCGGCTCCGCAGGAGACAGGGCACAAAAAGTAAAGCTTTTCCAGATCAGGTGGTGTGCACTGGCTCCTCCCCCCATGACCCTCCTCCAGACTCCAGTTAGATTTTTGTGCCCGGCCGAGAAGGGTGCAATCTAGGTGGCTCTCCTAAAGAGCTGCTTAGAAAAAGTTTAGCTAGGTTTTTTATTTTACAGTGATTCCTGCTGGCAACAGGATCACTGCAGCGAGGGACTGAGGGGAGAAGGAGTCAACTCACCTGCGTGCAGGATGGATTGGCTTCTTGGCTACTGGACATCAAGCTCCAGAGGGACGATCACAGGTACAGCCTGGATGGTCACCGGAGCCGCGCCGCCGGCCCCCTTGCAGATGCTGAAGTCAGAAGAGGTCCAGAATCGGCGGCTGAAGACTCCTGCAGTCTTCTAAAGGTAGCGCACAGCACTGCAGCTGTGCGCCATTTTCCTCTCAGCACACTTCACACGGCAGTCACTGAGGGTGCAGGGCGCTGGGAGGGGGGCGCCCTGGGAGGCAAATGTAACCTATATAAAGGCTAAAAATACCTCACATATAGCCCCCAGAGGCTATATGGAGATATTTAACCCCTGCCTGATTTCTCTAAATAGCGGGAGACGAGGCCGCCAGAAAAGGGGCGGGGCCTATCTCCTCAGCACACGGCGCCATTTCCTCTCACAGCTCCGCTGGTCAGGACGGCTCCCAAGTCTCTCCCCTGCACTGCACTACAGAAACAGGGTAAAACAGAGAGGGGGGGCAAATTTATGGCGATATTTTGATATAACAAAGCAGCTATAAGGGAGCACTTATTATAAGGCTATCCCTGATATATATATATATAGCGCTTTTGGTGTGTGCTGGCAAACTCTCCCTCTGTCTCCCCAAAGGGCTAGTGGGTCCTGTCTTCGTTAGGAGCATTCCCTGTGTGTCTGCTGTGTGTCGGTACGTGTGTGTCGACATGTATGAGGACGATATTGGCGTGGAGGCGGAGCAATTGCCAAATATGAGGATGTCACCCCCTAGGGAGTCGACACCAGAATGGATGCCTTTATTTATGGAACTACGGGATAGTGTCAACACGCTAAAGCAGTCGTTTGACGACATGAGACGGCCGGACAATCAATTAGTGCCTGTCCAGGCGACTCAAACACCGTCAGGGGCTGTGAAACGCCCTTTGCCTCAGTCGGTCGACACAGACCCAGACACAGGCGATGACTCCAGTGGTGACGGTGACGAATCAACCGTATTTTCCAGTAGGGCCACACGTTATATGATTTTGGCAATGAAGGAGGCGTTACATTTAGCTGATACTACAGGTACCACTAAACAGGGTATTATGTGGGGTGTGAAAAAAAAACTACCTATAGTTTTTCCTGAATCAGAAGAACTAAATGACGTGTGTAATGAAGCGTGGGTTGCCCCTGATAAAAAGCTGATAATTTCAAAGAAATTACTGGCATTATACCCTTTCCCGCCAGAGGTTAGGGAGCGCTGGGAAACACCTCCTAGGGTGGACAAGGCGCTAACACGCTTATCTAAACAAGTGGCGTTACCCTCTCCTGAGACGGCCGCACTTAAAGATCCATCAGATAGGAGGATGGAAAATATCCAAAAAAGTATATACACACATGCAGGTGTTATACTACGACCAGCTATAGCGACTGCCTGGATGTGCAGTGCTGGGGTAGTTTGGTCAGAGTCCCTGATTGAAAATATTGATACCCTGGACAGGGACAATATTTTACTGTCGTTAGAACAAATAAAGGATGCATTTCTTTATATGCGTGATGCACAGAGGGATATCTGCACACTGGCATCACGGGTAAGTGCTATGTCCATTTCGGCCAGAAGAGCTTTATGGACGCGACAGTGGACAGGCGATGCGGATTCAAAACGGCATATGGAAGTTTTGCAGTATAAAGGGGAGGAGTTATTTGGAGTCGGTCTATCAGATTTGGTGGCCACGGCTACAGCCGGGAAATCCACCTTTCTACCTCAAGTCACTCCCCAACAGAAAAAGGCACCGACCTTTCAACCGCAGCCCTTTCGTTCCTTTAAAAATAAGAGAGCAAAGGGCTATTCATATCTGCCACGAGGCAGAGGTCGAGGGAAGAGACAGCAACAGGCAGCTCCTTCCCAGGATCAGAAGCCCTCCCCGGCTTCTACAAAAGCCTCAGCATGACGCTGGGGCTTCTCAAGCGGACTCGGGGACGGTGGGGGGTCGTCTCAAAAATGACAGCGCGCAGTGGGTTCACTCGCAAGTAGATCCCTGGATCCTGCAGATAATATCTCAGGGGTACAGGTTGGAATTAGAGACAGATCCACCTCGCCGTTTCCTGAAGTCTGTTTTACCAACGTCCCCCTCCGAAAGGGAGACGGTTTTGGAAGCCATTCACAAGCTGTACTCTCAGCAGGTGATAGTCAAGGTACCTCTTCTGCAACAAGGGAAGGGGTATTATTCCACTCTTTTTGTGGTACCGAAGCCGGATGGCTCGGTAAGGCCTATTCTAAATCTGAAGTCCTTGAACCTGTACATAAAGAAGTTCAAGTTCAAGATGGAGTCACTCAGAGCAGTGATAGCGAACCTGGAAGAGGGGGACTTTATGGTATCCTTGGACATCAAGGATGCGTATCTCCACGTTCCAATTTACCCCTCACACCAGGGGTACCTCAGGTTCGTTGTACAAAACTGTCACTATCAGTTTCAGACGCTGCCGTTCGGATTGTCCACGGCACCTCGGGTCTTTACAAAGGTAATGGCCGAGATGATGATTCTTCTTCGAAGAAAAGGCGTATTAATTATCCCATACTTGGACGATCTCCTAATAAGGGCAAGGTCCAGAGAACAGCTAGAGATGGGATTAGCACTGTCTCAAGAAGTGCTAAAACAGCACGGGTGGATTCTGAATATTCCAAAATCCCAGTTAATGCCGACAACTCGTCTGCTGTTCCTAGGGATGATTCTGGACACGGTTCAGAAAAAGGTTTTTCTCCCGGAGGAAAAAGCCAAGGAGTTATCCGAGCTTGTCAGGAACCTCCTAAAACCAGGAAAGGTGTCTGTACATCAATGCACAAGAGTCCTGGGAAAAATGGTGGCTTCTTACGAAGCAATTCCATTCGGCAGATTCCACGCAAGAATTTTCCAAAGGGATCTGTTGGACAAATGGTCAGGGTCGCATCTTCAGATGCACCTACGGATAACCCTGTCTCCAAGGACAAGGGTGTCTCTTCTGTGGTGGTTGCAGAGTCCTCATCTATTGGAGGGCCGCAGATTCGGCATACAGGATTGGATCCTGGTGACCACGGACGCCAGCCTGAGAGGCTGGGGAGCAGTCACACAAGGAAGAAACTTCCAGGGAGTATGGACGAGCCTGGAAACGTCTCTTCACATAAACATTCTGGAACTAAGAGCAATATACAATGCTCTAAGCCAGGCAGAACCTCTGCTTCAAGGAAAACCGGTGTTGATCCAGTCGGACAACATCACGGCAGTCGCCCATGTGAACAGACAGGGCGGCACAAGAAGCAGGAGTGCAATGGCAGAAGCTGCAAGGATTCTTCGCTGGGCAGAGAATCATGTGATAGCACTGTCAGCAGTGTTCATCCCGGGAGTGGACAACTGGGAAGCAGACTTCCTCAGCAGACACGATCTTCACCCGGGAGAGTGGGGACTTCATCCAGAAGTCTTCCACATGCTGGTAACCCGTTGGGAAAGACCAATGGTGGACATGATGGCGTCTCGCCTCAACAAAAAACTGGACAGGTATTGCGCCAGGTCAAGAGATCCGCAGGCAATAGCTGTGGACGCGCTGGTAACGCCTTGGGTGTACCAGTCGGTGTATGTGTTTCCTCCTCTGCCTCTCATACCAAAAGTATTGAGAATTATACGGCAAAGAGGCGTGAGAACGATACTAGTGGTTCCGGATTGGCCAAGAAGGACTTGGTACCCGGAACTTCAAGAGATGATCACGGAAGATCCGTGGCCTCTACCTCTAAGGAGGGACTTGCTTCAGCAGGGTCCCTGTCTGTTTCAAGACTTACCGCGGCTGCGTTTGACGGCATGGCGGTTGAACGCCGGATCCTAAAGGAAAAAGGCATGCCGGAAGAAGTCATTCCTACTTTGATTAAAGCAAGGAAGGAAGTAACCGTGCAACATTATCACCGAATTTGGCGAAAATATGTTGCGTGGTGCGAAGATCGGAGTGCTCCGACGGAGGAATTTCAACTGGGTCGATTCCTACATTTCCTGCAATCAGGATTGTCTATGGGTCTCAAATTGGGATCTATTAAGGTTCAAATTTCGGCCCTGTCGATTTTCTTTCAAAAAGAATTGGCTTCAGTCCCTGAAGTCCAGACCTTTGTTAAGGGAGTGCTGCATATACAGCCTCCTGTGGTGCCTCCAGTGGCACCGTGGGATCTCAATGTGGTTTTGGACTTCCTAAAATCTCATTGGTTTGAACCACTAAAAAAGGTGGATTTGAAATATCTCACATGGAAAGTGACCATGCTTCTAGCCCTGGCTTCGGCCAGGAGAGTGTCAGAACTGGCAGCTTTATCTTACAAAAGCCCATATCTGATTTTCCATTCGGACAGGGCAGAACTGCGGACTCGTCCGCATTTTCTCCCTAAGGTGGTGTCAGCATTTCATCTGAACCAGCCTATTGTAGTGCCTGCGGCTACAAGTGACTTGGAGGACTCCAAGTTACTGGACGTTGTCAGAGCATTAAAAATATATATTGCAAGGACAGCTGGAGTCAGAAAATCTGACTCGTTGTTTATATTGTATGCACCCAACAAGATGGGTGCTCCTGCGTCTAAGCAGACGATTGCTCGTTGGATCTGTAGCACAATCCAACTTGCACATTCTGTGGCAGGCCTGCCACAGCCTAAATCTGTAAAGGCCCACTCCACAAGGAAGGTGGGCTCATCTTGGGCGGCTGCCCGAGGGGTCTCGGCATTACAACTCTGCCGAGCAGCTACGTGGTCAGGGGAGAACACGTTTGTAAAATTTTACAAATTTGATACTCTGGCTAAGGAGGACCTGGAGTTCTCTCATTCGGTGCTGCAGAGTCATCCGCACTCTCCCGCCCGTTTGGGAGCTTTGGTATAATCCCCATGGTCCTTTCAGGAACCCCAGCATCCACTAGGACGATAGAGAAAATAAGATTTTACTTACCGATAAATCTATTTCTCGGAGTCCGTAGTGGATGCTGGGCGCCCATCCCAAGTGCGGATTATCTGCAATAATTGTACATAGTTATTGTTAACTAATTCGGGTTATTGTTGAAGGAAGCCATCTTTCAGAGGCTCCGCTGTTATCATACTGTTAACTGGGTTTAGATCACAAGTTGTACGGTGTGATTGGTGTGGCTGGTATGAGTCTTACCCGGGATTCAAAATCCTCCCTTATTGTGTACGCTCGTCCGGGCACAGTACCTAACTGGAGTCTGGAGGAGGGTCATGGGGGGAGGAGCCAGTGCACACCACCTGATCTGGAAAAGCTTTACTTTTTGTGCCCTGTCTCCTGCGGAGCCGCTATTCCCCATGGTCCTTTCAGGAACCCCAGCATCCACTACGGACTCCGAGAAATAGATTTATCGGTAAGTAAAATCTTATTTACCGGTAAGTAAAATCTTACTTTATATATATATATATATATATATATTGCTAAAAAAAATAAAGGGAACACAAATAACACATCCTAGATCTGAATGAATGAAATATTCTTATTAAATACTTTGTTCTTTACATAGTTGAATGTGCTGACAACAAAATCACACAAAAATTATCAATGGAAATCAAATTTATGAACCCATTGTCACACTCGCGACGCTGCGGCTGCCGCGCTTACCGCTCCGGGTGCGCTGGGTCTCCCGGCGGTCGCCGCCCCCGGTGGGCACCGGGTTGTTGCGTCTTGCTGGCGCTGCCTCCGGCGGGTTCCCAGGGTGTTGGTGCCGCCATTGCGCCTGGCGTTCACGGGAGCGTGGTGGGCGAGTGATGTCATTGGCCCCTTCCGCCAATTGGGAGAGAGCGGGAAGTTCAAAGGAAGACGCCGTGCAGAGCTCCGGCGCCTGAGTATCGTCTCTCCTATGATCACCAGTGCTAGCAGCGTTCAGCGAGTTCTCTAAACTGAACGTCTCCTGTGTACCAGCGTTTGCAGAGTATCTCTCAGTGGAACATTTCTTGTCCTTCCAGCGTTTGCAGAGTATCTCTCAGTGGAACATTCCTACTGCTTCCAGCATTTGCAGAGTATCACTCAGTGGAACAATCACTGTGCTACCAGTGTTACAGTGTATCACTCAGTGGAACAATTACTGTGCTACCTGCGTTACAGTGTATCACTCAGTGGAACATTCACTGTGCTACCAGCGTTACAGTGTATCACTCAGTGGGACATTCTCTGAGTTACAGTGTTTCTCTTAGGGGGGACACCTCCTGTGTTTCCTGTATTACATGATATCTCCAAGTGGAACGCCTTCCATACTTCCAGAGTTACACTGAATCTTAAATCCTCATTCATTTCTTCAGTAACGCTCTGATTGGCTCACGGATCGGCGCTGAATTAAACTATGACACCCGCCGGAGACTGAGGGGAAGGAGAGGCACAGGCTGCGCTCTCCTTCCCTCACATCAGCGGCGGTGCGAGGAGCGGCGGCCCGTCGGTGTGGGTACGGCATACCCACGGCTAAATTCTTACGGGTACGCCGTACCCACCCGTACCCGCCCACTTGCCCCACTGAACCCAGGTCAGTGACACCCATGGAGGTCTGGAGTTGGAGTCACAGTCAAAATTAAAGTGGAAAAACACACTACAGGCTGATCCAACTTTGATGTAATGTCCTTAAAACAAGTCAAAATGAGGCTCAGTTGTGTGTTAACTCAGTAGTAGTTATTCGCTTGCCTGCTCTGATATCTCGGTTATGTTTTTGTTTGTTTTCTTGGGGGGTGGGGTTATATATATGGCTTGATATGTCTGGTTCTCTGATATCCGTATTCGCTTTGTGTATTGGATTGACCTAGGGGGTGGATCTCTATGATTTCCCCTCAATTTTTTCGGGGGGGGGGGGGGGGGGGGGGGGGGAAGCAGTAGTTGGTGTCTGGTGGCTACCTCTTTATTTCTCCCGAGAGTCATTATATTCTTGGCCCCGATTAAGGTGTGCTTGCACTAGATAATGGTGCTACGAAGTTTTGTTTATTTTTATTTCTAGGTATTTGCACTCAGTTTTGGGATCCAAGTATGCTGCATGTTGGGGGTGGTATACAGGGAGGGGGGCGGGGGAAGGTTTTGGGTTGTACTTATTTTTTGTGTGGCAGTTTATGTTGTGAATGTAGATGGTTTGCTGCTGTACTATTTAAGCAATGGTGTCCGGTAACTGAACTTATGCATGGCGGACTTGGCCAGCCGCGGGGTGTTGCGCTTATTATACTTCTGACGTCCTATGGCTGGGCTTAAAATTTTATCATGGAATGTGAGAGGGCTCAATGATAAAGTTAAGAGGTCCCTGGTACTCCGACAGATTAAACATTATGCCGCTGATATTGTATCACTGACCTGGTTTGGGAGTGTTGTGGACTCGGGGTTTCTTCCGGTGACCGGGAAGAGGAACCGCAACTGGGCCGCAGCAGAGATGGCCGAATGTAAGTTTTCCTCATGCAGGATCAGGTCGGCAAACAGGAGGCACACGTGGACGCTGAAGGTCTCCTGAAAGACAGAACTTGAAAGGTGCTGGTGAATCAGAGAAGAATACCAGGTGCTGGAGGCACAACTGCGCTTAGGTGCGCTGGGGCTTGGAGACACTGAAGTGTTTGTAGGCGCTGAAGTGCTTGGAGGCACTGAGGTGCAGGGAGGCGCTGAAATGCTTGGAGGCGCTTGGAGACACTGAGGTGCTTGGAGGCGCTGAGGCGCTTGTTGGCACTGAGGTGCTTGGAGGCGCTGAGGCGCGTGGAGACACTGAGGTGCTTGGAGGCGCTAAGGTGCTTGGAGGCACTGAGGTGCTTGGAGGCGCTTGGAGGCACGGAGGTGCTTGAGGCACAGAGGTGCTCGGAGGCACGGAGATGCTCAGAGGCACGGAGGTGCTTGGAGGCACGGAGATGCTCTGAGGCACGGAGGTGCTTGGATGCACGGAGGTGCTCTGAGGCATGGAGGTGCTTGGAGGCACGGAGATGCTCGGAGGCACGGAGGTGCTGGGAGGCACGGGAATGCTCGGAGGCACTGAGGTGCTGGGAGGCACGGAGATGCTCGGAGGCACGGAGGTGCTTGGAGGCACGGAGATGCTCGAAGGCATGGAGGTGCTGGGAGGCACGGGGATGCTCTGAGGCACGGAGGTGCTCGGAGGCACGGAGATGCTCGGAGGCACGGAGATGCTCGGAGGCACGGAGGTGCTGGGAGGCACGGAGGTGCTGGGAGGCACGGAGGTGCTGGGAGGCATGGGGGTCTGGCGATCACCACTCCTGGGGAACTGATGATACTCAGGCACTGATGCAGTTCCTGGTGCCTGAAATTATACTTCCCACCACCAGCTGGTTGGTGGGAAGTGCCTGATGACGTCACCCGCCCAGACGCCGGGCCGGGAGCCGCCAGCGAGGACGGCCGCAGAGAGGACCAGCGCGCCCGGAGAGGTAAGTAAGGGGCCCGGGGCGGCTGCGTGAAAGTACCCCCTCCTCTAGGGGTGGCCCCTGGACACTTCCCAGGTTTCGTAGGGTGCTTGGCATGGAAGATCCGGATTAGTCGAGGAGCTGAGACCTCAGAAGCTCCTATCCAACTTCTCTCCTCAGGACCATAACCTTTCCATTCTACCAGATATTGCAGGTTCTTATGAAGATAACTAGAGTCCAGAATAGTTTTGATCTCGAAGTCTGTCCCAGTTTCAGTTTCTACCGAAGTGGGGCTTGAGGGCTTAGAATGAAAACGATTAAGGATGAGAGGACGAAGGAGAGAAACATGAAAGGCATTTGGTATGCGTAGATGGGAAGGTAATCCCAACTTGCAGACCACAGGATTCAGGATTTGTAGCACAGGGTATGGACCGATGAACCTTGGGGCGAACTTCATGGTGGGTACCTTTAGCCGGAGGTTACGTGTGGAGAGCCATACCCTATCTCCAACCTTGTATTGAGGAGCGGCTCGCCATTTCTTGTCCGCGAAGAACTAGTATCGGACAGAAACCTTTTTAAGACTAGCATGAACCTTACTCCAAATTTGTCTGAAGTGTAGTAGAGTGGAAGTCACAGCTGGAACCTCTCCTGTTGGAAGAATTGGTAATTCCGGAATTTGTGGGTGGAAGCCATAGTTGATGAAGAACGGAGATTCGCCAGTGGAGGAATGAAATGAATGGTTATGTGCAAACTCTGCCCCAGTTGTCCTGTGAAGGGGATAGATACAGGCGGAGGAAAGTCTCCAAGTCTTGATTGACTCGTTCCGTTTGCCCATTAGTTTGGGGGTGATAAGCGGACGAAAACTTAAGTTTAATTTGTAAGGCCAAGCAGAGAGCTTTCCAGAACCTTGCGGTGAACTGTACCCCTCGATCAGAGACTATTTCTTGAGGCAACCCATGCAATCGAAAATGTTCTCGGACAAATATTAGAGCTAATTTAGGAGCTGTCGGCAGACCAGTCAAAGGAACGAAATGCGCCATCTTCGAAAAACGGTCGACGATCACCCAGACAGTGTTGAAACCTTTGGAATAGGGCAAGTCGGTGACGAAGTCCATGGAAATGTGAGTCCACGGTTTCATAGGAATGGGCAGAGGACGAAGTAACCCAGCAGGAGGTAGATGGGGAGATTTATGCTGTGTACACTGTGGACAAGAATTAACGTAATCCTGTACATCCTTCCTCATGGAGTCCCACCAGTAAGATCTTTGCAGAAACTTGTACTTCTTCTGGGCGCCGGGATGACCGGAAAACTTGGAGATATGGGCCCACTGTAGTATCCTTGACCGGAATTTAGCTGGTACGGACATTCTTCCAGGGGGAGGACCTGGAGTAGTTTAGGCAGCGGAGACAGAAATTGGATTCAGAATTAAACTCCGCTCAAAAGAATCCTCTTCATCTGTGGCAGTTTGTGAACGGGACAGTGAATCCACTTTAGTATTTAAAGTCCCGGCTCGGTACTTGATAACAAAAGAAAATCGAGTGAAGAAGAGTGCCCATCTAGCTTGGCGAGGATTCAAGCACTGTGCGGTTTTGATATACAACAAATTTTTGTGATCAGTGTAAATGGTAATCACATGTTTGGCCCCTTCTAAGAGATATCTCCACTCTTCCAAGGCAGATTTAATTGCCAATTGCCAAGAGTTCCTGGTCTCCTATAGTGTAATTTTGTTCAGCCGGAGAGAATTTACGAGAGTGAAAGCCACACGGATGTAATTTCTTATCTGAGGCATACTGAGAGAGAACGGCCCCAACTCCGACCGAGGATGCGTCAACTTTTAGGAAGAAAGGTTCCTCGAAATTTGGTTGTTGGAGTACTGGAGCAGACATAAAAGCCGATTTCAAGTGGGAAAAGGCCTCTATGGCTTCGGGGGCCACAAACCCGGGTTGGAACCCTTCCTCGTCAAGGCGGTAATGGGTGCAACAATGGTGGAGAAACTTCTAATGAACTTTCTATAATAGTTCGCAAAACCCAGGAATCTCTGTATTGCTTTCAAGGAGAGTGGCTGTGCCCAGTCCCGAATGGCGGAAAGTTTCTCCGGGTCCATGCGAAGCTCCATCCCCGAGATGATATAACCGAGGAACGGTATTGATGTTACTTCGAAGGTACACTTTGATAACTTGGCATAGAGATGATTCTCACGTAGACGGCGGAGTACCTCTTTGACCTGTGTTCAGCAAGGTCTTTGGAAAAAATCAGTATGTCATCCAAATACACCACGACACTTAGGTATAACATGTCTCGGAAGATTTCGTTGACGAATCCCTGGAAGACAGCAGGAGCATTGCTAAGACTGAACGGCATCACCAGATACTCATAATGCCCATCCCGGGTATTGAAGGCGGTCTTCCATTCATCTCCCTCTCTGATGCGTATAAGGTTATAGGCCCCCCTCAAATCGAGCTTGGAAAAAACGTGGGCACCACGAACTCTATCAAATAGCTCTGTGATTAGAGGCAAGGGGTATTTATTTTTGATGGTAATATCATTTAGGCCGCGGTAGTCGATACATGGTCTTAACCCTCCGTCCTTCTTTTTCACGAAGAAGAAGCCCGCTCCAGCCGGGGAGATAGAGGGGCGAATTAATCCCTTGTGAAGATTGGACTTGATATAGTCTGACATAGCTTGTGTCTCTGGAAGGGACAGAGGATAAATGCGACCCCGGGGCGGCATTTTCCCTGGGATGAGGTCAATGGGACAGTCCCAAGACCTATGGGGTGGTAACTGGTCAGCCGCCTGTTCCGAGAACACATCCTTGAACTCTTGGTACGCCTCCGGGATAAGTTCTTCCTCCGCCTTAGTAGATACACGAAGCGGACAGACAGGAGTGAGACAGTTAGCGTGACAAAAAGAACTCCAAGACCGAATCTGTGCGGTCTTCCAATCGATATGGGGATTGTGAATTCTGAGCCAAGGCATTCCGAGAACCAGATCGTGATGCATCTCCGGAATCACCAGGAACTCCAAATATTCTTGATGTAGAGCCCCGACCTGTAATTTAACTGGAACCGTGTGTTCTGTTATGATACCCTTGGATATCCTAGTACCATTGATAGCTGTCAAGGAAATAGGCCGTTCGATGGACCGTACTTCCAAATTCAGGCTTTGGACACAGAGGGAAGAAACGAAATTCCCCGCAGCCCCGGAGTCTAACAGGGCTTCAAAAGACTTGGAAGTAACCTTGGTGGTTAACGTTACAGGAAGCAAACAGTCAGAAGTCGGAGAAGATTTGGTCGTAACCCCCAACTTGACTCCTCCGGAACAAGCTAGGCCTGCCCGTTTCCCGGACGGGATTTGCAAGACTTGATGAAGTGACCCGCAGCTCCGCAGTACAGACAGAGTTTACACTCATGACGACGCTGTCGCTCCTCCGGGGACAATCGGGATCGGTTAATCTGCATGGGTTCGTCTGGACTTGGGACCACCGCTTGCCTTGCAGGAGGAAGCCGGAACCTAGAACGATCCGATCGACTACGTTCACCTCCACGTTCCTGCATCCAGAGATCTACCTTGACACAGAGAGAGATCAATTCCTCTAAAGAATCCGGAAGCTCCCGAGTGACCAACTCATCCTTCAGGCGATCAGAGAGACCGTTCCAGAAAGCAGCTCTCAGAGCCTCATTATTCCAGCGAAGTTCAGAGGCAATGGTTTGAAAATGAACCACATACTGACCCACGGATCGGGAGCCTTGACGGATGCGGAGCAAATCAGAAGAGGCCGAGGGCATCCTGCCGGGCTCGTCAAAAATTAGTCGAAAAGACGTGATGAATTCGGAGTAATTGGAAACCAGTGAATCCGAACGTTCCCATAATGGAGACACCCAATCCAAGGCAGATCCTTCCAGCAGAGAAATAATATATGCCACCTTGGACCGGTCTGTAGGAAAGTTATGTGCAAGTAGCTCGAAATGTACCTCGCATTGGTTTAAAAAACCACGACAGTTTTTAGGATTCCCATTATAACGGGACGGAGTAGGTAGCTGAAGGCGCGGAGTGGCACCGCCCGATGGTTGAACATTGCTGGAAGCGGCAACTGGTGCGGCTACTGGAACTGGTGCCGGAATTACCGAGGCTAGAGACGCCTGGATCTGATCCAGACGCCCGGACAACTCCTGGAGGTACTGCATCACCTGACCTTGTGCCGCTTCCTGACTTTGTACTCGGGAAGCCAGATTCTGGATGGCACTTGAGTCCGTGTTCCGATCCCCCGGGTCCATGTGGCCTGAGTATACTACCACTGACCTGGTTTGGGAGTGTTGTGGACTCGGGGTTTCTTCCGGTGACCGGGAAGAGGAACCGCAACTGGGCCGCAGCAGAGATGGCCGAATGTAAGTTTTCCTCATGCAGGATCAGGTCGGCAAACAGGAGGCACACGTGGACGCTGAAGGTCTCCTGAAAGACAGAACTTAAAAGGTGCTGGTGAATCAGAGAAGAATACCAGGTGCTGGAGGCACAACTGTGCTTACGTGCGCTGGGGCTTGGAGACACTGAAGTGTTTGTAGGCGCTGAAGTGCTTGGAGGCACTGAGGTGCAGGGAGGTGCTGAAGTGCTTGGAGGCGCGTGGAGACACTGAGGTGCTTGGAGGCGCTAAGGCGCTTGGAGGCACTGAGGTGCTTGGAGGCGCTAAGGCGCTTGGAGGCACGGAGGTGCTTGGAGGCACGGAGGTGCTTGGAGGCACGGAGGTGCATGGAGGCACGGAGGTGCTTGGAGGCACGGAGATGCTCTGAGGCACGGAGGTGCTTGGAGGCACGGAGATGCTTGGAGGCACGGAGGTGCTGGGAGGCACGGGAATGCTCGGAGGCACGGAGGTGCTGGGAGGCATGGAGGTGCTGGGAGGCACGGAGATGCTCGGAGGCACGGAGGTGCTTGGAGGCACGGAGATGCTCGGAGGCACAGAGGTGCTGGGAGGCACGGGATGCTCGGAGGCACGGAGGTGCTGGGAGGCACGGAGGTGCTCGGAGGCACGGAGGTGCTTGGAGGCATGGAGATGCTCGGAGGCACGGAGGTGCTCGGAGGCACGGAGGTGCTGGGAGGCACGGGGGTCTGGCGATCACCACTCCTGGGGAACTGATGATACTCAGGCACTGATGCAGTTCCTGGTGCCTGAATTTATACTTCCCACCAGCTGGTTGGTGGGAAGTGCCTGATGACGTCACCCGCCCAGACGCCGGGCCGAGCGACGGGAGCCGCCAGCGAGGACGGCCGCAGAGAGGACCAGCGCGCCCGGAGAGGTAAGTAAGGGGCCTGGGGCGGCGGCGTGACATATTGTCTGCCTCATGGAAACTCACTTGGTGGGTAGTAAGATTCTCTCTTTGAAAAGACCCTGGGTGGGATGGGCGTACCACTCCATGCACACTTCTGCCTCTCGTGGAGTTTCAGTCCTTATTAGGCGGACCGTCCCCTTCGTGCTGGAGTCTATACAAACGGATCCCTGGGGGAGATATGTGTTTTTGAAATGTAGAATATTTTATGTCCCTGTCCTCCTCCTAGCTGTTTATGTGCCCCCTACCTACTCTCCTGATGTTCTTAAGAAGGCTGCTGGGTTCATGGCCTCATTCCCCGGGATTTCTGTTATTTGCCTTGGGGACTTCAATAATGTGCTAGATGCGGCGAAGGACAGGCTCTCTATGTCTCCATCTGCTGCGTGTCCTGGGAAATCCACTTTTGCAAATGTGGTATCGGGGTTGGGCCTGGTCGATCCTTGGAGATTGAGACACCCGTCTCTTAAACAATACTCCTGTTTCTCTCATTCTCATTCTTCGTTCTCCAGGATTGACCTGGCCCTCCTCTCGAGCGATATGGTTCCCCGTGTTGGTAGTATTAGGTATGAGACTAGGGGTATATCAGATCACTCCCCCTTGTCCTTTACTTTAGACTTTAACTGCTCTAGGGGCCAAGCTGTATGGAAATTTAATCCATTTTGGCTCGTACACATGGGGGACGGCTCTGACTTGGTGGCTGCATGGCGGGAATTCTTTGTACTGAACAGTGCCGAAAAAACTCTCTCTAATTTATGGGACACGTTTAAGGCCTTTCTGAGGGGGAGTTTGATTAAAAGGGTGTCTAATTTGAAGTCCTTTTATAGGCGATGGGAGGCTGAGCTGGAGGCCCAGAGTGTCGCTGCAGAATTACAATACTTACAAGATTCTTTGAACAGTTCTAAGCTAGCCTGGTTATCGGCTCAGAGGGAATGGAAAGGTTACCTAATGGAAAAGACTCAGCATAGACTCCTTTTATCCTCCCATACCTTTTACACTACTGGTGATAGGCCGGGGACATACCTGGCCTCCCTGGCCCGGGGTGATAGACCTACTAGTGTTGTGATTGAGACTGTGAACTCTGATGGTGTTTTCCTGACTCAGACTCCACAAATGGCGGCTGAATTTGTATCCCACTATAGCCGTTTGTACAAATCCAAACTGGGTTGTACTTCGTCGCAACTGAACGATTATTTAGACAGTGTTTGTTTCCCCACCTTGTCCAGCGAGGCTTGTGACCTGTTGGAGGCACCTCTCTCCTCTGATGAAATTATGGTCGCTGTTGGGGCCTCCCCTAGTGGTAAAGCCTCGGGTTTGGATGGCATACCTTCTGAGGTCTATAAACAACACTTGGATTTATTTGTCCCTCGTCTACTGGAGTTGTATGGCCAAATCTTTGCACAGGAGTCTCTCCCCCCGTCTATGGCGGAGGCAGTGATTGTGGTTCTCCCTAAACCTGACAAGGATCTTAGGAAAGTTGAGTCCTATCACCCTATATCCCTCTTACCCACTGATATTACAATTTTGGCTAAGGTGCTGGCTGGCAGATTAAATGCAGTTATTTCTCACATACACCCGGATCAGACGGGATTTATGCCCAATAAATCGACTTCCATTAACCTTAGACGTCTGTTTACTCACCTACAAATCCCCCGTAAGGACCCCTCCTCCTCTATAGTTGTTTCGTTGGATGCCGCTAAGGCTTTTGATTCTGTGGAGTGGGATTATTTGTGGGAAGTTATGCGTAGATTTGGTATAGGCCCAAACTTTATTAAATATGTTCGATTACTGTATTCCTCTCCTTCGGCGAGGGTGGCGGTAAATGGTTTTGTATCTCACTCCTTTCCCCTATCTAGGTCAAAGTCGAAAAATATCGTAATACATATGCCTTGTACTAACCCCATGCACATGCCGCTGCGCGTGCACTCGCTCTGCCGTGCATGCGCATATCCGCACTTTGCGTAACGAAGCTTTCACGGCCATGCACCTTGGCGCGTGGTATGTGCATTTACGGTAGAGTTTGTGAGCGTGTAGCGTGTTATTAGAACATTACATATTTAACCCATATAGCGTACATTTTAGATATAGTTCCCCCAGACCATGTCAGCGAGTATTACTAGTTTAAACAGTTCCTGGACATGATAGGAAGGGTCAGATAAAGGTTGGAAGGTGATGTCTAGTATCCAGCTGTAGGGTATTTTGAGGGTAACATTCCGGTGTTAGTTAGAGAAAGATCGCTTGTTCCTGCGTATAGTTATGTACAAAAGTAGAATATGAACATTAACTGTATTTACTGTAAATTACATATGCGGCGGGAATCCAGAGGATACCACCCACAAGAGCAGTTGGGGAAAGACATCGCCCACCCTTTCAAATCCACCTATGACCTTTTCTGTAATGTAGAGACACATCTCTGTGTCCAATGAACAATGAGATTACAGTGACCATTGTATTGTGTATGCATGTTGTGTATAAAAGGACCATTGTTGCCTGGCCGGTCAGAAAACTCTGAACGTTATCTACCTGATGAGCGGAGGACCGGAGCCGGGTTGCGCTTGCGAATATTCTCACGTACGTACATTCTCTGTAGCCATTATTCTGTTTAGATTTACTTGTTAGCCTGTAGTGTATAAATTGTATTGTTTATCTTTTGGAATCAATCCACTGTGGCCTTAGAACCCGGTGGTTTCAACTACAATTCTGTGTTGTGTTTTCACTTTCCTGCACAAGGGTTTAAAGTAGATTTATCTGTATAAGGTGTATAAGCATTGATAAGGTGTACGCACTGCGGATACTTTGTATCGCCAGCGCTAACAAGGTTCAAAGGTTATTCATTGTGTGTGCGCACTCTGAGCGTACTCCGTACACTCAGTGCGGCGTGTGTACGTCAAGTACGTACCACGTACGGGACTCTGTACGCAAATAGCGTACGGAGTGCGTAGCACGTGCACATAATCTAGCGGCCATTAGCGGCTCCACGGTAATAGTGTATTTAAAGGTATAGCTTTGCGGTCTAAGATAATATCGACATTATCAATTGGGAGCTCGTCCGGTTCCTTCTCATACCCGCAGCCTAGCAGAGTTTTCGCAGACTTTATCTATCAGCAAAGGGCGGAGTATCCCCTGTAAAACTTCTCTTGGTCGGGGGATACAATAAGTGCTGATTAGATAAGCGTCTGCCCTGCATGGATTGAAGGGATGCTGGAGGGATCCGTAAGGTAAGAACGCAAAAGCTATTTTTCTTTTTAAAACCTGTAAATTTCTGTTTTGGCGCCAAATGCGCACGCAACACACACATACATCTGTATTTTGTACTTTGCATATCTGCTCACACCATTGCCATAATCACTGATTACCAGATTTATTTTGATCTGTACTGGAAAATTTGTTGCTATTTAGTTAACATATAGAGTTAATATTTAAGGGAGTAAGTGTAAAACGCACACACAGCCTGGCCTAGTTGTAAAGGTTGATACAGTGGAAACTGTGTGTAGCGTTAAGTGAGCGATTATAGTTAAATATCGCTTACATTTATAGAAGTGTGGGATTTGTAGTACTGCGGACGTACGGCCTTTGTACACGTGTCTCGGACAGCGTTCGGGACTGCGTACGCAACGTAAAGGCCTACACACGTGGCGTGTTTACGCAACGTGCGTACAGGTACGCCCACTAAATACAAATCCCACAATAGCATTGTTTTAGTTTAGGCGATACGTTAGCCACGCGATAATAGCACAAATTTGTTCAGTTTCCAATATTTAGTTTAAAAGAACCTTCTCCTACTGTGTCACCTCTGGGACTAGGCTGTTTTATCTGAATGAAAGTTAATTTTCTGTACAGAAAAACCAAAGTGAATATGAGTGAACGAGCGTGAGTGTGCAAACAATAAAGGTTTTGTGAACCCAGAATTCGGGATCCCGTAGGAGACCACATCAGGTGAGTGGACACTTGGTGGCGTGGGAGTGGCTTTTTCACGTTAACATTGATTAGAGTACAAAGGAGCAATTAGTATAACAGCAGACCAAGAGGTCAGCGAAGTCAGAAATCCGCTGACTAAGTCAAGCGAAGCTCTGAAAACTGTGGCCTAAAAAGGTCAACGGTGAGAGCGCAGCCCCGGGGGTTAGCGTAGTACCCATATAGGCCTGTTCTGAAAAGCTCCGGCTGAGGTTTTGCAGCCTGAAAAACGATTCCATTGGTCGTACAGCGGATAAGTAACAGTTACTTATACGCCGTGCGATTGTACCGCGCGTTAGTTTGTGCAATAGTTAGTTCAACATGATACCCATTACGCCATTTGCGTAAAATCGCGGGATCATAGACGCTAATTGTACATGCAACGTGATTTGTGTAACAGTTTTTTTATTTTAAGGGAGTTTCGCTGGTCACTCAGGAAATCTCCAACGACCAATATTTACTGGGAAGGGTAAGTCACTCCCACACACTCTCAGTAAATAGAGGTTACATAGGGCCCTAGGTTGGATACAACCAGTGCTGAGGACAGTGCTCAGGTGTATTGGCCAACATGGGTGTGAGTGGGTGAGAGCGCTCTGAGAACTTTCACCGTCGCCTTACCACTGAGTAATTTGGTTTTTGTAGGGATTAGCTGAGAAGGCAATACCTGCAAAGAATGGGGGCCAGTTGCTCAAGTAAGGGACGATCAACCAGGGTTCAGGTTGATATTCCGCGGCCCAAAGGGTCGGCGAGGTATATAATGTGTGAGAAATATGGATCACACGCAGAGGTTTTATGCAATGAATGGGAACGTATGACTGCGGAAGATAGGGAACCATTCCCTAGGGTAGGCAGTTTTAGTCCTGAGGTGTTGCAAAATTTAAGGAGAAGGATATGTCTAATAAAATCCAGAAAACAAAGGATTAGACATACAGATTGTTTACATTTATGGCAACAGGAGGGTGACATGCAAAGGGGATTAGCTCTAATAGCTGGTTCCAACCCTAGCAGGAAACTGATAGCAACAGCACCACCACCACCGTACATTACAGGAGAGAAAATGGCTACAGAGAATGGCATACTAATATATGATAAGAGTGAACTTAATAAATGTGTTAATGCTAACCCGTGCAAGTTGTATCCCATCTTAAACTTCCCTCAGGACTGCTACCAAGAAGATGAGCCCAGCACGATATCGGCACTCTCTCTAGCAGCCACCATACAAGACACACAAGTGGGCACGGCCCAACCAGTAAGAGCAGTAGCAAAGGCCCCTAGCGGAGGGACAGGTGAGGTCGTGTCCACAGGTAAGTACGGTACAGTACATTATGCAGAGACAATTGCACCTCACATTGTAGAAGAAACCCAGAATGATATAATTGAACTAAATCCTGTCAGGGTGATCGCAGTCCCCAATGGGAAGACTGACACTCAGGGAATCACTCCCGTCAGGAACATTGCTATGCATTGCCCCTGGTCCCGGACAGAATTGAGGACAATTATGTCTGAATTTCCCGATCCCAGAAAAGATCTAGCCGCATGTCAGAGGTTTATTAGAGAACTAGGTAACGCCACCGAACCCACAAACAAAGATTGGCGGACAGTGCTACGGGCATGTTTGCCCTCCAATATTGACCCTGTGAAATTCATTGCCGACTGTAAATTAGACGCAGAAGTACCTCTCACTGATGAATACAATCAGGAGAACGTAAAACAGATCAATCTGCAGTTAGGAGTATATTTCCCAACTGTTGTCAAATGGAATAAAATCTTCTCCATTAGACAAAAAGAAGGTGAAACGGCTTCTGAATATTTCCATCGAGCACTGCAGGAAATGGCTAGATACACTGGGGTCGCGGATATTAAGGAAAATGTACATCATAGAGAGGTAGCGGTGTCCGTATTAATGGACGGTTTAAAAGAAACGTTGAGAACAAGGGTACAAACCACTCAACCAAATTGGAGAGGTATCTCGGTGGCTGCATAAGAGAGTCCGCTATTGAGCATGATCGGAACATCATTAGGCACAGGGAGTCACAGGGGGATAAGCTGATGACAGTAAGTATAAAAGTCCTGACAACGAAGCCACATCAGCCTAAACCCCAGACCCCTGATGGTAAGTCGTATGTGGTAAAATGTTTTAAATGTCAGAAGGAAGGACATTACGCACGGAACTGTAATTTTAAAGACCCACATAAGGTATATCGACCCCCTAGACCAGAACATGACACACAGTATGACGCACGTGGCGTGGGAGTGGCTTTTTCACGTTAACATTGATTAGAGTACAAAGGAGCAATTAGTATAACAGCAGACCAAGAGGTCAGCGAAGTCAGAAATCCGCTGACTAAGTCAAGCGAAGCTCTGAAAACCGTGGTCTAAAAAGGTCAGCGGTGAGAGCGCAGCCCCGGGGGTTAGCGTAGTACCCATATAGGCCTGTTCTGAAAAGCTCCGGCTGAGGTTTCGCAGCCTGAAAAACGATTCCATTGGTCGTACAGAGGATAAGTAACAGTTACTTATACGCCGTGCGATTGTACCGCGCGTTAGTTTGTGCAATAGTTAGTTCAACTTGATACCCATTACGCCATTTGCGTAAAATCACGGGATCATAGACGCTAATTGTACATGCAACGTGATTTGTGTAACAGTTTTTTTATTTTAAGGGAGTTTCGCTGGTCACTCAGGAAATCTCCAATGACCAATATTTACTGGGAAGGGTAAGTCACTCCCACACTCGGCGAGGTACATAATGGGGTAAATTTACTAAGATTCGTATTTTCCCGTTTCAGGTCAAAGTTCAATCACGAATGACATCGAAAGTGTAAAACTGCAACTTTTTGAATTTATTACGACTAATTTACTAAGCTGCCGTATTTTGTCTTTTCGGGTTTTCCGATGCCGATGTCATTCGGTTTTTTTTTCAGTTTTTTACGGCAGTGATTAGCAAAACACTGCCGACTTTTTCAAAATGAATCTCGGCCGTATCTGTGTGATCCGTGCTGGGGTTCATTTTTTTTTTTTTTTCAATAAACACTGTAAAACTTAAAAACAAATTGCGTGGGGTCCCCCTTCCTAAGCATAACCAGCCTCGGGCTCTTTGAGCCGATCCTGGTTGCAGAAATATGGGAAAAAAATTGACAGGGGTTCCCCCATATTTAAGCAACCAGCATCGGCTCTGCGCCTGGTCCTGGTTCCAAAAATACGGGGGACAAAAAGAGTAGGGGTCCCCCGTATTTTTAAAACCAGCACCGGGCTCCACTAGCTGGACAGATAATGCCACAGCCGGGGGTCACTTTTATATAGTGCCCTGCGGCCGTGGCATCAAATATCCAATTAGTCACCCCTGGCCGGGGTACCCTGGGGGAGTGGGGACCCCTTCAATCAAGGGCCCCCCCCCCCAGCCACCCAGGGGTGAAGCCCGAGGCTGTCCCCCCCATCCAATTGGCTGCGGATGGGGGGCTGATAGCCTTTTGTGAAAATGACAAGATATTGTTTTTAGTAGCAGTACTACAAGGCCCAGCAAGCCTCCCCCGCATGCTGGTACTTGGAGAACCACAAGTACCAGCATGCGGCGGAAAAACGGGCCCGCTGGTACCTGTAGTACTATTACTAAAAAAATACCCCAAAAAAGACAAGACACACACACCTTGAAAGTAAAGTTTTATTACATACATGCACACAAACATACATACATACTTACCTTATGTTCACACGAGGATCGGTCCTCTTCTCCAGTAGAATCCAAGGGGTACCTGTTGAATAAATTCTACTCACCAGATCCAGGGTCCTCAGGGCAACCATTTGTAATCCAGGTACTTGAATAAAATAACAAAACGGATACCCGAGCCACGAACTGAAAGGGGCCCCATGTTTTCACATGGGACTCCTTTCCCCGAATGCCAGAAACCCACTCTGACTGATGTCTAAGTGGGTTTCTTCAGCCAATCAGGGAGCGCCACGTTGTAGCACTCTCCTGATCGGCTGTGTGCTCCTGTACTGAGTGACAGGCGGCACACGGCAGTGTTACAATGTAGCGCCTATGCGCTCCATTGTAACCAATGGTGGGAACTTTCTGCCCTGCGGTTGACCGAAAGTGACGTCACCGCTGAGCAAAAAGTTCCCACCATTGGTTACAATGGAGCGCATAGGCGCTACATTGTAACACTGCCGTGTGCCGCCTGTCACTCAGTACAGGAGCACACAGCCGATCAGGAGAGTGCTACAACTTGGCGCTCCCTGATTGGCTGAAGAAACCCACTTAGACATCAGTCAGAGTGGGTTTCTGGCATTCGGGGAAAGGAGTCCCATGTGAAAACATGGGGCCCCTTTCAGTTCGTGGCTCGGGTATCCGTTTTGTTATTTTATTCAAGTACCTGGATTACAAATGGTTGCCCCGAGGACCCTGGGACCCTGGATCTGGTGAGTAGAATTTATTCAACAGGTACCCCTTGGATTCTACTGGAGAAGAGGACCGATCCTCGTGTGAATATAAGGTAAGTATGTATGTATGTTTGTGTGCATGTATGTAATAAAACTTTACTTTCAAGGTGTGTGTGTCTTGTCTTTTTTGGGGTATTTTTTTAGTAATAGTACTACAGGTACCAGCGGGCCCGTTTTTCCGCCGCATGCTGGTACTTGTGGTTCTCCAAGTACCAGCATGCGGGGGAGGCTTGCTGGGCCTTGTAGTACTGCTACTAAAAACAATATCTTGTCATTTTCACAAAAGGCTATCAGCCCCCCATCCGCAGCCAATTGGATGGGGGGGACAGCCTCGGGCTTCACCCCTGGCCCTTGGGTGGCTGGGGGGGGGGACTCCTTGATTGAAGGGGTCCCCACTCCCCCAGGGTACCCCGGCCAGGGGTGACTAGTTGGATATTTGATGCCACGGTCGCAGGGCACTATATAAAAGTGACCCCCGGCTGTGGCATTATCTGTCCAGCTAGTGGAGCCCGGTGCTGGTTTTAAAAATACGGGGGACCCCTACTCTTTTTGTCCCCCATATTTTTGGAACCAGGACCAGGCGCAGAGCCCGATGCTGGTTGCTTAAATATGGGGGAACCCCTGTAAATTTTTTCCCCATATTTCTGCAACCAGGATCGGCTCAAAGAGCTCGAGGCTGGTTATGCTTAGGAGGGGGGACCCCACGCAATTTTTTTTGAGAAAATAATCACTTTCCCACCCCTTCCCACTGATATACATGCACGGATCTCATGGATCCGTGCATGCCTATCCAATCACGGGGAAAAAAAGCAGGTCTGTTTTTTTTAAGCACTTTTTTACGAGTTGTAATTTTTCACTGCAGTGTTTTGTTTTTTTTTGCTTTGCACTTCTTAGTAAATGACCGAGATTCATACTTAAACAGCCGCGTTTTGACTGATGGTGTATTCATTCGTGATTTTTTCCTAGGACTTCCAAATATTACGAATGCCCTCATCACTGCCGTGATTTGAGTTTAGTAAATTACCGAGATGACACTTTGATGAAAAAACGGCATCTCGGTCAAAATCGGGACCTTAGTAAATTTACCCCAATGTGTGAGAAATATGGATCACACGCAGAGGTTTTATGCAATGAATGGGAACGTATGACTGCGGAAGATAGGGAACCATTCCCTAGGGTAGGCAGTTTTAGTCCTGAGGTGTTGCAAAATTTAAGGAGAAGGATATGTCTAATAAAATCCAGAAAACAAAGGATTAGACATACAGATTGTTTACATTTATGGCAACAGGAGGTTGACATGCAAAGGGGATTAGCTCTAACAGCTGGTTCCAACCCTAGCAGGAAACTGATAGCAACAGCACCACCACCACCGTACATTACAGGAGAGAAAATGGCTACAGAGAATGGCATACTAATATATGATAAGCGTGAACTTAATAAATGTGTTAATTCTAACCCGTGCAAGTTGTATCCCATCTTAAACTTCCCTCAGGACTGCTACCAAGAAGATGAGCCCAGCACGATATCGGCACTTTCTCTAGCAGCCACCATACAAGACACACAAGTGGGCACGGCCCAACCAGTAAGAGCAGTAGCAAAGGCCCCTAGCGGAGGGACAGGTGAGGTCGTGTCCACAGGTAAGTACGGTACAGTACATTATGCAGAGACAATTGCACCTCACATTGTAGAAGAAACCCAGAATGATATAATTGAACTAAATCCTGTCAGGGTGATCGCAGTCCCCAATGGGAAGACTGACACTCAGGGAATCACTCCCGTCAGGAACATTGCTATGCATTGCCCCTGGTCCCGGACAGAATTGAGGACAATTATGTCTGAATTTCCCGATCCCAGAAAAGATCTAGCCGCATGTCAGAGGTTTATTAGAGAACTAGGTAACGCCACCGAACCCACAAACAAAGATTGGCGGACAGTGCTACGGGCATGTTTGCCCTCCAATATTGACCCTGTGAAATTCATTGCCGACTGTAAATTAGACGCAGAAGTACCTCTCACTGATGAATACAATCAGGAGAACGTAAAACAGATCAATCTGCAGTTAGGAGTATATTTCCCAACTGTTGTCAAATGGAATAAAATCTTCTCCATTAGACAAAAAGAAGGTGAAACGGCTTCTGAATATTTCCATCGAGCACTGCAGGAAATGGCTAGATACACTGGGGTCGCGGATATTAAGGAAAATGTACATCATAGAGAGGTAGCGGTGTCCGTATTAATGGACGGTTTAAAAGAAACATTGAGAACAAGGGTACAAACCACTCAACCAAATTGGAGAGGTATCTCGGTGGCTGCATTAAGAGAGTCCGCTATTGAGCATGATCGGAACATCATTAGGCACAGGGAGTCACAGGGGGATAAGCTGATGACAGTAAGTATAAAAGTCCTGACAACGAAGCCACATCAGCCTAAACCCCAGACCCCTAATGGTAAATCATATGTGGTAAAATGTTTTAAATGTCAGAGGGAAGGACATTACGCACAGAATTGTAATTTTAAAGACCCACATAAGGTATATCGACCCCCTAGACCAGAACATGACACACAGTATGACGCACGTAATTGTGATCAGGGACCGCATAGGAGGAGTTATGAGCCACATGCAGGGAAAACCAGGAGGTACCCACCTAAGAGGAACTGGCAAACCTCTGGAAATTCTCAGCTACCCCCCTCACATATTGTAGCTGCCAGCACGCTGCGGGAGGGTCACAACATACAATAGGGGTCAGGCCACACCTGTAGTTTGCAGCCAGTGAAGTTGATTGCTAGCCTTGGAAATGAACCCGAGGTTACAGTTGATGTAGCTGGTAGATCACTACCTTTCCTTGTAGATACAGGGGCGGCCAGGTCAGTGTTAAATTCAATGGTAGGTATGAAAACAACGGGTAAAACAATTTCAGCAATGGGGGTAACAGGAGTAGTGCAACACTACCCTATAAGTAAACCAGCAGAGATTACGATAGGGCCTTTGCAGACCAAGCACTCCTTCTTGCTAGCTGCATCGGCTCCGACTAATCTACTTGGGAGAGATTTAATGTGTAAGATGAGGTGTGTCATATATTGTACTCCTGAGGGTGTCTTCTTAGATATACCCGAGAATCACGTTCAGGAAGTGCAGGATATGTTAGACACTCCACAAAGGTTAATGTCACACTCTGCTGTTATAGACAGGTGTCCATTCAAGGTAGTGGAAATGATCTCCCAGATACCAGAATCCCTCTGGACCAAAGATGGACAAGACACTGGACTGATGGCAAATGTAGCTCCTGTAGTAGTTCGAGTAAAAGATGGTAGGATAGCTCCAAAAATCCCACAATATCCTCTGAAGCCAGAGGTGGAATTAGGAGTGTACCCAGTCATAGAGCGCTTGCTACAACAGGGCATTCTGGTTAGGACGTCCAGCACTGCCAATAGTCCCATCTTCCCTGTGAAAAAGAGTGGGGGGAGGGGTTACAGGCTAGTGCAGGATCTAAGAGGGATAAACAAAAAAGTTGAGAGCCAATTCCCCGTAGTGCCAAATCCAGCTGTCATCCTCATGCAAATTCCTCCTACTGCAAAGTTTTTCACTGTCATTGACCTCTGCTTTGCTATCTTTTCGGTCCCTCTGCACCCTGACAGCCAATACTTGTTTGCATTTACATACAGAGGAGTACAGTACACCTGGACTCGCTTACCCAAAGGTTTCATTGACAGCCCAAGTATTTTCTCCCAGGCTTTGCATGACTGTTTACAATCCTTTCAACCTGAGAGCGGATCAGTATTAATACAGTATGTAGATGACTTACTGCTGTGTTCTGACTCACTCGAATCGTCCTTGAAAGACACGAAACAGCTTCTGTTTCACCTTTCTAATACGGGACACAAGGTTTCAAAGGATAAGTTACAGTTGTGCCAGACCAAAGTGAAATACTTGGGACATTGCTTAACACAAGGACTGAGACACCTCACCGCTGATAGAATACAGGCGATTCGCGACATGACTTTGCCACAAACCCAGCAACAGATCCGCACTTTCCTAGTAATGTGTGGGTACTGCCGAAACTGGATCCCAGGGTTCTCCATACTGGCCTTACCTTTACAAGAGATGGTCTCGTCAAACAAACCAGATCGGATTTCGCACACAGATGAGTCCGAACTGGCATTTGAGAGACTCAAACAGTGCCTATCACAGGCACCTGCATTAGGTATGCCAGATTATGGGAAACCCTTTGAGTTGTACGGTACGGAAAGTGCTGGGTGTGCGGCAGGTGTTTTAACCCAGAGACATGGTGATGCCAGCAGGCCGGTAGCTTACTACAGTGCACAGTTGGACACCGTAGCACGATTTTTCCCCACATGCTTGCGAAGTGTTGCAGCGATAGCTTTGCTAGTGAGTAAAAGCGAAGACGTAGTGTTGGGACACAGCCTGACCATCCATACGCCTCATGCAGTGTCAGCCTTACTGAATTCTGCCCAAACCAGACATGTCTCATCAGCACGGTTTACAAGGTGGGAATTAGCACTAATGGCACCTGTAAACATCACCATAAGGAGATGCAGCGCACTAAATCCTGCAACGTATCTCCCAGGTGTGCCTGGACAGGCACAAAGGGTGGAGGATGAGAGTGATGGTGAAGGAGGATTTAGTACAGACACTGACACACATGATTGTATGGAATATCTGAACCAAACTTTCACTGCAAGACCCGACATCAGTGACAACCCACTGGAAGGCGTAGATTTTACTTTTTACACTGACGGTAGTTGCCACAGACAGACGGACTCGGGAGACTTGTGTACTGGATAAGCAGTCGTAGATGACAAAGGTATCATAGAAGCGGAACCCCTGGGCCGACCACACTCAGCACAAGTTGCTGAGCTGGTCGCCCCAACCAGAGTGTGTGAATTGGCTAAGGGTAAGTCAGCCAATATCTACACGGATTCTAGGTATGCCTTTGGAGTAGTGCATGATTTCGGGGCCCTATGGCGCCTCAGAAATTTCATGACGGCAGCTGGCACACCCGTGGCGCATGCGACCCACATCAAAAGACTTCTAACAGCGATACAGGAACCTGACAGAGTGGCTGTTATCAAGTGCAAAGCCCACACGTACAGTCAAGACCCAGTGTCACTTGGTAACAGCCGGGCAGACGAAGCTGCTAAATCAGCAGCCAGCACCCCCATACAGACAGACATCACACAACTGATGGTATTCAATATCGTCAACACACAAAAATTAAGTGAAATGCAAAATTTGTGTTCTCCACAGGAAAAGGCAGTCTGGAGGTCAAAAGGGTATGGCCAGGAGTCCTCAGGACTCTGGACAGATGGACAGGGTAAGCCAGTAGCCCCCAGAGCATACCTTCCAAGTTTAGCTGAGGCGGCACATGGTCTGACTCATCTGGGCAAAGAAGGTATGTGTAAGCTCGTGAGAGCCTACTGGTGTGCGCCAGGATTCTCTTCTCATGCGGTTAAGAGAGCAATGACATGTCTGATAATGTCGGTATTATCTTAGACCGCAAAGCTATACCCCTTTGTACACTATTACCGTTGAGCCGTTATGGCCGCTAGACTACGTGCACGTGCTACGCACTTTGTACGCTATTTGCGTACAGAGTCCTGCACGTGGTACGCACTTGGCGTACGCACACTGCGCTGAGTGTACGGAGTACACACAGCGAGCGCACACACAATGGATAACCTTTAAACCTTGTTAATGATACAATGTAATGATATGCTTATACTTTAAACCTTTGGCAGCAAAGTACTGCAACGATGTTATACCTTTAAACCTTAAGTAGCGCTGGCGATACAAAGTATCCGCAGTGCGTACACCTTAACAATGCTTATACACCTTAAACAGGTTAATCTACTTTAAAGCCCAGGCAGGAAAGTGAAAACACAACACCGTTTGTAGTTGAAACCACAGGGTTCTAAGGCCTCCGTGGATTGATTCCAAAAGGGTAAAACAATACAAGTTATACACTACAGGCTAACAAGTAAATCTAAACAGAATAATGGCTACAGAGAATGTACGTACGTGAGAATATTCGCAAGCGCAACCCGAACTCGGTCCTCCGCAGGTCATACAGATAGCGTTTAGAGTCTTCTGACCGGCCAGGCAACAATGGTCCTTTTATACACAACATGCATACACAATACAATGGTCACTGTAATCTCATTGTTCATTGGACACAGAGATATGTCTCCACATTACAGCAAAGGTCATAGGTGGATTTGAAAAGGTGGGCGATGTCATTCCCAACTGCTCTTGTGGGTGGTATCCTCTGGATTCCCGCCGCATATGTAATTTACAGTAAATACAGTTAATGTTCATAATCTACTTTTGTACATAACTATACGCAGGAACAAGCGATCTTTCTCTAACTAACACCGGAATGTTACCCTCAAAATACCCTACAGCTGGATACTAGACATCACCTTCCAACCTTTATCTGACCCTTCCTATCATGCAAAGGCGAATCTCTCTGTCCAGGAACTGTTTAAACTAATAATACTCGCTGACATGGTCTAGGGGAACTATATCTAAAATATACGCTATTTGGGTTAAATATGCAATGTTCTAATAACACGCTACACGCTCACAAACTCCGCCGTAAATACCCATATCATGCGCATGATCGCCGGAACGATCTTACGCAAATTGCGGATATGTGCACGCATGGCGGACTGAGTGCACGAGCAGCGGGCATGTGCATGGGGTTAGTACAAGGCATATGCATTATGATATTTGTCGACTTTGACATGTCTTACCTGCTTGAGGAAGAATATTGGAAAGTCAATACCAACAGAACCATCCCATATCCCGCCGACAGACGGCTCTTTTCAGGTAATACAAATTGATTTCATACAGTTGCCACCCTGCAGAAATTTAAAGTATGTGTTGGTTTGTATTGATATGTTTTCAAATTGGGTAGAAGCGTTCCCCGCTGCCACAAATACTGCAAAGAAAATCGTGCAGGAATTTGTGTGCAGATATGGTATCCCTAGGATAATTGAAAGTGATAGGGGTACCCATTTTACAGGTGAAGTCTTTCAGGTAATGTGCAAACTGATGGGAATTAATAGTAAGCTGCATACTCCGTACCGCCCACAGGCGAGTGCGAAAGTGGAAAGAGTAAACAGCACTATTAAGAACAAGTTGAGCAAGGTGATGGCTGAAACTGGATTGTTGTGACCAGAAGCTTTGCCACTTGTATTGTACAGCATCAGAACCACTCCCAGGTCCCCCCTTAACCTATCACCCTTTGAGATTCTTTTTGGTCGACAACCCCATGTAATGATTGACCCCCAGGATGATTTGAAATGCAATAATGAGGTGACTGTAAAATATTTGGTTAAGATGAGCAAGCAGTTGAGGAATCAAAACAGCAATCTAAAGCTGGTGATTCCTGACCTACCAAACAGCAATTGTCATGACATTGAACCTGGGGATTATGTAATGATTCGAAATTTTCTACGCTCAGGTTGCCTTATTGACCGGTGGGAAGGACCGTACCAAGTCTTACTAACCAGCACGACAGCATTGAAGGTTGCCGAGAGAGAGACTTGGGTCCACTCGTCCCACTGTGAGAAGGTCGCTGACCCAGAAAAAGCCCGTGACAAAGAGCAGAGTGTGGAGGAAATCGTATCACTGGAGTGCCTGTTCCGGGAAGGTTGAGAGGCAGGACTGTTGTCACGGCACCTGAGCACAGAGAACTACAAGACCAGAGGCGGTTGTCGCACCAAAATTTCTTTTTCCTTTTTATTATTTTCTCCATCTCCCATTACCCTCCTTTCCCCCCCTTCCTTGCTCCTTTTTCTCTCCCCTTAGCAAGATGGACTTACCCCAAGAGACTGCATTCCGGGTTTTCCTGTTGACCCTGTTGTTGACCAAAGCAGTCTGTTTCGGTGAGAGTACCAGAGAGCTCGAGAAAGGATCTGGAATGGGTTCTGATGGCAAGGACGGATTTG
This sequence comes from Pseudophryne corroboree, assembly GCF_028390025.1. Classification (NCBI taxonomy): domain Eukaryota; kingdom Metazoa; phylum Chordata; class Amphibia; order Anura; family Myobatrachidae; genus Pseudophryne; species Pseudophryne corroboree. The sequence continues at coordinate 315,414,167 of NC_086445.1, forward strand.
TAGAATTCCAAGAGCAACACATTCACCGAGCAAAGGCGAGTATCAGAAAACGATCTGGTAGTCACGAAACTAGGAGGCACTGTGAAGGGTTATTGGCTGAGGAAAATTGTATCTGTAGAAATTGTGAAAACATAGTTGAGGACGGGTGCATCCAGAGATGTCAGTCCAGCCTTAATATCAACATGGACCGTCATCCATCGCGTGACTATCACTCATTAGTGGGTAAGGTTTTAAACCAAACAGAATGCTGGGTGTGCTCACAAGTACCTCAAGGTCAGAGCAAGTCAGGACTAGTACCGTATCCTTTAGCAATAGATGAGGTACTTGAATTACGGGGTGGGAGACCGGTGGACAAGAAATTTAATATTTCTAGGCCCCCTAGTTTGAAGTTCCACCAATATCATGTGGATAGGTCCTTAGTATGTTTCAACATTTCCAATCCCCGAAAGCCGGGAAATTGGGAAGTGACATGGAATAACCAAACCATGGCATTTTCACACAGAGCCGACAGAATGCCCATAGACACTGAACTTATACGCCAAATAGCCGACAGTGGAAGGTATTTTCGGTACAGGTATACTCTAGGAAGTAGGACCATGCGGGTTGGAGAAGTATCTCCAGGGTACTGTGTGCATATCATACAGCCTGATACGTGTACTGAACAGATGAGAGAGTTAGGGGTAGGATTTTTCACCTGGAAGGTTTGCAATATGGTAATGTCATATTCTGTCCCATATGTTCTCCCCGATGATGCATATTTCATATGCGGGAGGAAGGCGTATAAGTGGCTTGCCCCAAACTCAGAGGGATTGTGTTACATTGGAAGAGTGTTGCCAGAAGTCATGACCATAACCCATAATAAGATGAAAGACGTTCACCGCAATGCTCAAGCTCCTTACACTCATACTCACTACGAACACATCGTTAAAAGACACCTTATAGATAGGACAGAGCACGCAGCCTCTGATTTGATCCACGAATCCACCGGGATTCAATTCCTACTCGCGTTAGATATCACCCGTACAGCCAGAGGAATTATACATTTTAGGTATATTCATGCGCTAGCGAACCTGATAGATAATATCACCGAGATGTATGATGACACCTTCAGGTATACAGGGAGGGAGTTGCAAGCTTACAAAACGGAACTGATCCAGCACAGGATGGTTCTCAATTACATCACAGCAGTGACAGGCCGGTATTGTGTCACCCTAGCAACTCAGTATGGTGTGAAGTGCTGCACGTACATTACAAACAGCACTGATGACCCAACCGAGGTCATAGATCAAAAGATGGACGATATCTTGCAATTGAAATGGGAGTTCCGAAGGAGACACAACCTTACCCTTACTGCTGTGAGTAATGAACTGACCGGCTGGGTCTCATGGTTGAACCCACGCAATTGGTTCTCAGGTTTAGGAGAATGGGCTCAAAATGTTATCGTGAGTGTAGGAAAGTTTCTCCTTTGTATCCTGGGACTCGTCGTAATGATTGGGTTGATATTTAGATGTGTTCGATTTTTAACGCGGCGCAAGCGCAGTACCACAGTGATGAGTTTGAGGAGCAGGGGCATTGTTACAACAACTGATTTAATTTATGACCCATCAATCGAGACAATGTTGTGATAAGACGTGATTCCACGGTCCGTTTCTTTCACCCGTTTCTCCTTTGTTTTCCCCTCAAGCAAAAAGACATCCATTCGGAAGAAGACTTTGATGGACATTCTAAAGACTTTGATGGACATTCTAAAGACTTTGATGGACATTCTAAAGACTTTGATGGACACACTAAAGACTTTTATGGACACTCTAAAGACTTTTAAAGACTTTGATTATCACCCACAGCAAGGATACACCCATCCGGACAAGACCTTAACCAACACCCAAGAACGATTGCACAAATGTTATGTGAATGTATTTGTGATACGTGTCTTATCTTCATCTCTACAACCTTCAGGTAGTATCACACATAGTCGACAGGTGATATCCACATATTAGCATTCACATATGTTCCCCCTCCATGTATCATCAACTAAATGTGCACCCCATTTGTTGGAACAAGAAGCCGAAAAGAGCTTGGTAGTGTTTGTTGGCCCACTTGCAGACCCTTAATACGGGATAAGAAGGATTTAATGTATACTTCGCAATACCTCGAAGCTTATCTAGAACATGTACGGCATGATGATACATGCCCCTCAGACATGGATTTCATACATACATGATTTTACTATCCCACTAGGTTATCCATTTCTCCTCTCCTCCTACCATCCAATTATTTTATAGATATTGTATTGTATATTTTTCTGTTTAATGTTTAGATAGTGGCAGTTATTGTTGACTGCCAAAGGATGGACTGTCAAAGTCGAAAAATATCGTAATACATATGCCTTGTACTAACCCCATGCACATGCCCGCTGCGCGTGCACTCGCTCTGCCGTGCGTGCGCATATCCGCACTTTGCGTAACAGAGCTTTCACGGCCATGCGCCTTGGCGCGTGGTATGCGCATTTACGGTAGAGTTTGTGAGCGTGTAGCGTGTTATTAGAACATTACATATTTAACCCATATAGCGTACATTTTAGATATAGTTCCCCCAGACCATGTCAGCGAGTATTACTAGTTTAAACAGTTCCTGGACAGAGAGATTCGCCTTTGCATGATAGGAAGGGTCAGATAAAGGTTGGAAGGTGATGTCTAGTATCCAGCTGTAGGGTATTTTGAGGGTAACATTCCGGTGTTAGTTAGAGAAAGATCACTTGTTCCTGCATATAGTTATGTACAAAAGTAGAATATGAACATTAACTGTATTTACTGTAAATTACATATGCGGCGGGAATCCAGAGGATACCACCCACAAGAGCAGTTGGGGAAAGACATCGCCCACCCTTTCAAATCCACCTATGACCTTTTCTGTAATGTAGAGACACATTTCTCTGTCCAATGAACAATGAGATTACAGTGACCATTGTATTGTGTATGCATGTTGTGTATAAAAGGACCATTGTTGCCTGGCCGGTCAGAAGACTCTGAACGCTATCTACCTGATGAGCGGAGGACCGGAGCCGGGTTGCGCTTGCGAATATTCTCACGTACGTACATTCTCTGTAGCCATTATTCTGTTTAGATTTACTTGTTAGCCTGTAGTGTATAAATTGTATTGTTTATCTTTTGGAATCAATCCACTGTGGCCTTAGAACTCGGTGGTTTCAACTACAATTCTGTGTTGTGTTTTCACTTTCCTGCACAAGGGTTTAAAGTAGATTTATCTGTATAAGGTGTATAAGCATTGATAAGGTGTACGCACTGCGGATACTTTGTATCGCCAGCGCTAACAAGGTTTAAAGGTTATTCATTGTGTGTGCGCACGCCGAGCGTACTCCGTACACTCAGCGCGGCGTGTGAATGTCAAGTACGTACCACGTACGGGACTCTGTACGCAAATAGCGTACGGAGTGCGTAGCACGTGCACGTAATCTAGCGCCCATTAACGGCTCCACGGTAATAGTGTATTTAAAGGTATAGCTTAGCGGTCTAAGATTATATCGACATTATCACTAGGGGTACACAACAGGGTTGCCCACAATCTCCTACTCTGTTTGCTATGGCCATTGAACCCCTTGCATGCCTCCTGAGGGCGGACGTGGGGATCTCTGGCTTTAAGGTGGGTGCCCGTGAGGACAGGGTGGCCTTATACGCCAATTACGTTTTGTTGTTTGTGGATCGCTATGCTGAGTCTATGCCTAGGATTTTGGAAATTATTATTGGGTTCGGGCAATACTCTGGGCTCCTGATTAATTGGGAGAAATCCTTTATTACCCTACTTCGGGGCGAAGTTCCTGCCTCCCCGTTAGTAGCTCTCCCATTGCGGTGGGTGGACTCCTTCAAATATCTGGGCATTTGGGTGTCTAATGATCCTCAGAAATTCTCCTCCCTAAATATTACTCCTCAAATTACGTATCTCCGTAGCCGGGTGAAGGCCTGGGGGAAACTACCTTTAACGGTCACGGGGAGGGTTAACATGGTAAAAATGGTTTTCCAGCCCAAACTTCTATATGTTTTGCAGCACTTTCCCGTTTACATTCCGCAGAAGATTTTTAAACAAATAAATGGGTTGCTTTCCTCCCTGGTGTGGGCTAGTAAGCGGGCACGTTTGAGACTGGATACCCTGACCAGGTCACGGGAATTGGGGGGTTTGGCTCTCCCCAACTTCCGTTTTTATTATTATGCAGCGCAACTGATACATGTCTGGGAGTGGGTTAATGACCTCGATGCCCTGGCTTTGCACTCGCTGATGATGCACCATGACTATCCTGGTGGCTCCCCATTACAGCTACTCCTTTGCGGTAGTGTCAAAATGTCCACTGCCACTGATTAAACAAGCCATCCTAATATGGAAATTGCTGCACTCTGTGATGCATGGCCACGGTGTTGATCCTGATACCCCACTGGATAATGCTTATGGGCTGCCGGAACTGTGTCAACTTCAAGTCCGGGAAGTCTAGGGAAACTGGGGAGTGTATTCTCTAGGCCATTTATATAGTGATGGGACCCTTAACTCATTCCAACAACTTCAACAAGTGCACAATGTCACCTCGGGGTTCTTCTTTCGATTCCTTCAGCTGAGACACGTTCTGGCTGCCCGGTATCCGAATGGCCCTCCCGGTCCTCGTTGATTCCCCGGTCAAATTAATGCTGCGGACACTGGACTCGGGACACCTAGTTTCTAAGATATATGATTGCATTCTCCAGATGCACCATACTGACCCTCTAACTTCTCTCCGGGGTAGGTGGGAGTCGGATGTGGGTGTGTTATCAGATGATGCATGGAACACTGCTATGGGATCCCATCGGATCTCCACTTCCTCTGTTAGATACCAGCAAATACAATTATATATTCTGCATAGGGTGTATATGACCCCGGTGAGGTTAGCACATATTAGGGGGTCTCATAGCTCACGGTGCCCTAAGTGTGGAGCCATGGGTGCCCTAAGTGTGGAGCCATGGGTGCCGACTTCTGGCATCTGCTTTGGTTGTGCCCTAACATATCTCTGTTCTGGAAGGCTGTTATACGTACCATAATTGATACAGGTATTCCCTCTTCCATATGTACGCCTGTGCTGTGTACATTGCTGATTGTGGACAAGGAAGCTTTAGATCCGCCCAGCAGGCGATATGTCATCAATTTATGTGCCCTGGCTAGTGTCTGCATAGCCCGGCTGTGGCTGGCTGGTGAGGCCCCGGCACCTAAGGCTTGGATATCTCTGGTCAACGAAACTATAGCACACGAAAAATTTGTGTTCCTGGCTAGGAAGGTGGAGAGGAAACTGTTTACAATATGGGGCAGGTGGATGGAGTCTAGATATTTTAAGGATAGATAAGTTTAGACTTGTATTTCTTTCCTTATTTTATTCTGGGATGTTTTGGAGGTGGATACCCTCGCGGCCGGCCTTGCTATGCTGTATTTCGATATATACTGCACTTACTCTGCTATGCTTATGTTTATACTGGAAGTGATGTGTTTGGGTTGTGTTACTCCCAGACGCAGACGCTTTGCGACTGTGTGACTTATAGGACATGTTATCCGCTTGATGTACCATGTGCCTTATAAATGTACAGCTGTTTATGTGTACTTTGTGTATGTTTGTAGTCTTGGGTTTGTTTTTTGTGTAAGTTGTTAATGCAAAATCAAAAACTCAAATAAAAAGTTATTGAATTAAAAAAAACAAAAAACGACAGGGGCGTGCAAGAGATGCTGTCGGTGGCCCGAAGAATTGCGGGCCACTTTCGGCATTCAGCCACCGCGTGCCGAAGACTGGAGCACCAGCAAACACTCTTGAACCTGCCCCGCCATCATCTGAAGCAAGAGGTGGTAACGAGGTGGAATTCAACCCTCTATAGGCTTCAGAGGATGGAGGAGCAGCAAAAGGCCATTCAAGCCTATACAGCTACCTACAATATAGGCAAAGGAGGGGGAATGAACCTGACTCAAGCGCAGTGGAGAATGATTTCAACGTTGTGCAAGGTTCTGCAACCCTTTGAACTTGCCACACGTGAAGTCAGTTCAGACACTGCCAGTCAGGTCATTTCCCTCATCAGGCTTTTGCAGAACAAGCTGGAGAGATTGAAGGAGGAGCTAAAATAGAGCGATTCCGCTAGGCATGTGGGACTTGTGGATGGAGCCCTTAATTCGCTTAACCAGGATTCACGGGTGGTCAATCTGTTGAAATCAGAGCACTACATTTGGCCACCGTGCTCGATCCTAGATTTAAAACCTACGTTGTATCTCTCTTTCCGGCAGACACAAGTCTGCAGAGGCTCAAAGACCTGCTGGTGAGACACTTGTCAAGTCAAGCGGAACGTGACCCGTCAACAGCTCCTCCTTCACATTCTCCCGCAACTGGGGCTGCGAGGAAAAGGCTAAGAATTCCGAGCCCACCCGCTGGCGGTGATGCAGGGCAGTCTGGAGCGAGTGCTGACATCTGGTCCGGACTGAAGGACCTGCCAATGATTACTGACATGTCATCTACTGTCACTGCATATGATTCTGTCACCATTGAAAGAATGGTGGAGGATTATATGAGTGACCGCATCCAAGTAGGCAAGTCAGACAGTCCGTACGTATACTGGCAGGAAAAAGAGGCAATTTGGAGGCCCTTGCACAAACTGGCTTTATTTTACCTAAATTGCCCCCCCCCCCTCCAGTGTGTACTCCGAAAGAGTGTTTAGTGCAGCCGCTCACCTTGTCAGCAATCGGCGTACGAGGTTACTTCCAGAAAATGTGGAGAAGATGATGTTCATCAAAATGAATTATAATCAATTCCTCCGTGGAGACATTCACCAGCAGTTGCCTCCAGAAAGTACACAGGGACCCGAGATGGTGGATTCCAGTGGGGACGAATTAATAATCTGTGAGGAGGGGGATGTACACAGTGAAAGGGGTGAGGAAACGGAGGATGAGGAGGAGGTGGGCATCTTGCCTCTGTAGAGCCAGTTTGTGCAAGGGGAGATTGATTGCTTCTTTTTTGGTGGGGGCCCAAACCAACCAGTCATTTCAGTCACAGTCGTGTGGCAGACCCTGTCGCTGAAATGATGGGTTTGTTAAAGTGTGCATGTCCTGTTTATACAACATAAGGGTGGGTGGGAGGGCCCAAGGACAATTCCATCTTGCACCTCTTTTTTCTTTCATTTATCTTTGCATCATGTGCTGTTTGGGGACTATTTTTTGAAGTGCCATCCTGTCTGACACTGCAGTGCCACTCCTAGATGGGCCAGGTGTTTGTGTCGGCTACTTGGGTTGCTTAGCTTAGTCACACAGCTACCTTATTGCACCTCTTTTTTTCTTTGCATCATGTGCTGTTTGAAGACTATTTTTTAAATCTGCCATCCTGTCTGACACTGCAGTGCCACTCCTAGATGGGCCAGGTGTTTGTGTCGGCCACTTGGGTCGCTTAGCTTAGCCATCCAGCGACCTCGGTGCAAATTTTAGGACTAAAAATAATATTGTGAGGTGTTCAGAATAGACTGGAAATGAGTGGAAATTATGGTTATTGAGGTTAATAATACTATGCGATCAAAATGACCTCCAAATTCTATGATTTAAGCTGTTTTTGAGTTTTTTTTGTAAAAAAACACCCAAATCCAAAACACACCCGAATTAGACAAAAAAAATTCAGGGAGGTTTTGCCAAAATGCGTGCGAATCCAAAACACGGCTGCGGAACCGAATCCAAAACACGCCTGCGGAACCGAATCCAAAACCAAAACACAACACCCGAAAAATTTCCGGTGCACAGCACTAGTTTTAAGTTGTGATGATTCTACATACTTCCTAAATAATGTTTTATGACTAGTTAGCTACTATAACTCATGTTACCCCCGGATTAACCACGTTGATATTTTAAGTATTATAACTTTGGATAGCTTTTTCATTCAGAAATGTATCCATTCCTTTTTTAAATCCAATTACAGAGTCCGCCATTACCACCTTCCCTGGCAGGGAATTCCACATCCTGATTGCCCTAACAGTGAAGAACCCTTTCATCCGTTGCATTCTGAACTTTCTTCCAGTCGCAGCGAGTGCCCACGTGTCCTAAACTGTGTTTTTTTAATAAATAATTCCTCTGATAACTCTTTGTGATGTCCCTTTACATATTTGAAGATATTAATAATATCTCCTCTTAGGCGCCTTTTTTCAGCCTAGTAAGTCTTTCCTTATAGTCCAGTCCTTCTAGGCTTTTAATCAATTTAGTAGCTCGCCTTTGAACCCTTTTCGAGTTCACTGATGTCTTTTTTATACAATGGTGCCCAAAACTGAACACAATATTCCAGGTGCGGACGTACCAATGCGTTATACAGCGGCATGATTACATCCGAGTCCCTTGTCTCAATTCCCCTTTTTATGCACGCTAGCACCTTACTTGTCTTCTTTACTGCATTTTGACATTGTGTACGGTTATTAAGCCTATTATCAATGAATACCCCCAAATCTTTTTCCAACTCTGTTTCCCCTAGGCGTTCCCCATTTAATATGTAGGATGTAAGTTTGTTTTTAGTCCCAAAATGCATAACCTTGCATTTGTCTGTATTGAACCTCCTTTTCCATTTAGACGCCCAGAGTTCAAGTTTAGATAGATCATTCTGCACATCCAATTCTGAACTAATTACCTTACACAGTGTTATGAGCCTCGGCTGTGGCTCATTCCTGTTTTGCATTTTTGGTTATGTATTTTATGTTATACTTCTGTTTCTGTTCCCCGTGGGTGTCATGGGGTGTTCGGAGCCCACCCTTAAAGAGAGGGTACTGTTATGAACCACAGGTAGTGGTTCATTCCTATTTTATGTTTATAAGTAGTCTTGCAGGCCAGGATTTCCCGTTGCTCTGGTTTAAGAAAATTCTTGTTTGCTGCCAGTGGTGAGTCTGTGTGATTGCAGCTTGTTCCCATGTGTTCAGCCTCACCTGTCTGTTGATTGCACCTCTCAGTTGTGCAGCAGGGCAGCTGCACGACATAATTAATTAAGACTCTCTGTTATATGCTGGCTCAGTGCAATTCACAGACGCTGGTGATATTTCCAGATTTCCTGGGTTCCAGAGTTCTTGAGTTCTGAGCTAGTCTCTGCCAGTTCCTGAGCTCCTGTCTAGCAGTATCTGTCTAGCTGCTTCCAGTGTCGGTTCCTGAGTGTCGGTTCCTGTGTCGATTCCAGTGTCTGATCCTGTGTCCTGCCGTGAAGCGTTCCTGTCCAGAAGTCCTGTGGCTTTGTCTGTGCCTGGGCGAGTGTCTGGCTTCTTGGTGTCCACCGGTCTGTCGTTTGGGATTCTGCCTGTCCTCCAGTTCTGAGAGTCTGTGTTGGCTACTTTGGGGGTTCCAGTCCGTTTGCCAGTATTTGTACCGGTTCCGTGAGTAGCGGCTTTGCCGCGTCCGTCGGCCTAGGCCGCAGTATTCTTTGGTTATAATTTGTTACTGGTGTTTTGCAGAGGGTTCTGCTTATGCTGTCACCGCCGGTACACAACAGTATTGTGTCGGCGAGTGGACAGCATTTCCTTGGTTGTTCTTTTCCTTTGGCGGCGTGCCGCACATATATTTAGTTTTAGGGTTAGTAGCCCCTAGCCTTCTGTTTACTTTAGCTAGAGGTCCCCTTGTTATTATCCTGTCTCGGTTCACGCCTTGTCTCAATCTAAGACCTGGGGGCATCGGAGTTGGGCAGACCTAATCCGCCCTTCAAACGCGGCTGCCGTGGGCCCAAGAAACCATAGTCACTCAGGCGTGAACTGACCACACGGGTGAAACAATGGAGGTAGGGTGCTAGGGGCTATTTCCACACCACACCTTATTTCAGCGTCACGTTCTGGTGCTCAGGACTCACTACGCAACATCTCCCTTGTTCTGAGCACCAGGAACCTAACACACAGTTTAGTATCTACGTTCAGTCTTCAAACATGCGGGGGGACGCCCAGAACAGGGCTAGTCCGCCCCGCATGTCAAGCATCGCTCAGCAGCGATGCTTTTGTACTGAAAGAGTAGCTCCCTACCAGCGCAGCTCCTGCGCGCTGGCAGGGAGCTACACATCGCAGCGGCTGTGTGCGACGTCACCGTGGCCCCCCCCCCCCCATGCAGGTCTGAATTAGCCCCATAGTGCAGCCGAAAGCACAAGGACTGAGTGTCCACAGAGGTGCAGATCATATGCCTGAGCATAGCCTTCAGTCTGCGCATGCAACCAACCCCAGCAACATACCCATGTCACCAGACACACAAAGACTGCCCCCCTTCCCCCCCCCACACACACAGCCAGTTTCCCAGTCCCTACACACACACACACACACACACACACACACACACACACACACAAAGAAAGGGGGCAGCGGAATGTTGAACCTGGCATGCTACCACTGTGCTGTATATCACTGTAACTGTCACAGCTTTTCATCTTTAAACAGGATACTTTACCATCATGTTTAAACTTCTAAAGGTGAGATGTCAGAGAGGAAAGGTCTTGAGATAAAAATTGGAAACTTTTCATATAAAGTGATGGTAACTGCTCATCACATCTGTGTAAGTGGACATCACTAAGTCTGCAGAAGTCCTTCTGTATCACGGTTTCACACTGGCTGACCAACGTTAAAGCTGACATAAGTAGGCAAATTGCTTCACAAAATACGAAAACAAGATTCAAGTAGTTTATTCTCACACCAAATAAGGCTGTCCCTTGCTCATATTAACATTTTGACTCAGAATGCATTAAACCTTGCTACTCTTGCACAGAAACTGAAAAACAATTGAGCAAAGGCCCTCATTCCGAGATGATCGTAGCTGTGCTAAGTTTAGTACAGCTACGATCATTCACACTGACATGCGGGGGGACACTAGTCCGCCCCGCATGTCAGTGCTAACCCCCCCCCGGCAGAAGTGCAAAGGCATCGCACAGCGGCAATTGCCTTTGCACTTCCAGATTAGCTCCCGACCAGCGCAGCTTTAGCGTGCTGGCCTGGAGCTACTCGGCGCTCCCTGGCCCGCAGCGGCGGCGTATGACGTCATGCAGCCGCTGTGGGCCGCTGTGGGCCACTCCCCACACGGTCCGGCCACGAAACACCAAGCGACCACCTCTGCCTGTCAATCAGGCAGAGGCGATCGCAGCCCAGCTACGGCCTTCGTCCGTCTGGCATTCGCAGGTGCACTACGGCGCATGCGCAGTGGGTACCCGTTCGCTCGGCTGCGATAAAAAGCAGTGAGCGAACGGGTCAGAATGACCACCAATAGCCATTAGCCATCTGGATCTGCTGTTGTCACCAGCTTGTTGGTTACTTGCTCTAGAGTGAAATCATAGGATGCAGACTGATTTTCTGCACAAATCTGATTATCTCCTCAGGAGTTTCCTCTAAAGGCCCATACACACAGGGCGATTTTGAGCTGAAAGCAGGTCACTTTTGGTGTGTTGACCTGCTTTCAACTCAAAGCCGCACAGTGTGTATGCCCCAGCGATGAGCGCTGATGCGCGCTCCTGCTTCATCGCTGGTGGCCACCGTTCATCTACTGGTATTACCAGTAGATGAATGGCGGGGTGAGCGGCTTTCCATAGCGTCCTGCTATGGAAAGCCGCTCACCCCCGCTGACATCGCTGGGCAGGGGGGAAAGCGCCCAGTGTGTATGCACCTTTAGAGACACAAAAATGAAAGACCAAGTTTGTAGGTGATCTGTGGCCATTTGTGTTCCTACAGAAAGAAGGGAACGTATGGACATGAGCCTGAAGCACATTTAGGTTACGTCAGTATTTGCAGCACTGGGAAGAATATTGCCCAACCAAAGAGCTCTGTATACAAATAATGAATAAGAATTGTAAAAGAAAAAGATGAAGATGATAGACAAAGGCATATTGAAGGTGGTACTGTATACACACCAATCATAACTTTAACACAATGGAATTGACAGAGTTTCAGTTTTCCGTAGAACATAAGCCGGGTACACATCTTTATGATGGTGCAACCCAGTGATGCCATGTAATGATATATTGCATCATCGTACACACGATACGCCATACGATGATGCAATATATTGTTACATGCTTCATGTAACAACACAATGGGGGTAATTCAGACCTGATCGCTCGCTAGCGTTTTTTGCAGCGCTGCAATCAGGTCAGAACTGCGCATGCATATACACCGCAATGCGCAAGCGCATTGCACAGGTACAAAGCGGTTTGTTGCTCTGCGATGGGTTTGTGCAAAGAATCCATTCGCAAGGGCGATCACAAGGTGGTGGACAGGAAGAGGGCGTTTGTGGGTGGCCATTTTCAGGGAGTGGTTGGAAAAACGCAGGCGTTCCCAAGCGTTTGCAGGGCGGGTGTCTGACGTCAATTCCGGTCCCGGACAGGCTGAAGTGATCGCAGCGGCTGAGTAAGTCCTGGGCTACTCAGAATCTGCATAAAATCTTTTGTACCACTCGGCTGCACATGCGATCGCACACTTGCACAGCTAAAATACACTCCCAGGTGGGCGTCGACTATGTGAACGCAGGACTGCAAAAAAACGTTAGCGAGCGATCAGGTCTGAATTACCCCCAATATGTCCATGGAATTGTTCCATCTGAGGTACAGTACATCAGGTGGGACAATTCGACCACCCAATTCATGAAATGATGAACTGGGTGGATTTATGGGTACACACTCTATGGGGGGAATCCAATTGCATGCGGGAAATGTAAAACCATGGAGGGTTTTCCTATTGAATTAAAACCCAGAAAATTGGACGTACTGATTTCTATAGAAATCACTGTCTTTTTTTTCTCGCACCTCCAGAACAAGTATATGAAAACTACATCTTGCAGCAGCCCTTGCGCCTACCAGCACTCCCGAAGCCTCCTAGCAGCAGCACCCACCCACCCCCACCCCCCTTCAGTGGCAAGATATAAGGGAGACCGCCGGTAGCCCAGGAAACCACTGGACAGGTGAGTATTTATTTATTTTTCAAACACTGCTGGGTTTGCTGGGTTTTCAGCACTGAAAACCAGCAGCCATTTTTTATTTAATTGAATGCCGCGGGTAGCCTCACTAAACCTCGCGCCCAATTGGGTTCCCCTATATGATGGCTACTGCGATCCATCGCAGATCACAACATTGTCCAATATATCGAATAGTGTGTACCCAGATTTGCTCTAATTTGTCCTACAGTATAAGGAAAATCTCATATATGATCTACAATAACTTAATTCATTACTTTGTTTAACGGTATAAACTTGCACTAATGTTTATCTGGACTTCCCATGTCCTTGGAGGAACAAATACGTTTTGGATGAATGAGAGATTACACAGATGTGTCTTGTGTAATGCAGGAAATCATTGCAGTATATAACCTTAGTTGACCTGAGATTTTATAACATAGGCCATGAGACCGATGAACTTAGAATTTTGGTCAAGTTCCCAGTAATTGCTTAAGCCCTTCTCCAACCTGAGTTGTCACCCATCTAGAATAATTACTTGTTTGCTCAGTCCCCTCAAAAATGGTAAAATGGTATTGTTTTTATTTCTATTGCAAAACAGAATGTGTCCTTGATGTTTAATACTGGCCCAAACAGAAGATACATGACATGGTTACTGCATACCCTCCAACATGACCCGTTCCATTAGGTACGGAATGCTCTGTTCCTGGACTTCTTTGCCAGTGGCAGTTACAGAGGTGAGGCTGCAGCACAGTCCAAAATTCAAATAGGGGAACCACCCAACTGCCACCCCAAACACTGCTAAACATCATCAGCCAGGACACAATGGCAGTTGGTGTGGCTCCCCTATTTTAATTTTGGACTGTGCTGCAGCCTCATCTCTGTAACTGCCACTGGCAAAGAAGTCCAGGAACAGAGCATTTTGTACCTAATGGAATGGGTCATGTTGGAGGGTATGTTACTGAGGGGCAGGGACGGCCCGCCCGTTACGCGGGTTACGCGTAAGAATAAGGCGCCACACTGTGGAGGGCGCCGGCAGCTAGGACCACGCTCCCAGCCCATGCTGCCTGCTGTATACTGCCAGCTCCGAGTCCTATGCGGTGTGTGGGCTCGCGGACGGAGATCAGTAGAGGTGCCCCCGGATGCTGAGGTGGCCAGGGTGAGGAGGAGAGGGAGCTGCGCTGTGACAGCGCCACAGATCGGAGCTCTTAACGATCTGCAGCACTGAGCTGCGCTTCCGGCTTCCCTTGGTTGCCCTGGCAACCTTACACCCGCAGCGCCGACCGCCAGGGCAGCCTAACAGTACAGGACAGCTGAGCGACGGCTCAGCTGTCCAATAGCCTATAAAGCAGCAGCCTGCGGCTCGGTAATTGGCTGAGCGCGCAGGCTGCAGGGTAAAGAAATGTCCCTGGCAGTGGCAGGCAGCGTGTGGAGCAGCATGTATGCGCCTTGGAGGAGACAGAGAAGAGTGAGTTCTCACTCTCCTGTCTCCTGTTCTGTATTACAGCAAAAGTATGCCTGGCTGTTTTATTATTGTGTATTATAAGGGCACGGTCGTGCCCTTATATTAAGGCTGAATCGAACAAACGGAATTTTCCCATAGGGAACTTCTGAGATGGGGGCATGGTGTTTGAGGGGCTACACCTCAAAACTGATTGGACGTACTGAGCTGAAATTTCGCATGGGCGCGTAGAATCGTCACCCGCTGCTGCATGCCAAATTTCAGGGCAAAATAATAAAAAATGAGGAATTGGGAGTAACCTAAAGTTCCAACTGTCAGTTTTTTTCTGCCACTCCCTCAGTGGCTTTTTGACACCGTTTTCCTATAGAGTGAATGAGGAGATTTTTGGGAAGGCATAACTCAGGACAGAGGACGAATTAAGACTTGGGGTTTGTTTTATTAGATAGAGTATGCCCCAGTGTAGTGCCTTTTGGGGTTGTGGTTTTTCAGAAAGTTACAGATTTTTTTAAATTAAGTAAAATATGCCCCATTATAAAGATAGGGCTTTTCAATTTGTTGCGGCTGCGCAGTGGCCGCCAGCAGGGGGTGTACAGAGAGTAGCTTCACTAGGTGTACCAAGATGGCTGACACTGCACATCTTGTGCTGTGTGCCCGCCTGCCAAGCTCCTTCCCTACTACTATTGGAGACATGCTGGCAGGCCGGAGATACAAAGAAGTCGGTGTCCTTCTGCAGGGCGCTCTGCCAGGCACAGAGTCCCTGCACTGTGACAAGGTATGTCCGGCCACCCTCCTCTCCCGCTGTGTGCCCGGCTATCCCCCCCTTTCCCATCCCGCTGTGTAACCGGCTTCCACCTCTCCCGCTGTGTGCCCGGCTATCCCCCCCTTCCCGCTGTGTAACCGGCTTCATCAGCTCCCGCTGTGTGCCGCCGCCGCGGCATTTAAACTGCAGTTCCCGGCCCTCTCCCCAGCATACATCATTCAGTTTGGAGGGGCAGATTGGACCACCAGGACAGGCCATCGCCGGGCCGGTCCGATCCCCTCTTCTGCTGAGACGTGCCTGGCCGGTGTGCGCGTCCGTGTAATGGAGTCCTGTGCAGGGTAGGGATGGACATCGAAAGCAAACCATCATATGATGGCAATGTTCCACCATTGAAACTTTCGATGCAATGGTTACTAACCATCACATCAAAAGTATTCGATGGTGAAAACTATTTATATGACTAGTTCATGCGCAAAAGCCTGCATTTTTGTTTGCAATGTGGGAATTGGGATCGGGGGCAGGGCCAGACTCTGAGCAACATATTACTTTATCACTGGACATTGTGTGTATAATATACATATATAATATACACACACAATGCCCAATGATGAAGTAACATTGCCCCCTCAGTGCCAAATATACAATGCCCCCACAGTGCCAGAGATACATTGCCCCCACTGTGCCAGATATACAATGCCCCCACAGTGCCAGAGATACAATGCCCCCACAGTGCCAGATATGCAATGCCCCCACAGTGCCAGATATACAATGCCCCCACAGTGCCGGATATGCAATGCCCCCACAGTGCCAGATATACAATGCCCCCACAGTGCCAGATATGCAATGCCCCCACAGTGCCAGATATACATTGCCCCCACTGTGCCAGATATACAATGCCTCCACAGTGCCAGATATGCAATGCCACCACAGTGCCAGATATGCAATGCCCCCACTGTGCCAGATATACAATGCCCCCACAGTGCCAGATATACAATGCCTCCACTGTGCCAGATATGCAATGCCCCCACAGTGCCAGATATACATTGCCCCCACAGTGCCAGATATACAATGCCCCCACTGTGCCAGATATACAATGCCCCCACTGTGCCAGATATACAATGCCCCCACTGTGCCAGATATACATTGTCCCCACTGTGCCAGATATACAATGCCCCCACAGTGCCAGATATACAATGCCCCCACAGTGCCAGATATGCAATGCCCCCACAGTGGCAGATATACATTGCCCCCACTGTGCCAGATATACAATGCCTCCACAGTGCCATATATGCAATGCCACCACAGTGCCAGATATGCAATGCCACCACAGTGCCAGATATGCAATGCCACCACAGTGCCAGATATGCAATGCCCCCACTGTGCCAGATATACAATGCCCCCACAGTGCCAGATATACAATGCCTCCACTGTGCCAGATATGCAATGCCCCCACAGTGCCAGATATACATTGCCCCCACAGTGCCAGATATACATTGCCCCCACTGTGCCAGATATACAATGCCCCCACTGTGCCAGATATACAATGCCCCCACTGTGCCAGATATACATTGTCCCCACTGTGCCAGATATACAATGCCCCCACTGTGCCAGACTGTGTCAGATATACAATGCCCCCACAGTGCCAGATATACAATGCCCCCCCTGTGGCAGATATACAATGCCCCCACTGTGTCAGATATACAATGCCCCCCTGTGTCAGATATACATTATCCCCCTGTGGCAGATATACATTGCCCCACTGTGCGCTCATTGCCCCCCACCCCTTACCGCTGGCTCTGTTTCTTCTATGTGAGGGGAGGAGAGCGTAGCATAGCGTCTCTCTTGCCCCTCAATTCTCTTTGATGCCCGGTCTGACTCTCCAACGGCGGCGGGATCAATCTGAAATGATGCGCCGGTTCGTTAGCCAATCAGAGCTCGCGGACCGGCAGCCAATCAGGAGCCGCGGCTGCCGGTCCATGAGCTCTGATTGGCTAGTAAACCGGTGCCTTATTCAGATTGACCGCGCCGCCGCCGATGGAGAGTGAGACTGGGCATCCAAGAGAATTGAGGGGCAGGAGAGGCACTGCGCTGCGCTCTCCTCCCCTCACACAGAACGAAGCCAGCGGAATGCAGTATTGTGGACGACCCGGCGGTACGGCGTACCGGCTGGGAATTTCTTACAATAATGTGGATGGCAACTTGCTCAGTGCACGGTTTGCTTTGCTGTCTCACATGGGACCAATTCCAATGATTATGGTGTGGAGTTTGTATGTTCTTTCCATGGTTTTTGTGTTTTCTCTTGGTTTTTCCAACAGTCCAAAACATACTCAAGCAAGGACTTTGCCCATAGCCCTCCTAAATTATTCCCCCTGATCAATGGTGGTGTATAGCTGGAGTGATATAAAGATCAGTGATGTCACTATGGCCCTCATTCCGAGTCGTTCGCTCTGTAATTTTTTTCGCATCGCAGCGTTTTTCAGCTTAGTACGCATGCGCAATGTTCGCACTGCGACTGCGCCAAGTAAATTTGCTATGCAGTTAGGATTTTTACTCACGGCTTTTTCATCGCTCCGGCGATCGTAGTGTGATTGACAGGAAATGGGTGTTACTGGGCGGAAACAGGCCGTTTTATGGGCGTGTGGGAAAAAACGCTACCGTTTCCGGGAAAAACGCAGGAGTGGCCGGAGAAACGGGGGAGTGTCTGGGCGAACGCTGGGTGTGTTTATGACGTCAAACCAGGAACGACAAGCACTGAACTGATCGCAGATGCCGAGTAAGTCTGGAGCTACTCAGAAACTGCTACGAGGTGTGTAATCGCAATATTGCGAATACATCGTTCGCAATTTTAAGAAGCTAAGATTCACTCCCAGTAGGCGGCGGCTTAGCGTGAGCAACTCTGCTAAAATCGCCTTGCGAGCGAACAACTCGGAATGAGGGCCTATGTCTCCTCTGAATCCTCCTGAGCTCCGAGTGTCTGTGGCTTCTGCTGCTGCAGGTAAGGTCTGGGATCTGATTGGCTCTCTGAGTCAGTGAGAGCCAATCAGAGCTTGCAGTGGGCCCTGTTGCCTAGCAGCAACCTAGAGAGGGGAGGGGGTGAGGGGACTGGCTGAGCAGGCTAATGTCTGAAACAGACAGCCTCCAACGGACTTAGGAAGTTTCCCTGATAGACACAGCAGCAAGGGGAGGCATAGCTATTTGGAATTAGAAAAAAACAAGCCACCATCGGAAGACCATCGAATGACTATCATTCGATAGTGAAAAACATCGGGAGGGCACCATTAAATGCTAAAAACACTACCATCGAAACGAAAACATCGATGGTTCTGAAACATCGACCATCGATGTCCATCCCTAGTGCAGGGTGGAAGGGACTCCGTGCGGTAATGGTGTCTGTACGATCGGCGCACTGAGACTGAGGCTGTGGGTGCGGGGGGGGGGGGATCGGAACACGTTGTAGCCTGTGATGCGGGGAAACTTTTCCCCCTGCCCCTGACATGGTGCTATCATTCCCCAGGGTAATGCAGCCGCCGTGTCACGGCATCCCCTGTGGTGGCCTGGGATCAATTTTATGAGGTGTCACCCACACAGCCATATACTGGCACTGCCCCCTTCCCTCCCTCCCCTCCCTCGTCCACCCCCCCGCCCTGCTGTGTCCACCCCCCCGCCCTGCTGTGTCCACCCCCCCCTGCTGTGTCCCCCCCCCCGCCCTGCTGTGTCCCCCCCCCCTGCCCTGCTGTGTCCCCCCCCCTGCCCTGCTGTGTGTCCCCCCCCCCCGCCCTGCTGTGTGTCCCAGCGCCCTCCGTGCTGTGTGTCCATCCCCCCCCCCTCCCTGCTGTGTGTCCGTCCGTACCCCCCCCTCCCTGCTGTGTGTCCGTCCGTATCCCCCCCTCCCTGCTGTGTGTCCGTCCGTATCCCCCCCCTCCCTGCTGTGTGTCCGTCCGTATCCCCCCCCCCCTCCCTGCTGTGTGTCCGTCCGTATCCCCCCCCCTCCCTGCTGTGTGTCCGTCCGTATCCCCCCCCCCTCCCTGCTGTGTGTCCATCCGTATCCCCCCCCCTCCCTGCTGTGTGTCCGTCCGTATCCCCCCCGCCCTGCTGTGTGTCCGTCCGTATCCCCCCCCTCCCTGCTGTGTGTCCGTTCGTATCCCCCCCCCTCCCTGCTGTGTGTCCGTCCGTATCCCCCCCCCTCCCTGCTGTGTGTCCGTCCGTATCCCCCCCCCACCCTGCTGTGTGTCCGTCCGTATCCCCCCCTCCCTGCTGTGTGTCCGTCCGTATCCCCCCCCCTCCCTGCTGTGTGTCCGTCCGTATCCCCCCCCTCCCTGCTGTGTGTCCGTCCGTATCCCCCCCCCTCCCTGCTGTGTGTCCGTCCGTGTCCCCCCCGCCCTCCCTGCTGTGTGTCCGTCCGTGTCCCCCCCGCCCTCCCTGCTGTGTGTCCGTCCGTGTCCCCCCCCGCCCTCCCTGCTGTGTGTCCGTCCGTGTCCCCCCCCGCCCTCCCTGCTGTGTGTCCGTCCGTGTCCCCCCCGCCCTCCCTGCTGTGTGTCCGTCCGTGTCCCCCCCGCCCTCCCTGCTGTGTGTCCGTCCGTGTCCCCCCCGCCCTCCCTGCTGTGTGTCCGTCCGTGTCCCCCCCGCCCTCCCTGCTGTGTGTCCGTCCGTGTCCCCCCCGCCCTCCCTGCTGTGTGTCCGTCCGTGTCCCCCCCGCCCTCCCTGCTGTGTGTCCGTCCGTGTCCCCCCCGCCCTCCCTGCTGTGTGTCCGTCCGTGTCCCCCCCGCCCTCCCTGCTGTGTGTCCGTCCGTGTCCCCCCCGCCCTCCCTGCTGTGTGTCCGTCCGTGTCCCCCCCGCCCCCCCTGCTGTGTGTCCGTCCGTGTCTTCCCCGCCCTCCCTGCTGTGTGTCCGTCCGTGTCCCCCCCCGCCCTCCCTGCTGTGTGTCCATCCGTCCGTGTCCCCCCCGCCCTCCCTGCTGTGTGTCCGTCCGTCCGTATCCCCCCCCCCGCCCTCCCTGCTGTGTGTCCGTCCGTCCGTATCCCCCCCCCGCCCTCCCTGCTGTGTGTCCGTCCGTCCGTATCCCCCCCCCCGCCCTCCCTGCTGTGTGTCCGTCCGTCCGTATCCCCCCCCCCCGCCCTCCCTGCTGTGTGTCCGTCCGTCCGTATCCCCCCCCGCCCTCCCTGCTGTGTGTCCGTCCGTGTGTATCCCCCCCGCCCTCCCTGCTGTGTGTCCGTCCGTGCGTATCCCCCCCCCCGCCCTCCCTGCTGTGTGTCCGTCCGTGCGTATCCCCCCCCCGCCCTCCCTGCTGTGTGTCCGTCCGTGCGTATCCCCTTCCCCGCCCTCCCTGCTGTGTGTCCGTCCGTCCGTATCCCCCCCCCCCGCCCTCCCTGCTGTGTGTCCGTCCGTGCGTATCCCCCCCCGCCCTCCCTGCTGTGTGTCCGTCCGTGCGTATCCCCCCCCCCCGCCCTCCCTGCTGTGTGTCCGTCCGTGCGTATCCCCCCCCCCCGCCCTCCCTGCTGTGTGTCCGTCCGTGCGTATCCCCTTCCCCGCCCTCCCTGCTGTGTGTCCGTCCGTCCGTATCCCCCCCCCCGCCCTCCCTGCTGTGTGTCCGTCCGTGCGTATCCCCCCCCGCCCTCCCTGCTGTGTGTCCGTCCGTGCGTATCCCCCCCCCCGCCCTCCCTGCTGTGTGTCCGTCCGTGCGTATCCCCCCCCGCCCTCCCTGCTGTGTGTCCGTCCGTCCGTATCCCCCCCCGCCCTCCCTGCTGTGTGTCCGTCCGTCCGTATCCCCCCCCCCCCTCCCTGCTGTGTGTCCGTCCGTCCGTATCCCCCCCCGCCCTCCCTGCTGTGTGTCCGTCCGTATCCCCCCCCGCCCTCCTGCTGTGTGTCCCCCCCCCCCCGCCCTCCCTGCTGTGTGTCCCCCCCCCCCCCCCGCCCTCCCTGCTGTGTGTCCGGCCACCCCGCCCTCCTACCTGCTGTGTGTCCGGCCACTCCCCCCCCCTCCCTCCTGTGTGTCCGGCCCCCCCTCCCTGCCGTGTGTCTGGCCACCACCCCTCCCTGCCGTGTGCCCAGCCACCCTCCCCTCCCCTGCTGTGTGTCCGGCCACCCCCCCCTCCTCCCTGCTGTGTCCGGCCACCCCCTACCCCCTCCCCTCCCTGCTGTGTGTCCAGTCACCCTCCCCTCCCTGCTCTGTGTCCAGCCCCCCCCCCCTCCTCCTCCTCCCTGCTGTGTGTCCGGCTGCCCCCCCTCCTCCCTCCCTCCATGCTGTGTGTCCGGCCACCCCCCCTCCCTGCTGTGTGTCCGGCCACCCCCCCAGACACGCAGCGCCTGACACACACAGACATGCAGCGCCTGACACACACACACGCATATGCAGCGCCTGACACACACGCAGCACCTGACACTCACACGGACCTGACACACATGCACACACTCACACGCAGCACCTGACACACGCACACGGGATCAGTACTAAATGCCGCCGGCCGGAATCCCGGCGGTCGAAATCCCGACGCCGGAATCCCGACCATACAATCCCGTCAGGGGTGGCGAGCGGAACGCAGCCCCTTGCGGGCTCGGTGCCTCGCTACGCTCGGCACACATATATTCTCCCTCTATGGGTGTCGTGGACATCCACGGAGGGAGAATATTTCGGGATTGTGGCGGTCGGGATTCCGGCGTCGGTATTTCGACCGCCGGGGATTCCGGCCGGCGGCATCTTGACCGCATCCCACACTCACACGCAGCACCTGACACATGACACGCAGCACCTGACACACGCACACAGACACGCAGCACCTGACACACACAGACACGACGCACACGCAGCGCCTGACACACACACACGCAGCGCCTGACACACATGCAGCACCTGACACACACACAGCGCCTGACACACACACACGCAGCACCTGATACACACACACACGCAGCACCTGACACACACGCACACGCAGCACCTGACACACACAGACACGACACACACACACGCAGCGCCTGACACACACACACGCAGCGCCTGACGCACACTCAGGGCCTGACACACGCAGCACCTGACACACACGCACACACAGCGCCTGACACACACACACGCAGCACCTGATACACACACACGCAGCACCTGACACACACGCACACGCAGCACCTGACACACACGCACACACAACGCCTGACATTCTCACACGCAGCACCTGACACAGACACGCAGCACCTGACACAGACACGCAGCACCTGACACAGACACGCAGCACCTGACACAGACACGCAGCACCTGACACAGACACGCAGCACCTGATACACACACGCAGCACCTGATACACACACGCAGCACCTGACACACACGCACACGCAGCACCTGACACACACGCACACGCAGCACCTGACACACACGCACACGCAGCACCTGACACACACGCACACGCAGCACCTGACACACACGCAGCACCTGACACACACGCAGCACCTGACACACACGCACACGCAGCACCTGACACACACACACACGCAGCACCTGATACACACACACACGCAGCACCTGATACACACACACACACGCAGCACATGACACACACACGCAGCACCTGACACACAGACATGCAGCGCCTGACACACACGCAGCACCTGACACACACGCACACGCAGCACCTGACACACACACACACACACACGCAGCACCTGATACACACACACACGCAGCACCTGATACACACACACACACACGCAGCACATGACACACACACGCAGCACCTGACACACAGACATGCAGCGCCTGACACACACACGTAGACATGCAGCACCTGACACACACATGCAGCACCTGACAGACACAAACACACACACAGACATGCAGCACCTGACACACCCACACACACAGACTTGCAGCACCTGAAACACATACACACACAGGCAGCACCTGACACACATATATACATGTGGCATTTAACGCACACACGCACAGCACCTGACACACAATCATATACACTCAGAGCACCTAACACACACATACACTCGCAGCACCTCACACACACTCGTATACACACGCAGCACCTGCCACTCACACATATATACACATGCAGCACCTGCCACTCCCACATGCATGAACAGCACCTAACACACACATATATACATGCAGCACCTGACACACACATACACGCGCAGCACCTGACACCCACGTGGCAGCTGACGCATACAAATGCAGCACCTGAGATACACACATATACACGTGCAGCACCTGAGACACACACATACACGTACAGCACCTGACACACACACACACACACATGTATGTACACGCGCGGCACCTGGCACACACACACACACGTACGTATGTATGTACACGTGTGGCACCTGACACACACACACACACACGTATGCACACGCGTGGCTCCTGACACACACACACACACATGTACGTACACGCGCGGCTCCTGACACACGCTTGTACACGCGCGGCTCCTGACACGTACACGCGCGGCACCCGACACATGCACAGCACCTGACATACACACATGTAGGTACGCGCCACCTGACACAAACACACGTACACGCACTACACCTGACACACACGTACGTACACGCACTGCACCTGACACACACGTATGTGCACGCACGGCACTGACACGTAAGTACGCGCACGGCACCTGACACACACGTACATACTAGTGATGAGTGGGTTCGGTTCGTCGGAACCCCCCGAACTTCACTCATTTTACACGGGTCCGAGGCAAGTTCAAACCTTCCCGCCTTGCTCGGCTAACCCGAGTGCGCCCGAACGTCATCATCCCGCTGTCGGATTCTCGCGAGATTCGGATGTCTGCATTCGTGGAAAGGGGTCCCATGTGTAAACATGGGACTCCTTTCAGTCCGGGTGTTCGGTTTGTTGTTTTGCCAAGTACGTAGATTTAATCTGGAACCTGGATCAGGTGAGTATAATTATCTTTTATTTTCAGGTACCCGTGGATTCTACTTGGAGAAGAGGACCGACTGCTTCGTGTCAACATAGGTAAGTATGTGTGTGTCGGCAGGTGTGAAATAAAGTTATACTTTCACGGTGTCTGTGTCCTGTTTTTATTTGGGTATTTTTTTTCCAGTAGAACTACAGGTACCAGCGGGCCCGTTTTTCTCCCGCATGCTGGTACTTGTGGTTCTCCAAGTATCAGCTTGTGGGGGAGGCTTGCTGGGACATGTAGTACTACTGGAAAAAACAATATTCTTTAAATTTTCTCAAGGCTATCAGCCTCCTATCCGCAGCCCTTGGATGGGGGGACAGCCTCGGGCTTCACCCCTGGCCCTTGGATGGCTGGGGGGGCCCCTTGATTGAAGGGGTCCCCACTCCCCCTGTGTACCCCGGCCAGGGGTGACTAGTTGGATATTTAATGCCACGGCCGCAGGGCACTGTATAAAAGTGACCCCCGGCTGTGGCATTATCTGTCCAGCTAGTGGAGTCCGATGCTGGTGTAAAAAATACGGGGGACCCCTACTGTTTTTGTCCCCTTATTTTTTGCACCAGCACCAGGCGCAGAGCCCGGTGCTGGTTTTAAAAATACGGGGGATCCCCTGTCCGTTTTTTCCCCGGATTTTTAGAACCAGGAGCGGCTCGAAGAGCTCGAGGCTGGTTATGCTTTGGAGGGGTGACCCCACGCTATTTTTTTTCCGGGTTTTTCACATTCCATTTAAAAAAAGAATAATAATCTTTTAAAAAATATATAAATAATACTTCTGCCTCCAAAAAAGACAAACCAAGTACCTAATCCCTTCTAATATATATAGATATGCTATTACCAAAAAAAAAAACAGCAAAAAAAACATGTTTTTAAATTTTTTTATTAGATTCCGCCAGCAAAGTGTGGCGGATTGAAAATGACGAATTTACTGTTTAAAAGCACTGTTGTCGAATTTACAAACTTCAATTGAATATACTTTTGTCGAATTGCCGCATTTGTACCATTGCAGAAAAGTCGAATTTGTCAAATGTCGAATTTTAAAAAGTCAAATTTTGAAAGCCTGTAAGAATAGGCCCCGCCCCCTTCTTCACATCAGCCGTTCCCTTCTACCCCTGTACCTTGCTCTCTCCTGTCTGTGCTCTCTCTCGTCTGTAGGACTAGGCCCCGCCCCCTTCTTACCCTCCAGTGACTGCTCTCTCCTGACAAGTGGACCAGGCCTGCCCCCTACACGCTGCTGGTGTCTTCATTGTTACTTGGTCTGAAGCTCCGTTGGGGAGAGAACTCACGTGAGCTCATTAAGAATGTGGAACTGGGATGTTTTAATTTTATTGTGAGTAGTGTAGTGTGGTGATGTAGTATGTTGTATGGGGGGTATAGTGTAATTATGAAGTGCAGCATATGGGAGGGCTATAGCATAGTGATGTAGTGTGGCATATGGGGGGTGGTAGCGCATAGGCGCGCGTACAGGGGGTGCCTGGTGCGCACAGGCACTCCCTAATGTCCAGCACCGCTGCACGCCACGCTTGCTGTAGCACAGTGATCGCTGAGTGTGTGATCGGTGGAGCCTAGCCTGCAGCTCATTTCCGTACCTCCCACCACACCTGCGCCCGCCCCCCCTCTGCCTGCTGCTAATACTATGCTGAGTGGCGTCACCTTGCAATGTGACGTGGTGATGTCCGCCCATGCTCTCCTCCCGCCCACCTGTGCTTTCCTCCCACTGCGGTCTCTCAGTCCTAGTGTGCCGCGGCCGCCACACCGCTGGCAGTGTTCCTCTAGGGGGGACTGGGAGCCGCCGGCAGACACATTCTGCTGAGACTTACTTGTCAGTGCGGGTTCCGGACGGCAGGCGGCGAGTGGGAGGGCAGACGGGGAGCAGGTGTCACAAGGAGTGTGTGGGTAACTAATACACAATACTTCCGCTCAACGTGGCACTGCTGGTCCTTCATCTCCCATGTCTCTTCAACGGGTGGCGGGCAGCCCGGAAATTAAGTGATGTGTTGTGCAGCAGTCAGTGTGAAGTGACTGTGAGTAACACTGGTGGTGCTGATGATGCTGCTGCAGAATCGGGAAGCAATTAATTCATAAATATAATGTACTCTATCAGTGTATTATACATACATAAACATGTACATACGTGTATTTGTGTATACATGTATATGCATGTATATACATGAGTGTGTGTGCATATATATATATGTATAAAAATAAGACTTGGGGTTTGTTTTATTAGATAGAGCATGTCCCAGTGAAGTGCCTTTTGGGGTTGTGGTTTTTCAGAAAGTTACAGGTTTTTTTTAATTAAGAGAAATATGCCCTATTATAGAGAGAGGGCATTTCAATTTGTTGCGCCTGCGCAGTGGCCGCCAGAAGGAGGTGTACTAGAGTGCCTTCACTTGAGAGCCGCAATATGGCCGCCTTCTCCCCGGTTATTCTATAAATAGGAAAATAACCTCACAGGTTCACATAGGGCAGAGTTGCCACTACTAGTGCAGGGCTGTAACGTACAGTACTAAGGAAAAGCCATATACTAAAGCGGCACGGTGACCTCACCCCTCTCAGAGACACCAGGGCGCAGCACACTGTACTGGGTACACTTGGTACACACACCTGTTAGCTCAGGGCAGCACTATAGGACCCTCCTGTAATGCTGTGCTGGCGGCGTGTAGTGATCAGGGCACTGGGAGACTGGCTGGCTGGTCTCCGTCTCTGCTGCCTATAGAACTTCCACCTTTGTTATATATCAGGGCTGCTCTCCTGTGTGTTCGCTTCCTCTCCTACCTCACACTGGAACTGGCCGCCCAGAGAACGAGAGGGCAGTGGCTGACATCAGAGATGGTGCAGCAATTTGTGTGGGCAGAGCCCCTCACAGCAAGGTGTCCTTATGCTGTGCCCCGTGTAATCACTGTGATCCATACAGACTCTCACCCTGGTATGCTCTCTATTTATTATTTATTTTTTTACACTGCGGCATGCTCGAGGGAAGGGAGCAGGCACCCCACCGCCACTACTCCTCCGCCAGCATCACTGCCGAGCCGGTCAGTGTTCCGGCGGCAGCAGTAGGCAGCCACCAGCAACAACAGGAAGCTGTTACTCCCGGCAGCAGTAGCGTCAAGCTGCAATTCAGCCAGCGGCACGATGATCTGGGAGACAGTGGCAGCACAGGGAAGCAGTACCCCTCCAATCGCAGCACCAACCAGGAGACTGAGGCAGCAACCCGCCCCCAGCAGCAGCACCACCCTGATGATAGGTAAGATGCATTTTGGTGTCACAAGAAGGTGGCCGGAGTCGTGGCTGGCTGTGGTCACACCCCAGGGAAAAGTGATAGTGATTTCAGTGTTCCCTTGCACGGGGATTGGATGTGTAGATGTATGGAGGCTATGTATGTATAGATGTGAGCGTTAGTGTGCGGATGTATGAGAGCGGCGGTGTGCGGATGTAAGAGAGCGGCGGTGTACGGATGTATGAGAGTGGCGGTGTGCGGATGTATGAGAGTGGCGGTGTGCGGATGTATGAGAGCGGAGGTGTGCGGCTGTATGAGTGCGGCGGTGTGCGGCTGTATGAGTGCGGCGGTGCGGATGTATGAGAGCGGGGTTGTATGGATGTAGGAGAGCGGCAGTGTATGGATGTATGAGAGCAGCAGTGTACAGTTGTGTGAGAGCGGCGGTGTACGGATGTATGAGAGCGGCAGTGTATGGATGGCAGCGTCATAGGGAGGGATGTCGGAATGCTGTTATAGGATTCATAATACAAAATGGAATCCGTATAGTGGGTGGGGCTGGCACCATGGCACCACGTTGGGCTTGATGGGCAGGTAATGCGGCAAGCACACCCAAATTGGCGTCTGACGTCGCCCGCAGTCCACACTGTTGTGAGGAGTCTGAGTTAATTTTGACTGTGTAGTGCACTCACAGAGGACCTACCGCCTGTCCCCTCCTCGCATCTGAGCAGCAGGTCAGGCTCTTATTTTCTTTTTAATCAGGAGAGGCCGAGTGAACTGTGAGCAGGGGGGCAGAGCTACATGGGACCCAGAGGGGCTGCTGTGCTGTCAGAGAGGGAGAGGAAGAGAGAGATGAAGCTACTGCAGATCCCCAGCTGATTGTGAGGTGCCGGGTTGAAGGGTAATGTGATCACCCTTCACCCTCGCTGCCGCTGGGGACCGCATCTAGGCTTTCTCCATCGAGGGCATGCGGCGCAGCAGTGGGCAGCGTGTAATGAGTTTGTCTGACTCATTATACTGCTGCCTGTTGTGGACACCTCCGTCCGTACGGACTGGTGTACATGCCCAGCACAGAGGTGACAGTGTTGGTGGAAGTGCTGCCCAGCTCTGACCCTGCAGTCCTCCTTGATCTGGCTGCGGCCGCTGCTGCTGCGGCCCGAAACCCCTGCCGGTCCCCTCCATAGACTTCTGCCTGGCCAGCACTGAGGTACTAGGGGTAGCCCAGCTGCGGGAAGGGTATGTCTCTGGCTTTCTCTCCGGCAGGGGAAGGTGACAGCGGCGGAGGAAGCGCTGCCCACCTCAGACACTGCAGGCCTCCCCGATCCAGCTGCGGCCACAGCTAATGCTGCCAGAACCCCCTACTGGTCTCCTTTGTTGACTGCCGCATGGCCAGTGCTGAAGTACTGGGGGTAGGCCAGCTACGGGAAGAGTGTCTCTGCCTCGGGCTCTCTCTCTCTGGCAGGGGAAGGAAGGGCTGATTCTCTGGCACAACAGGGAGGGCTGGGCTGCAGGAACACAGCACTGGAAGAAACAGGAGGCCAAACTCATGACCAAAAAGTGAGCAGTGCAGTGATCAGCCCCCTGGTCTTTCCCTCTCTCTGGGTGCAGAGCTGTATTCTACAGAGAGAGCTGGGATGGGAAGAAAGGGAACGGCACCTGACATACACATACACGCGCAACACCTGACACACACACACACATATACACGTGCGGCACCTGACACACACGTAGCATCAGACACAATAAAATAAACATGCAGCACCTGACCCACACATACACGCGCAACACCTGACACACACACACACACATACACGCGCAACACCTGACACACACACATATACACGTGCGGCACCTGACACACACACATAGCATCAGACACAATAAAATAAACATGCAGCACTTGACACATGCATATAAACGCAGCACCTGACACATACATATACACGCACACCATCAGACACACTAATATACACATGCAGCACCTGACACACACATACACACGCAGCACCTTACTCACACACACATAGACACGTGCAGCACCTGACACACACACTTGTACATGCGCAGCGCCTGACGCACACTCATGTACACACGCAGCACCTGACACACACTCATGTACACACGCAGCACCTGACGCACACTCATGTACACACGCAGCACCTGACGCACACTCATGTACACACGCAGCACCTGACGCACACTCATGTACACGCGCAGCACCTGACGCACACTCATGTACACGCGCAGCACCTGACACACACACTTGTACACGCGCAGCGCCTGACGCACACTCATGTACACGCGCAGCACCTGACGCACACTCATGTACACGCGCAGCACCTGACGCACACTCATGTACACGCGCAGCACCTGACGCACACTCATGTACACGCGCAGCACCTGACGCACACTCATGTACACGCGCAGCACCTGACGCACACTCATGTACACGCGCAGCACCTGACGCACACTCATGTACACGCGCAGCATCTAATGCACACTCATGTACACACGCAGCACCTGACGCACACTCATGTACACGCACAGCACCTGACACAGACATATGTATTCATGCACAGCACCAGACATACACTTGTACACACGCGGAGCACCTGATACTCACACACACATACACCCGCAACACCTGACACACACACACGTGCGCCAGCTGACGCATACACACGAACCATCAGACACACTCACATATACACGCAGCACCTGACACACACATACACACACATACACACACACACACACACACACACGAGCTGACACACACATACACAGGCAGCAACTGACACACACACACACACACACATATACACGCACAGCACCTGACACCACGCACTCACACGTACAAGCAATGCATTTCACGCCTACCTCCAGCCTCAGTCACAGGCTGCTGCCGCCTACCCCCCTCCCTGCATCAGCTGCAAAGGCAGCAAAATATTTTGACCAAAGTCTAAAGGCCCATACACATTAAACGATGTCGCGCTGTGAGTGACATTGTCTAATGTTTCCCCCTCCCGGGCCGGCCAGCCGGCGGCCGACTGTACACACTGAGCGATATGACCGCTCATATCGCTCAGTGACATCACGCCCCCGCCAGCCCTGCATGAAGGTCCTGGACGACAGTCCACATCCTTCATGCATGCCCTACCGACAGCAACGATTGTTGCTGACCCGCGGGGCCGCGCATCGTTCATCGCTGGCGGCATACACACTTAACGATAAAACGAGCGACGTCGCTCAAGGAGGGGGAAAATGAGCGACGTCACTCATTAAATGGTTAAGTGTGTACAGAGCTTAAACAATTCGGTTTGGTAAATAAAATTATTTTGCACAGAACAGTGATGTTATACGAACATTTTCATTAAACATTTAAAAAATCAAATGTTTATTCTTACAGTGAAATTTTACATTTCTGAATAAATTTTTTTTTTTTTTTAAAAAGCGATGAAATTCCATAGACAAAAAACCTTACGGTTTCACATGTCCCATTAAGGCTTCTTAGACATGATCGAAATTTCAGAGACCTGTTGTAACTCTTCCACTCAAACTCCAAAAAGCAATGAAATTCCGCTCATTAAGGCTGACGCCTTAATGGACGTGTTCCTTGCGCAATACAGATATGGTATGCCATCACAGCCTGTGGGTAAGTGCAGATTCAGCACTCTCACAGAGTGAGATTGCTGTCACTCACACAATGGTGGAGCTGCTAGTTCACAGATTTGTGTGCTCATTGGAATACACACATGCAGTCTATGCAACTGAAGGTCTGAGCGGAAGACAAAGCTGCTCGGATGAGGTAAGAGTGTTGTTGGTTGGAGGGAGGAGACAGCATTGTGGATGGGGGAACAAAAGTGTGTGGCTAGAGGGAAGACTAAGCAGCATTGATGGGTGGTGACAAAGAAACACGGGATAATTCAGACTGCAGCGATCGCAGTCTGAATTAGTTTGTGGGGTGCGAATGCGCAATGACTGCACTGTGCGTGCGTACCCGGGAGCCCAGTGGGGGGAGGGCCTGACATGCGGGGCGGACTATCCCTGTGCTGGGCATCCCGCCGCATGTCAGAGTAATTGATTGTAGATGTGCTAAATTTGGCACATCTACAATCAACTCTGAATTACCCCCACAGATGGGGGGGAGGTAAGACAGATGGGGGAAAGACAGTGGCACAGATGGTGGGGAGATAGCTGCATGGATGGGTGGACAGTGCCGTGTGGATGAGGGGGAAAAAGCAGCACAGATGTGGGAGGGGAAAGAGCAGTATAGATGGAAAGAAACGGCATGGATGAGGAAGGCAGAGCAGCATGGATGAGGGGAATACAGTCCCAACACTGGAGGAGATAAGTATTTTTACCTTCCCTTGGTGGGTGGCAGCTAGGCCTAATCCTTGGGTTTGTTGTATAGGGCAACCCCCCTCCCACCCCAATAGTGACCCACGAAACTTACCTTCAGGATGACAGCTATATGAATAGGGTAAGAGTGGTGTGGATAGGGGGTAGATCAAGCAGCAAGTATGGGAAGGGAGACCTCGGTGCAGATGGGTTGAAAACACTGGCACGGATGGGTAGAAAGCTGGTGCAGATGGGAGAGAAGACAGTGTGCTATGTATTGGAGGAGGCAGAGTGACGTTGAAGAGGGAAACTGAGCAGCACAGAGAGAAGGAAACGGTGGTACAGACAAGGCACAGGTGGGGAAAGACAGATGGTACAGATAAATTAGTACAGACTAGCACAGATGGGAGAACACAGCAGTAGGGATTGGGGAAGACAGAGCAGCATGGGGGTGTATAGGGGAAGTAAGTGTAGATGCATAGACCGTAGATGGGGTATTATAGTTTTAGCAATTAACCAAGATGTTTGAGGGAGCTAAATGTGTATTCTAAAAGAGATGGATGTATGGAGTTAGAAGGATGTTGTAACAAGGTGGGATTGTTGTGGTGACTGAATGGGATGGTTGTGAGGACTGTGTGGGATGGGAGCACCACATAACTGCTCAGACCTTCAGTTGCATAGACTGCATGTGTGTATTCCAATGAGCACACAAATCTGTGAACTAGCAGCTCCACCATTGTGTGAGTGACAGCAATCTCACTCTGTGAGAGTGCTGAATCTGCACTTACCCACAGGCTGTGATGGCATACCATATCTGTATTGCGCAAGGAACACGTCCATTAAGGCGTCAGCCTTAATGAGCGGAATTTCATTGCTTTTTGGAGTTTGAGTGGAAGAGTTACAACAGGTCTCTGAAATTTCGATCATGTCTAAGAAGCCTTAATGGGACATGTGAAACCGTAAGGTTTTTTGTCTATGGAATATATATATATATATATATATGTGTGTGTCTGTGCAAGTGCTATATGTAAATATATACTGTATATAAATGTGTATGTATATATAATATATGTATATATGTATATATATATATATATATATATATATATAGACACACACCAATCGCAGGCACTTGGTCCGCCCCCTTGGGCTAGCTTGCTCTGGTGCCCTCCACTAGGGTGTTAACCCCATATCCATGCGGCAAAGAATGAGGCGGCACTCAGAGGCTTAAACTGTGCAAAAACTGCATAAACAGATCAACGCTTCGGGGTATTGGTACGGGACTGTCAATGGCGGAAATCAATGGACACAGGAGTCACACCTGTATTGTGTCCATTGATTTCCGCCATTGACAGTCCCATGAGTGCCGCCCATTCTTGTGCTATGTATTTGGTGGGAGATCACCTTGGAGGGCACCTGGGCACTTAGTGTGACAAGCGGGTGGCATATATATATATATATATATATATATATATAATATATATATGTGTGTGTGTGTATATGTATGTATATATGTTTTTATATATATATATATATATAATGGTGCTGGGGCGTTGGGTATGGAATCCCGGCTGCCAGAATGCCCGGCAGCGGGGCGAGCGCTAGAAAGCTGCGCTCGCCACGTGCGGGTTTGGTGGCTTGCTGTGCTCACCACAGATTCTTTTCCCACTTTATGGGTGTTGTGGACACCCATGAGTGGGAATAGCCCTTGCGCAGCTGTTGGCATTCTCGGCGGTCTGGATCCCGGTGATAGTATTCTGACCGCTGGTACCCCAACTGCCAGGATATTGGCTACATCCCATGCTGGGAGGGGCACCAAGATTGTTCTTGCCTCCGGGCTATTGGGATGAAGTTACACCACTGCACACCAGGTATCTGTATAACATGTTCTACCTGGTGCAATGTGTATAACGTGCTCTGCCTGGTGCAATGTGCATAACATGCTCTACCTGGCGCAATGTGTATAACGTGCTCTGCCTGGTGCAATGTGTGTAACATGCTCTACCTGGTGCAATGTGTATAACGTGCTCTACCTGGTGCAATATGCAAAACGTGCTCTGCCTGGCGCATTGTGTATAACGTGCTCTACCTGGTGCAATGTGTATAATGTGCTCTACCTGGTGCAATGTGTATAACGTGCTCTACCTGGCGCAATGTGTATTATGTGCTCTACCTGGTGCAGTGTGTGTAACGTGCTCTGCCTGGTGCAATGTGTGTAACGTGCTCTGCCTGGCGCATTGTGTATAACGTGCTCTGCCTGGTGCAATGTGTGTAACGTGCTCTGCCTGGTGCAATGTGTGTAACGTGCTCTGCCTGGTGCAATGTGTGTAACGTGCTCTGCCTGGTGCAATGTGTGTAACGTGCTCTGCCTGGTGCAATGTGTGTAACGTGCTCTGCCTGGTGCAATGTGTGTAACGTGCTCTACCTGGTGCAGTGTGTGTAACGTGCTCTGCCTGGTGCAATGTGTGTAACGTGCTCTGCCTGGCGCATTGTGTATAACGTGCTCTACCTGGTGCAGTGTGTGTGTGTAACGTGCTCTGCCTGGTGCAATGTGTGTAACGTGCTCTGCCTGGTGCAATGTGCGTAACGTGCTCTGCCTGGTGCAATGTGTGTAACGTGCTCTGCCTGGTGCAGTGTGTGTAACGTGCTCTGCCTGGTGCAATGTGTGTAACGTGCTCTGCCTGGTGCAATGTGTGTAACGTGCTCTGCCTGGTGCAGTGTGTGTAACTTGCTCTGCCTGGTGCAGTGTGTGTAACGTGCTCTACCTGGTGCAATGTGTGTAACGTGCTACCTGGTGCAATGTGTGTAACGTGCTCTACCTGTGTGGTGTAATGTGAATTGGTACTATTATGTGGCCATGCTCGTTCCCCATGAAGCCACGCCCCAAAGTTTTTGGTGCGCGCCCTAGGCGCGCACTGTCCTTGTACTCAGATATGGGGGGGAGCACCAATTTACTTTCTGACAGTGTCCTGTATGCTACACAGCCCAGCAGCACTGTCACCCCATCCCCCCCCCTTTCAACACTTTGAAGTGTCCAAATCAAGTCTCTGTTTTTATATTTGAATAATTAATAAGATTAATAAAAACCTTCATTCCAATAGGACCCAGAAAAGGACAGGTAGGACCCCAATTTTTAAAAGTTAGATTAATTAGAAAACACTTATTTAACGGCTTTGCCCTTTAAGTTTTAACTTTATGGTAGGTAGTTGATTTCACCCATGTTTCGCTTAATGCGCTTTAAGCTTTTGTATAATATTTTCCATCAACCATGGGGGGCGCCAAAATCTATATTCGCTTACCAAAAAATTTAAGCTTGGGCCGGCCCTGCTGAGGGGTAAATGTATGAAGCAGTGATAAGAGTAGAGAAGTGAGCCTATGGAGAAGTTGCCCATGGCAACCAATCAGCTCCTCCGTACAATTGTATAGTATGCAAATTATAAATGTTACTTCAATTGTGACTGGTTGCCATGGGCGACTTCTCCACTGGCTCACTTCTCTACTCTTATCACTGCTTCATACATTTACCCCTCAGTAACATACCCTCCAACATGACCCATTCCATTAGGTACAAAATGATCTGTTCCTGGACTTCTTTGCCAGTGGCAGTTACACAGGTGAGGCTGCAGCACAGTCCAAAATTCAAATACTGCTTCATACATTTACCCCTGTATATCTGGAAGGTAAAGGTCAGCCACTGTCAGAGGATTAGCCCTTACCTAACAGCCACACAGAGCCGGCGCTAGCCGCTCAGCAAAGGGATGCAGTGCAGGGAGGTGCCAAATTGAAGAGGCACTCAGCCTCTCCCTGCTCTGCATCCCTGCTGCTGCCAGCTGCCGCTGCGCCTGTCACAGTGGATGACAGGTAGCGGCGCTGGCAGCTTGCAGCGTGGCTCCCTCAACCTCCTCCTCCCCAGAGAGTGCATGCAGTGTGCGGCTTCAGCCCACACACAGCGCCACTGACATCCCGAGTTGCTTAGAGGGTTGGGGGTGTGGCCTAATCGTGGGAGCAGTGACCACGCCCCTTTATGGATTTATTTTTATTTCTCATACGTCCTAGAGGATGCTGTGGTCCACTTCATGACCATGGGGTATAGACGGTTCCGCAGGAGCCATGGGCACTCTTAAAACTTTTCAATGGGTGTGAACTGGCTCCTCCCTCTATGCCCCTCCTCCAGACCTCAGTTTTAGAAATGTGCCCAGGCAGACTGGATGCACTCTGAGGAGCTCTACTGAGTTTCTCTGAAAAGACTTATGTTAGGTTTTTAATTTTCAGGAAGAACTGCTGGCAACAGTCTCCCTGCTTCGTGGGACTGAGGGGGCAGAAGTAGGAACCAACTTCCTGAAGAGTTTCATGGCTCTGCTTCTGGCTGACAGGACACCATTAGCTCCTTAAGGGAACTGAACGCTAGCCGTGTCTAGATGCTCACTCCCACAGCACGCCGTCACCCCCCTCACAGAGCCAGAAGTCAGAAGACAGGTGAGTGTAAGACAGATCTTCAATCAAGTAAAGTGACGGCTGAGGTACCGCGCGGATGGCGGGAGTGCAGCGCGCCATTGCTGTCCACACATACACAGGCACTGCAGGGTGCAGGGCACTGGGGGGGGGGCGCCCTGGGCAGCAAATAACCTCGTAAACTGGATAAAAGGGGGCATAAGATGCCAAGGCACATCCCTACCCCCGCCAGTATAAATAGTATGTGAAAAATCTGAGGAGAAACGCGCCATTGCGGGGGCGGAGCTTCCTCCTCAGGCAGCCAGCACACTGCTCAGCGCCATTTTCTCTCATTCACAGACTGCAGAGAAGACGCTGGTCCTCCTCCACTTCTGAACAAGTATCAGGGTGAAAAAAGGGGGGGCCTGGGTGCTAAATCATATTGTTCATAATATAATAGCACTTAAAGGTTTCTGTGAACGAAGTACGCAACACAGGGATTTTGTCTCTGTGTACAAAGTATGCGGCACGGGGATTTTTTCTTTGGCGCTGGGTTGTGAACTGGCTGTTCCTAAACTGTGTCCCTCTGACAGATTTTACTGTGGGTCTGTCCCCTATAAGTCCCAGTGTGTCTGAGTGTGTGTTATACACGTGTGTGACATGTCTGAGGTAGGGAGTTCCTCCCCTGAGGAAGGCATTTTAGGGACACAGAGTTGTAATGTGGTGGCGCTGCATGGGTGAAAGAAATACGTGATAGTATGCATCATATCAATAGGAGATTAGATAAGTCTGAATCTCATGCTGAGTGCTGGAGAAAATCTGTGGAAGATGTGATTTTTCAGGGCTCTGTTCTTCCATCCACAGGCGACCCCTCTGGGTCAAATAAGAGGCCATTTGCGAATATTGTGAATACTGATACCGACACGGACACTGATTCTTGTGTCGACGATAGTGACTCCAGAGAAATAGATCATAAATTGGCAAAAAATATACAATATATTATTGTAGCTATAAGGGAAGTGCTGGAAGTGACGGAAGCCACTCCTGTACCTCAGGAGAAGGCATATTTCTATAAAGAAAAGAAATCCAAGGTCACCTTCCCTCCTTCCCTGGAGCTTAATACTCTCTTTGAAGGGATGTGGGTGAATCCCGAAAAGAAATTTCGCATTCCCAAGAGAATTCAGATAGCTTATCCTTTCACGGTGGAGGACAGGAAAAAAATGGGAGACACCCCCTGTGTTAGACAGTGCACTGTCCAGGTTGACAAAGAAGGTAATTCTCCCTGCAACTGGCACGGCTTCACTAAAAGAGCCGGCAGACCGAAAGATGGAAACTACATAAAAATCCATTTATGTTGCCAATGGTACGCTGCTCAGGCCCACTACTGCTTGTGCGTGGGTGAGTCGCGCTATTGAAAAATGATCAGAAAGCGTGCCATCAAAAATTGACTCGATTGATAAAGATGAGATACTCCTTAAGTTAGGGAATATCAAAGACGCTGCCGCATACATGCTAGAAGCGATGAAAGATATTGGACTCTTGAGTTCACAAGCCGCTACCATGGCAGTATCGGCTCGGCAGGCGTTGTGGATTCGCCAATGGAACGTGGATGCAGATTCCAAAAGAAATATGGAGGCTCTCCCATAAAAGGGGAGGCCTTATTTGGCGATGGACTGGATGCGTTAGTCTCGGCGGCTACTGCAGGTAAGTCGACATTTTTGCCCTCTGCGCCTGCACCGGCAAAACAGACATATCACCCACACATGCAGTCCTTTCGGCCCAATAAATAAAAAAAAGCAAGAGGTTCCCCCTTCTTTGCAGGAAGGGGAAAGGGAAAGAAGTCCACAGCGACTTCAGGTTCCCAGGAGCAGAAGTCTACCCCTATTTCTGCCAAATCTTCAGCATGACGCTGGGGCTCCTTTGCGGGAGGCCGCTCGGGTGGGGGCACGTCTCAAACTGTTCAGCCAAGGTTGGATTCTGTCTGGCCTGGATCCCTGGGTGTAGCAAATAGTGTCCCAGGGATACAAGCTGGAGTTTCAGGACGTTCCCCCATGCCGATTTTTCAAATCGACCTTGTCAGCTTCTCTTCCGGAAAGGGAAGCAGTAACAGCGGCAATCCAAAAATTATGTCAGGATCAGGTCATAATCCTGGTACCTTTGTCACAACAAGGAGAAGGGTTTTATTCAAGCTTTGTTGTAGTTCCGAAGCCGGACGGCTCAGTCAGACCGATCCTAAACCTAAAAAATCTGAATCTCTACTTGAAACGATTCAAATTCAAAATGGAATCACTGAGGGCAGTGATTTGCAGTCTGGAGGAGGGGGACTACATGGTGTCTGTAGACATAAAGGATGCTTACCTGCATGTTCCCATTTATCCTCCTCACCAGGCTTATCTGAGATTCGCGGTTCAGGATTGCCATTACCAATTCCAAACGTTACCTTTCGGTCTCTCCACGGCGCCGAGGGTATTCACCAAGGTGATGGCGGAGATGATGGTTCTCCTGCGTCAAAAAGGAGTTAATATAATTCCTTGTCTAGACGATCTCCTGATAAAGGCGAGAACCAGGGAGCAGTTGTTACAAAACATCACACTCTCCCTGACAATACTCCAACAACACGGTTGGATCATAAATTATCCAAAGTCACAGTTGGAACCGATGACAAGATTGTCTTTTCTCGGGATGATTCTGGACACAAAAGTTCAGAGAGTTTTTCTTCCCATAGAAAAGGCTCTGGAAATCAAGAAAATGGTAAAACAAATATTGAAACAATCAAGTGTGTCGATCCATCAGTGCAGTCGGTTGTTGGGGAAGATGGTGGCAACCTACGAGGCCATACAGTTTGGCAGGTTCCATGCCAGAGTATTCCATTGGGACATGTTGGACAAGTGGTCGGGATCCCACCTTCACATGCACCGGAAGATAATCCTGTCGTCAAAAGCCAGGATTTCGCTCCTGTGGTGGCTACACAGTTCTCACCTACTAGAGGGACGCAGGTTCGGGATTCAGGACTGGCTCCTGGTAACCCTGGATGCAAGTCTCCAAGGCTGGGGAGCGGTCACTCAGGGAGAATGCTTCCAGGGAAAATGGTCAAGTCAGGAAGCCTGCCTTCACATAAATGCCTTCACATAAACGTGCTGGAATTGAGAGCCATTTACAACGGCCTTCAACAAGCGGTACATCTTCTTCTAGATCATCCCGTGCAGATCCAGTTGGACAATGTAACAGCAGTCGCGTACATAAACAGGCAGGGCAGAACGAAAAGCAGAGCGGCAATGGCAGAGGTCATGAAGATCCTCCTCTGGGCAGAAAGACATGTAAGGGCTCCGTCCGCAATTTTCATTCCGGGAGTAGACAAATGGGAAGCAGAATTTCTCAGCAGACACGATCTCCATCCAGGAGAGTGGGGCCTCCACCAAGAAGTCTTCGCAGAGGTGACAAGTCTTTGGGGAGTTCCTCAAGTAGACATGATGGCATCTCGTCTCAACAAGAAGCTTCAGAAATATTGTTCCAGGTCGAGAGACCCTCAAGCAATAGCAGTGGATGCGCTGGTGGCCCAGTGGGTGTTCCGGTCGGTGTATGTCTTCCCTCCACTTCCGCTGATCCCATAAGTGCTCAGGATCATAAGAAGAACAAGAGTTCGTGCAATCTTCATTGCCCCAGACTGGCCAAGGAGGGCTTGGTACCCAGATCTTCAGGAGTTGCTCATAGAAGATCCTCGGCCTCTTCCTCTTCGCGAGGACCTGCTGCAGCAGGGGCCGTGTGTGTATGAAGACTTACCGCGGCTACGTTTGACAGCATGGCTGTTGAGCGCCGGATCCTAGCCCGAAAGGGTATTCCCTAGGAAGTCATCCCCACCCTTATTCAGGCCAGGAAAGGAGTAACGTCGAAACATTACCACCGTATTTGGAGAAAATATGTGTCTTGGTGTGACTCCAAGAAAGCTCCTACGGAAGATTTTTAGTTGGGACGTATTCTCCATTTTCTGCAGGCAGGTGTGGAGACGGGCCTCCGATTGGGATCAATCAAGGTCCAGATTTCGGCCTTGTCAGTGTTCTTCCAAAAACAATTGGCCTCTCTTCCAGAGGTTCAGACCTTCGTGAAAGGGGTTCTGCACATCCAGCCTCCATTTGTGCCTCCAGTGGCACCATGGGACCTTAACGTGGTGTTGCAGTTCCTTCAATCGGATTGGTTTGAGCCTCTACAAGAGATAGAGTTGAAGTTTCCCACTTGGAAAGTGGTGATGTTTTTGGCATTGGCATCCGCACGCCAGGTGTCTGAATTGGGAGCCTTGTTGAGGACTCGTCAACATTTTCTTCCAAAGGTGGTTTCATCTTTCCACATAAACCAACCTATTGTGGTGCCAGTAGTTACTGACACGTTCACTGAGTCAAAGTCTCTAGATGTGGTTAGAGCTTTGAAGATTTATGTCGCTAGAACAGCTTGAATACGGAAAACAGAGTCTTTGTTTGTCCTGTATGCCCCCAACAAGATTGGGTGTCCTGCTTCCAAGCAGACTATTGCGCGTTGTATCAGAAGTACGATTCCATACTATGGCTGGATTGCCGTTACAGACGTCGGTGAAGACCCATTCCACTAGGAAGGTGGGCTCATCCTGGGCGGCTGCCCGGGGGGTCTCGGCATTGCAACTTTGCCGAGCAGCTACTTGGTCGGAGTCAAACACATTTGCAAAATTCTACAAGTTTGACACCTTAGCCGATGAAGACCTCAAGTTCGCTCAATCGGTGCTGCAGGGTCATCCGCACTCTCCCGCCCGTACTGGAGCTTTGGTATAAACCCCATGGTCATGAAGTGGACCCCAGCATCCTCTAGGATGTATGAGAAAACAGGATTTTGATACCTACCGGTAAATCCTTTTCTCCTAGTCTGTAAAGGATGCTGGGCGCCTGTCCCAGTGCGTACTTTATCTGCAGTTTTTGTTATTAAAGTTACACAAGTTGTGGTATATTAGTTTCAGCATGTTGCTGTAATTGGTTCATGCCTGTTGGCGTGTGTTATGTTGAATGCCATGTTG
Source organism: Pseudophryne corroboree (assembly GCF_028390025.1). Lineage (NCBI taxonomy): Eukaryota > Metazoa > Chordata > Amphibia > Anura > Myobatrachidae > Pseudophryne > Pseudophryne corroboree. Next base: position 315,455,255 of record NC_086445.1, read on the forward strand.
TGCAGCATGGTTGAGGTGTGAGCTGGTATGTATCTCACCACTAGTTTAAAGTAAATCCTTTCCTCGAAATGTCCGTCTCCCTGGGCACAGTTCCTATAACTGAGGTCTGGAGGAGGAGCATAGAGGGAGGAGCCAGTTTACACCCATTGAAGAGTCTTAAGAGTGCCCATGGCTCCTGCAGAACTGTTTATACCCCGTGGTCATGAAGTGGACCCCAGCATCCTCTACGGACTAGGAGAAAAGAATTTACCGGTAGGAATCAAAATCCTGTTTTTTAAGTCTTTGCAGTACAGTGCAGTGCCTGATGATCCCTGAGCCCCCAGCCCTCAGCCAGGGTCAGTTCGAGGGGGGAGTGTGATCACTGTGATCACACTCCCCCCACACACCAATACAGGAACACACAGTGGCTTAGCAATAACAGCAGCCTCTCTGCCAAGATGAGAGCTGATGCTGTTGCTGCTGCTGCCTAGTAAGGTGGGAGTGCAGCGGACCAGGGCCCCCTCCATCAGTCCCAGGCCCAAGCAATTAGTACCCGCTCCCTCCCGCTCGTCACTGAAAACATCGTAAAGAGCCACTGGAGTAACGGAGCATGCGAGAAACCGGAGGAGAAGGGAGAGGAGGAGCAGCGCCCCAGCCGGGACCTCCTGCAGGTAACGAGGCCACACTGTGGAGGGAATGAAGGCTGTACCTGGCATATGGGGTCATTCAGAGATGAACGCAGATCGCTGCATACGCAGCTGGATCTGCGTTCATCTCTGCACATGCTCAGGGCCGCCCAGCACAAAGCAAGGCTGCCCAGTATGTGTAGCGCCGCCTCCCGATGCATCCGCAATTACATTGCAGAAGCATCTGATGTAAGGTTGACCCCTGGCTGCGCTGTCAGCAGCCATTTTTTTTTCTCGGACACTACTGTGTGGTATAATGTGACTGACGTACACTACTATGCGGTGTAATGTGACTAACGGACACTACTATGCGGTGTAATGTGACTAGCGAACACTACTGTGCAGTGTAATGTGATCAACGGACACTACTATGCAGTTTAATGTGACTAGTGAACACTACTGTGCAGTGTAATGTGACTGACGTACACTACTATGCGGTGTAATGTGACTAACGGACACTACTATGCGGTGTAATGTGACTAACGGACACTACTGTGTGGTATAATGTGAATAAGGGACACTACTGTGCGGTGTAATGTGACTAACGAACACTACTATGCAGTTTAATGTGACTAGTGAACACTACTGTGCAGTGTAATGTGACTAACGGACACTACTATGCGGTGTAATGAGACTAGCAAACACTACTGTGCAGTGTAATGTGACTAAAGGACATACTATGCTGTGCAATGTGACAAGAGAACAATACTGTGCGGTGTAATGTGACTAGCGAACAATACTGTGCAGTGTAATGTGACTAGCGAACAATACTGTGCAGTGTAATGTGACTAGCGAACACCACTGTGCAGTGTAATGTGACTAGCGAACACTACTATGCGGTGTAATGTGACTAATGGACACTACTGTGCAGTGTTATGTGACTAATGGACACTACTATGCGGTGTAATGTGACTAGCAAACACTACTGTGCAGTGTAATGTGAATTGGTACTATTCTGTGGCCCCTATATTTTTGGCGCTTTCCCCTGTTGGGGGAAGTGGCATGTGTAAAAGGGTGCTCTACCTGGCACAAAGTGTAAAAGGTTGCTCTACCTGGAATAATGTGTGACTGGCTCTACCTGGTGCAATATGTGAAAGGCGGCTGTATCTGGCGTAATGTATATAAGGGGCACTACTGTGTGGCGTAAATTTTAATAATATTGACTACTGTGCGTCATAATTATTTTACGCCCCTATATTTTATGTAATTTTTTTATGACCCTATATTTATGGATCTTAAGGGGGGGGGGGGGGGGGGTGCACCAAAATGTCTAGTTACAGCTCTGAGAATGAGATCGGTCACATTTGTATTTGTAGAAAGGCGCAAAATTGATAGTTTGCAGGAGGGCGCCGAACACCCCAGCACTGCATGTATACATAAAATCACACTTATACAGACACAATTATACAGTCATACACAAGCATACATACATAGTCACACATATTGTACTTACAGTCACACACCTAAACACAGACACATATGCATACATTCACTCACATATATACATACAGCCAGTCGCATACCTACATACATACATATATACAGTCACACACATGCACACACGGGATGTTGTTATGTATCTCCCCCTACATCCCGCCCACTCACAATCCCGACAGTCGGCATGCCGATCAATAGGGACTATTCCCACTCGTGGGTGTCCTCGACACCCAAGGAGTGGGAATAGAACCTGCGATCGCCACTGAGCTCACATGGGGCTTGCTGTGCTCGCCCCCGCCCGCCAGCATTCCGCTGCCGGGATGCCGGCGTCGGTCTCCTGACCGCCACGTGACGGGCACATACGCACACATTCATACAGTCACACATACATACAGTGCTCCTTTACTAAGCCACACTCACCAGTTAGGCTGTGCTGCTGCTGTATAGTGAGGTACTGGCTGTATAATACATTGTTGCTGTATAGCCCCCCCCCCCCATCCCCTTTTCAGATACCACCTCTAAAAACCTCTTCTCCAGCTCAGCTACGCTGCTGCATTGATTAAAGGCTTCTGTGTCTTGGGTAACTTGCCCCCTGTGCCCCTTATTGATCCGGGCGCATTGCCCTACAGTGAAGAAACTGGAAGTAAACTACAGCTGTCGGGAGCTCCCAGCAACAAGGGCTACTGGGAGCTGTAGTTTATTTGGAGTTTCTTACCTGCGATGCGGTACACCCGGCTCCTTTTCAGGTGGCAGCTTGAAGAGTCTTGAGATCAAGCTCCACTAGGCGTTAAGCGACTGCTGCCACAGATGGATGGGGTGCTAGGGGGGATTAAAGTGACTTTCTGGAGCCCACTCCAATTCAGCGCCCAGGTCACGTGTCCCCCTAGCACCTCCACTAGTTGCAGACCTGATTTAACTAAGATTATTGCAGTCTTCCCAAACTTAAACCCCTTTTTCACTGACTTGAAAATCCCAGGTATTGCACATGAATGCGCAACAAACCAGGATTTCTGTCAGTGGAAATGGCTCCAACCAGATCCAGTCACCCAGGAATCCTTCCAGCGTACCTAGCAGGGTTTTACAAGGGAAGGATCCGGGTGAGTTTCAGTGTAAACAGGTACACAGCATGGGAAGAGATGATTTCCCAGCACAAGGAGATGATGTCATCTCCAAGCCCCATATTAAGAGTGTGCCTTTCAGGATTTGTCTTGCCTTCTGCATTAAGTCTTAAGTATTGCCTCCACATCCACAGGGACATAGGGCCTGACTTGATTTTGAAGTTAAGCAAAAAAGCAAGTAACTTTGTATCTGGATCAAACCATGTTGTAATGCAAGGGGAACAAATACATTTATATTTTTATGTGCAGGGTAGATACTGGCTGCTTTTGCATGTAGCCCACAAATGTTTGACAGTTTTATTTTTACACTGCAATTTAGATTTTAGTTTGGACACACCCTACCCAAATATAAATCTCTTTGCACATTTTACATCTAACCCTTATACAGGGCAACATGGTTTTGCCCAAGTGCACAGTTACTTGCTTTTTTTTGTTGCTTTACTTCCAAATCAAAATCAGGCCCATTGCCTTTTAACCACAGGTAATGCAGGTGTTAAATGCAGGAGAAGAAATACAACGTATGACCTAATTATCATCACAGGACACATACATACCGTATTTCGCGTCAAATTTAGATTAGAAGCCAATGTTGATATCTTTGGATTAGTGCTTAGTGTACATAATTAATATGGAGTTCCGGATTTCCCTCATGTAGTTCATATGTAGGAGTATACTATATTTACTAAGTTGCGGGTTTTTAGAAAGGTAGATGTTGTCCATAGCAACCAATCACATTCTAGTTATCTTTTAGAAGGTGCTAGATAAATTATAAGTAGATTCTGATTGATTATCTGATTGATTACTATGGGTGTCACAATCTCATTGCATTCAGATTGCTAGCTAAAACGGATGGTCGTGATGGGTGATGTTTGCTGGTTGCCTTATTACTAAAAACACAAATCCTGCCACCGCCAAGAGTTAGTCTGGGAGATTCCCCTCCAACTGCAGCTCTTCGGTTCCACTGTACTAGAAAAATATACCTTTGAAATAGTAGCTTATGGCCTTAGGAGGCCGTGAGCTAAAAGGTGCATACACACTTGCCGAGAAAATGAGCGTCGTCGCTCATTTTCACCCTTCCTGAGCGTCGTCGCTCATTTTCTCGGCAAGTGTGTATGCCACCGCTGACCAGCAATGTGCGGCCCTGCGGGGCGTTAACAACCCTCGCTGTCGGTTGTGCAGGCAGCTCAAACTGGACTATTGTCCAGGAGGTGCCTGAACGACCCGGCCGCTGCGTGACGTCACTCAGCGATATGAACGTCATATCGCTCAGTGTGTATGCCCGGCCGACGACCACCTGGTCCGGGAGGGGGAAACACTAGGCGACGTCGCTCGTAGAGCACGTCGCCTAGTGTGTACCCACCTTAAGAATCACAGACTATCAGAACTAAAAATTAGGTTTTAATTTTAAGTAATCATTTCAAAGCTTATGGTTACAAAAGGTTACAAAGATTATAATAATTAGCAAAAGTTCACACAAGTTACTAGCAATTTCAAGAAAGAAAATAAAGGTTAAATCAAAGTTCAGATTACCTGGACAGGGTTGAACAATGGCGTAAGTGAGGTCTCTTCTTGAAGATATGATGCATTCTAACCATCTGGCAGGGAGAAGATTGGCTCTTTAATGCAGGGCTCCCAGGTCAGGAAGGAGATTTTACACCTTCTCAGACTTATAGGACCTAATTCAGATCTGATCGCAGCAGCAAATTTGTTAGCAAATGGGCAAAACCATGTGCACTGCAGGAGGCAGATATAACATGTGCAGAGAGAGTTAGATTTGGGTGGGGTGTGTTCAAACTGAAATCTTAATTGCAGTGTAAAAATAAAGCAGCCAGTATTTACCCTGCACAGAAACAATACAACACACCCAAATCTAACTCACTTTGCACGTTATATCTGAACCCCACCCCACCCCTTCCGCAGTGCATATGACTTTGCACATTTGAGAACAAATTTGCTGCTGCGATCAGATCTGAATTAGGCCCTAGGGCCCTCATTCCGAGTTGATCGCTTTCTAGCTGTTCTTGGCAGCTGTGCAAATGCATAGTTGCCGCCCACGGGGGAGTGTATTTTCGCTTTGCAAGAGTGCGAACGCCTGTGCAGCCGAGCTCTGCAAAAATATTTTGTGCAGTTTCAGAGTAGGTCTGGACTTAGCCAGCCCTTGTGATCACTTCAGTCTTTTTGGTGCCGGAATTGACGTCACACACCCGCCCTCCAAACGCCCGGACACGCCTGCATTTTCCCTACCACTCCCAGAAAACGGTCAGTTGACACCCATAAATTCCCTCTTCCTGTCAATCTCCTTGCGATTGGCTGTGCGTATGGATTCTTCGTTAAATCCATAGCTCAGCAACGATCCGCATTGTACCCGTACGACACGCATGCGCATTGCGGTGCATACGCATGCGCAGTAGAGACCTGATCGCAGCGCAGCGAAAATCGTCAGCATGCGATCATCTCGGAATGACCCCCTTAGTGTCTTCTCTGGCTTGTCTGCATGACCCCCTGCTGTATAATAAACAGACCTCTGTCCACACAGATCCTTGCCTTTGATCAGCATTTCAAAACAGAATAAACACACAATTTGTACATGTAAGGTCCTGGCTGCCCAATCCAGATGACATACTCCCAGGCAGTTATTATATACATGAATCATCCTGCAGATCATATTTTAGGCATGAGTGGGTCTCTGTCGTCACAATGGGCAACATCTCCACTTCTAAATACGCGCACCTTAGCAAATATAGCCCCCAGTGAGAGCAGGAGGAAAGGTGTGGCAACTGGACAAGAAGCCATTAAATTGAGGATACATCTACTACTATTTGAAGCCTCTCTGAGAGGAGATGTACGAAGCCTCAGAGAGTGACAAAGTGGAGAAAGATGAAGTACCATCCAATCAGCCCCTAACTTACATGTTTCAGGCACTGTTTCAAAAATGACAGTTAGGAGCTGGTTGACTGGTACTTTGTCTCTCTCCCCTTTATCACTCTCCAAAGCTTAGTACATCTCCCCCTCCGTCTAATAAACCCCACCTGGCACAGGTTCATTAATGATGTCAGGGTAGGATGAAGATGATTGGATATTATTTGTGCATGTACCTTTAAGTCAGTGTATAAAAGGGATGTCACAAAACATACAAGAGTTACTGGCGGAGGTTCCCAGTGCCTGCCAGTCCTGGCTATTCATGGCTGCAGTCCCTCCTCACCACGGTCAGTGTGGTCTGGAGTCCCATGCTGCTCCGTGTCAGGTGATCTCTGCATCACCAATGGCAAATCGGGAATCATGCACCTGACTCTGGCAGCCAATCTCCGGCTATCCACTGCTATAAAGGGATTTCCTGGACCAGCCACAGGTAGCCAATGCAATGTTGTCCATTGTAGCTGTGCTTCTTTCAGTAATTCCACGGTATCGGTCCTCAGTTTACAGTTGCTAGCAGTCTGTTTCAGAACAAATCCAGTTCCAGCCCAGTTCTGAGCAAGTCCAGTTCCAGACTATTCGGAGATAAGCCTATTCAACTTCCACTATATTGCTGGCTTGAGCTAATTCTGTATTCCTAAAGTTCTACTCTATGGTGGTCATTCCAAGTTGTTCGCTCGTTGCCGATTTTTGCTATATTGCGATTAGTCGCTTACTGCGCATGCGCAAGGTTCGCAGAGCGCATGCGCTTAGTTATTTTACACAAAAGTTAGGTATTTTACTCACGGCATAACGAGGATTTTTCATCGTTCTGGTGATCGTACTGTGATTGACAGGAAGTGGGTGTTTCTGGGCGGAAACTGGCCGTTTTGTGGGCGTGTGCGAAAAAACGCTGGCGTTTCTGGGAAAAACGTGGGAGTGTCTGAAGAAACGGGGGAGTGTCTGGGCGAACGCTGGGTGTGTTTGTGACGTCAAACCAGGAACGAAACTGACTGAACTGATCGCAATGTAGGAGTAAGTCTGGAGCTACTCAGAAACTGCTAAGAAATTTCTATTCGCAATTCTGCTAATCTTTCGTTCGCAATTCTGCTAAGCTAAGATACACTCCCAGAGGGTGGCGGCTTAGCGTGTGCAATGCTGCTAAAAGCAGCTAGCGAGCGAACAACTCGGAATGAGGACCCATGTTTGCATTCTTCAGTTTCCAGTCCTTCGTAGATCATCTAGTGTCTCCATTTCTGACTGTGCTCTCCTCCATCTGCATTCGCTTCTGCTCAAGGTCAACTATCCTGACTGTTCGATTCCTTACATCAGCTCAAACCTTTCTATCAAGTAATCCTATTCCCGTATTATGGGGGTCATTCCGACCCGATCGCTCGCTGCAGTTTGTCGCAGCGCAGCGATCGGGTCGGAACTGCGCATGCGCCGTCACCGCAGTGCGCCGGTGCATGGCAGTCGTCGCTGCCTAGTGATCGCCTCTGAGACAGAGGTGGTCGCTGGGCGGGAAGGGGATGAACGGCGGCGTTAAGCCGCCGTTTAGTAGACGTGGTCCGGCCAGCGCAGGCGTGACCTACATTTAGCACAGCTACGATCAACTCGGAATGACCCCCTATGTTCCTATTAACTTTGCCTATGAGAAGGAACTTCATCAAGCTACCCAGCTTCCAGCCTCAACCCCATCTGCAATTACCGAAACAACAAACAAACTCGCAACTTGTGTAACAAGGGATATAGACCTGTAATTTGGTAGATCTTTATCTGGTTTGAGAATTGTCACCACCTTAGCTGCCAACATACCAGAGGGAAAAGAAGTCTGTGCTGAGCAGATATTAATCTTTTTTAGTGATGGGCCAAGTCCACTGCAAGAGTTTTTTAGAATACTTTTGTAGGCATGCCTTTTTAATTCAGCCAAAACTGGATATCTTTAACTGTAACTACTGTGAGCACACCAAATAATGACACCTGAAACCATCAGATGACATACTATAGAATCACTCAGGGCTGTAGAAATGTTTAGCATGGCATCCATTTGTCAAGAACCTGATTGTCATGGACCGGGGACTCGCCTCCGGTGATGGTCTCAGGGGGTTCTCTGACAGATGGCTAGCGCTGCAGCGGAAGAAGTCTGTGAGGGCCGCTGGTGTGCTGCAGCTGAGAGGTAGCTGGTGACTCTGCATCCTGCTGCCACTGGAGCACTGTGCAGGGAGGCTGCCTTTGCAAGATCCCCTTCTCTGGCTTGTCTGCAGTACTGGGGTCTGCCATGTTGGAGACCAATTCATAGTATGCCAATGGGATTTGGTCTCTGGTTTCTTCCAGCCACTCACAGGCTGAGCTCTCTCATAAAAGGGGGCAGTCCGGTTTCAAACATTGCCAGTGCTTTATGCTTCTGTCCCAGTAGAGGTGTCTTAGCTCTGCGCTCCCATAGCTCCACCTGTGTGCCTTTCAGTGTCCCTTGGATTTTCAGCTACACGGAATTGTCACCTCAGATGTCATTTGCTGCACAACTGCCAGTGGTTACCCCGGCACCGCAGTGTCTCCTGGAGTCCTATCCGTAGAGTATTTCTCAGCAGTCCTGCAGTGATCTTCAGAAATGTCTAATAATCATCCATTATGCAAAACTCCATCAGTATTCTTCAGCCACATCTAATAATAATCCATTCTGCAAAACTCTTTCAGTGTTCTTCAGTCACGACAATTAACTATCCAACGTACAAACTCTTTTTATTATATGGACTCTTTCAATAACTCTGCCCATGAATACTCTGCATCTTAATCTTTTGGAATCCCTCATCTTTGTTCTTTAAATATTTGCTCTTATATGTCTTTTCGTTAATAAAAGCATATGAGAAGAACTACATTCATCCTCCTCATTTCTCTTACGTCCTACAGGATGCTGGGGACTCCGTAAGGACCATGGGGTATAGACGGGCTCCGCAGGAGATAGGGCACCTAAAAAGAACTTTGACTATGGGTGTGCACTGGCTCCTCCCTCTATGCCCCTCCTCCAGACCTCAGTTAGATCTTGTGCCCAGAGGAGAAAGGGTACAATGCAGAGAGCTCTCCAGAGTTTTCTGTTTTAAAGAATTTTGTTAGGTTTTTTATTTTCAGGGAGTCCTGTTGGCAACAGGCTCCCTGCATCGTGGGACTGAGAGAGAGAAACAGAGCTGGCTTGTTAAGTTGGGCACTGTTTTAAGGCTACTGGACACCATTAGCTTCAGAGGGAGTCGGAACACAGGTCTCACCTGGAGTTCGTCCCGGAGCAGCGCCGCCGTCCTCCTCACAGATGCCGAAGATAGAAGCCAGGTGAGTATTAGAAAGGCAAGAAGACATCAGGCGGCAGAAGACATCAGATCTTCATGAGGTAAGCGGTAAGCTGCGCGCCATTGCTCCCAGTACACACACACAAGCAGGCACTGAAGGGTGCAGGGCGCAGGGGGGGGGGGGGGGTGCCCTGGGCAGCAATATTCCTCATTTGGTGCAATATAAGCAGGATAAGGCTGTGGCACAGTAAATCCACAAATCCCCCGCCATTTTTTATATAAGTTTACTGGGACCAAAGCCCGCCGTCGGGTGGGCGGGGCTTGATCCTCAGCACTAACCAGCGCCATTTTCTCCACAGAAACTGCATGAAGAAAAGCTGGCTCCCTGATCTCTCCCCTGCTGAACTTCACAGCCTGGAAAAAAGAGGAGGGGGGCACTTTGGAGACGCAGTGAGTGGGAATTAAGGCTATATATATATAAAAAGCGCTATCTGGTATATATATTCCAGTGTTTTTAAGCGCTGGTGTGTGCTGGCATACTCTCTCTCTGTCTCTCCTAAGGGCCTGGTTGGGGTTTTGTCCCCTTATAGGTTAATCCCTGTGTGTGTGGGGTGTCGGTACGTGGGTGTCGACATGTCTGAGGTGGAAGGCTTCTCCAAGGAGGAGGTGGAGCAAATGAGTGGTGTGTCCCCGTCGGTTGTGCTGACTCCGGATTGGATGGACATGTGGCATATGTTGAATGCAAGTGTGGCATCTTTACATAAAAGGCTTGATAAGGCTGAATTAGGGGGGACATCAGGGGGTCAATCCTCGGATTGGACCGACTCACAGGGCCCGTCGGGGTCTCAAAAGCGTCCCTTAACACAAGACACTACTACCGACACGGATTCTGACTCCAGTGTCGACTACGATGAAGTAAAATTGCACCCTAGGGTGACTAAAACCATTCAGTGTATGATTGTGGCAATAAGGGATGTGTTACATATTGAGGATGAACCCTTGGTCCCCGACACAAGGGTACACATGTTTAAGAAAAGAAACAGATTATTAATTTTCCCACATCTCATGAATTAAATGATTTCTTTGGAAAAGCTTGGGAGACTCCGGAAAAGAGACCGCAGATCCCCAAAAGAATTTATATGGCATATCCCTCCCTTCCCTAAGCAGGACAGGGAGATTTGGGAATGATCTCCCACTGTGGACAAGGCCCTGACGCGCTTGTTCAAGAAAGTGGCGCTACCGTTTCCTGACACAGCGGCCCTTAAGGACCCTGCAGATCGCAGGCAAGAAACTACCTTAAAGTGTATTTATTCTCATACGGGGGCTGTGCTAAGACCGACAATTGCGTTGGCATGGGTGTGTAGCGCAATTGCAGCTTGGACAGATGAGCTGACAGATCAATTTGATAATATGGATAAGGATACTATATTCTTAACTCTAGCCCATATAAAAGACGCAGTCTTATTTATGAGGGATGCTCAAAGGGACATTGGATTGCTGGCTTCTAGGGCCAATGCCATGTCTATCTCAGCGAGAAGATCCTTATGGACTCGCCAATGGACGGGTGATGCAGATTCCAAAAAACATATGGAAGTACTACCCTATAAGGGTGATGTATTGTTTGGGGATGGGCTGACGGACCTGGTTTCCACAGCTACCGCAGGTAAATCAATTTTTTTACCATATATTCCCCAACAGCAAAAGAAAGTAACACCCTATCAGATGCAGTCCTTTCGGTCGCACAAGTCCAAAAGAGGTCGGGATCCTCTTTCCTCGTCAGAGGTAATGGCAGAGGCAAAAGAGCACCTGCTTCGGCAGGTGCCCAGGAACAAAAGTCCTCCCGGGCTGCTCCAAAACCCACAGCATGACGCTGGGGCTCCCCTGAGGGAGTCCGCACCGGTGGGGGCACGTCTTCGACTTTTCAGTCAGGCCTGGGTCAGATCAGACCTGAATCCCTGGGTGTTGGAAATAGTTTCCCAGGGGTACAAACTGGAATTCGAGGAGGTGCCCCGCGCCGATTTTTCAAATCGGCCCTACCAGCTTCCACATCGGAAAGGGATGTAGTGTTAGCTGCAATTCAAACGCTGTGTATACAGCAAGTGATAATCAAGGTTCCCCTGCACCAGCAGGGAAGAGGTTACTACTCAACCCTATTTGTGGTCCCGAAACCGGACGGTTCGGTCAGACCTATTTTGAATCTGAAATCCCTAAACCTGTACATAAAAAGATTCAAATTCAAAATGGAATCACTCAGAGCAATAATAGCCAACATGGAGGAGGGGGAGTTTATGGTGTCTCTGGACATAAAGGATGCGTACCTTCATGTCCCCATATATGCCCCCCATCAGGAATACCTGAGATTCGCTGTACAGGATTGTCATTACCAATTTCAGACGTTGCCGTTTGGACTTTCCACGGCCCCGAGGATTTTCACCAAGATAATGGCGGAAATGATGGTGGTCCTGCGCAAGCATGGAGTCACAATTATCCTATACTTGGAAGATCTCCTGATAAAAGCGAGATCAAGGGAGAAATTGTTGAGCAGTGTGGCACTCTCTCTGAGAGTGCTCCAGCAACACGGTTGGATTCTAAATCTACCGAAGTCACAGTTGATTCCGACAACTCGACTACCGTTCCTAGGTATGATACTGGATACGGAACAAAAGAAGGTCTTCCTCCCAACAGAGAAAGCCCAGGACATCCAGAACATGGTCAGGGACCTGCTAAAACCGAAAAGGGTGTCAGTTCACCAATGCACTCGAGTTCTGGGAAAAATGGTGGCGGCCTACGAGGCCATTCCCTTCGGAAGGTTCCATGCAAGGACTTTTCAATGGGACCTTCTGGACAAGTGGTCCGGGTCCCATCTGCACTTACATCAGAAAATAACTCTGTCCTCAGGGGCCAGAGTGTCTCTCCTGTGGTGGTTGCAAAGTGCTCACCTGCTGGAGGGTCGCCGGTTCGGGATTCAGAACTGGATCCTGGTTACCACGGACGCGAGCCTCCGAGGATGGGAAGCGGTCACACAGGGAAAAAACTTTCAGGGACTTTGGTCAGACCAGGAGTCCTGTCTACAGATCAATGTGTTGGAACTCAGGGCCATTTACAACGGCCTTCGACAAGCGGAGAGTCTTCTTCGAAACCTAACGGTTCTGATTCAATCAGACAATGTCACAGCAGTGGCTCATGTGAACCGCCAAGGCGGGACAAGAAGCAGAGTCACGATGGCGGAAGCCACAAGGATTCTTAACATAGTTAACATAGTATCTGAGGTTGAAAAAAGACAATTGTCCATCGAGTTCAACCTATTTGTGGTGTCCTCTGCATGATGATTTGACTAAATAGTAACTATAATGCAATAATTCCAATAGGAATTTATCTAACCCATTCTTAAAGGTGTTGACAGATTCCGCCATTACAACTCCCTCGGGCAGGGAATTCCAAACACATATTGTCCTTACCGTGAAAAAGCCTTTACGCCGTATTGTGCGGAATCTCCTCTCCTCTAACCTGAGCGAGTGTCCACGAGTCCTCTGTGTTGATCTAACCAAAAACAGGTCCCGCGCAAGCTCTGAGTATTGTCCCCTTATATATTTGTAGATGTTGATCATATCCCCTCTTAGTCTCCGCTTTTCCAATGTAAACATGCCTAGTCTTTCAAGCCTTTCCTTGTATTCCATCGTCTCCATGCCCTTAATTAGTTTGGTCGCCCTCCTTTGTACCTTTTCAAGCTCCAGGATATCCTTTTTGTAGTACGGTGCCCAGAACTGTACACAGTATTCAAGGTGTGGCCTCACTAGTGATTTATATAATGGGAGTATAATACTCTCGTCCCTAGCATCAATACCCCGTTTTATGCATGCTAATATCTTATTAGCCTTCTTTGCTGCAGTCCTACTTTGGGTACTACTGCTTAGCTTGCTATCTATGAGGACACCTAAGTCCTTTTCCAGTACAGAATCCCCTAGTTTTACCCCATTTAGTAGGTAGGTGTAATTTTTGTTCTTGTTACCACAGTGCATTACCTTACACTTGTCTGTGTTGAAGCGCATTCTCCATTTGGCTGCCCATGCTTCTAATTTAACTAAGTCGTTCTGAAGAGACTCGGCATCCTCCTCTGTATTTATAGCCTTACACAATTTGGTATCATCTGCAAAAATTGACACCATGCTCTCTAGACCTTCTGTTAGGTCGTTAATGAAAATATTGAACAATAGCGGTCCTAATACTGAGCCTTGCGGCACACCACTTAGCACTTCAGTCCAAGTTGAAAAATATCCATTAACCACAACGCGCTGCTTCCTATTATCTAACCAGTTTTTGACCCAAGTGCATATTGTGCTTCCTAGCCCTGATTCTTGTAGCTTGTATATAAGTCTCATGTGTGGTACAGTATCAAACGCTTTGGCAAAGTCTAAAAAGATTACATCCACGTCTTTACCCTGATCTAGGTTTGCGCTTACTGTTTCATAAAAGCCAAGTAAGTTGGTTTGACAGGATCTGTCCTTCATAAACCCATGTTGATTCCTTTTAATGACCTTATTGGTTTCAAGGAACTTCTGAATACTATCTCTTAGAATACCTTCCAATACTTTCCCCACTATAGATGTAAGACTAACTGGTCTATAATTACCTGGTTCAGCTTTACTTCCCTTTTTGAATATAGGCACTACTTCCACTATACGCCAGTCTTTGGGAACCATACCTGATATAACTGAATCCTCAAAGATCAGAGATAGCAGTTTTGCCAGTTCAGAGTGAAGCTCCATTAGAACCCTTGGATGAATACCATCGGGCCCTGGTGATTTATTAATCTTTAAATGTTTTAATCGGTGACAGACTACTTCCTCGCTTAAATAAGTACCTATCAGTGTGATATTGTCCTTATTGAGATTGTGTGTCAGTCCCTGAATTGGGTCCTCTCTAGTGAATACTGTTGAAAAAAAACTCATTTAGTGTGTTCGCTATGTCATTATCATTTTTGCTTAAGACTCCCAACGTGTCCTTCAAAGGGCCTATACTCTCCTTTTTTAATCTCTTGCTATTGATGTATTTAAAGAATTTTTTGGGATTTGCTTTGCTTTCCTTTGCTACTAGTTTTTCAGTTTCTACTTTAGCCGCTCTTATTTCCTTTTTGCAATTTTTGTTACATTCCTTATAGTGCTGAAACGACTCTGCTTCCCCGTCAGATTTGTATTTTTTTATTTTTTTCTTCGCTGGGCGGAAAATCATGTAAGCGCTCTGTAGGCTGTCTTCATTCCGGGAGTGGACAACTGGGAAGCAGACTTCCTCAGCAGACACGATCTCCATCCAGGAGAGTGGGGACTTCATCAAGAAGTCTTTGCAGACCTAACACATCTTTGGGGAACTCCTCAAATAGACATGATGGCGTCACGCCTCAACAAAAAGCTTCGGAGGTATTGTGCGAGGTCTCGGGACCCTCAGGCAGTGGCAGTAGACGCTCTGATAACACCGTGGGTGTTCAAATCGGTCTACGTGTTTCCTCCTCTTCCTCTCATCACAAAAGTGTTGAGGATCATAAGGCAAAGAAGAGTACAGACGATACTCGTTGTCCCAGACTGGCCTCGAAGGGCCTGGTACTCAGATCTACAAGAGATGCTCACAGGAGATCCCTGGCCTCTTCCTCTGAGGGAAGACCTGTTGCAACAGGGGCCCTGTGTATTTCAGGACTTACCGCAGTTACGTTTGACGGCATGGCGGTTGAACGCCGAATCCTAGCAAAAAAGGGGATTCCGGAAGAGGTCATTTTCTCCACTTCCTACAGACAGCAGTGGATATGGGCCTGAAATTAGGCTCTGTTAAGGTTCAGATTTCGGCCCTCTCGATTTTCTTTCAGAAGGAATCGGCTTCTCTTCCAGAAGTCCAGACATTTGTAAAGGGAGTGCTACACATCCAGCCTCCTTTTGTGCCTCCAGTGGCACCGTGGGACCTCAAAGTGGTGTTGCAGTTTCTAAAATCACACTGGTTTGAACCGCTTAACAAGGTTGAGTTGAAATTTCTTACTTGGAAAGTGGTCATGTTGTTGGCCTTGGCATCGGCAAGGCGAGTATCAGAATTGGCGGCTTTGTCACACAAAAGCCCTTACTTGATTTTTCATGTGGATCGAGCTGAATTGAGGACACCTCCGCAATTTTTGCCTAAGGTGGTTTCTTCATTCCATGTGAATCAACCTATTGTGGTGCCTGTGGCTACAAGTGAACTGGAGGATTCCAGATCCCTGGACGTAGTCAGGGCCTTAAAGATTTATGTAGCCAGGATGGCTAGAATTAGGAAAACAGAGGCTCTGTTTGTCCTGTATGCGGCCAATAAGACTGGCGCACCTGCTTCGAAGCAGACTATTGCTCGCTGGATCTGTAATACGATTCAGCAGGCTCACTCTATGGCTGGATTGCCGGTACCAAATTCGGTTAAGATCCATTCCACTAGGAAGGTGGACTCTTCTTGGGCGGCTGCCCGAGGCGTCTCGGCTTTACAACTTTGCCGAGCGGCGACTTGGTCGGGGTCAAACACTTTTGCTAAATTCTACAAGTTTGATACCCTGGCTGATGAGGACCTAGCGTTTGCTCAGTCGGTGCTGCAGAGTCATACGCACTCTCCCGCCCGATTGGATGCTTTGGTATAAACCCCATGGTCCTTACGGAGTCCCCAGCATCCTCTAGGACGTAAGAGAAAATAAGATTTTAAACCTACCGGTAAATCTATTTCTCCTAGTCCGTGGAGCAGGGGCGGCCAGACTTTTGGAGTCGGTGATCTACTGTGAAAGCTAAAAAGCTTTTGTGATCTACCTAGGAGGAACAATAGCGTGCGCTGCAGGCGTGCAAAAAAGGGGCGTGGCATAACAAAAAGTGGGCGTGGTATAACAAAAAGTGGGCGTGGCATAACTAACAAAAGGGACGTAGCCTTGCTGCACAGAGTGTAATGACTGCCTCACACGAAATAACACATTGGCCCCCACAGGTAAAAACCTCAAACACATATGCCCCCACAGTGCCAGATACACATGCCCCCACAGTGCCAGATACAGATATGCCCCCACAGTGCCATGTGCCCACAGTGCCAGATATGCCCCCACAGGGCCAGATACACATGCCCCCACAGTGCCATGTGCCCACAGTGCCAGATATGCCCCCACAGTGCCAGATACACATGCCCCCACAGTGCCAGATATGCCCCCACAGTGCCAGATACAGATATGCCCCCACAGTGCCATGTGCCCACAGTGCCAGATATGCCCCCACAGTGCCAGATTACAGATATGCCCCCAGTGCCAGATATGCCCCCACAGTGCCAGATACAGATATGCCCCCACAGTGCCAGATATGCCTCCACAGTGCCAGATATGCCCTCACAGTGCCATGTGCCCACAGTGCCAGATATGCCCCCACAGTGCCAGATATGCCCCCACAGTGC
The DNA here is from genome assembly GCF_028390025.1 of Pseudophryne corroboree. Classification (NCBI taxonomy): domain Eukaryota; kingdom Metazoa; phylum Chordata; class Amphibia; order Anura; family Myobatrachidae; genus Pseudophryne; species Pseudophryne corroboree. The sequence goes on from NC_086445.1 coordinate 315,472,073, forward strand.
CAGATACAGATATGCCCCCACAGTGCCATGTGCCCACAGTGCCAGATATGCCCCCACAGCGCCAGATTACAGATATGCCCCCACAGTGCCAGATATGCCCCCACAGTGCCATGTGCCCGCAGAGCCAGATATGCCCCCAGTGCCACATATGACCCCACAGTGCCAGATATGCCCCACATTGCCAGATATGCCCCCACTGAGCCATGTGCCCACAATGCCAGATATGCCCCCATAGTAGAGCTCACCGTTGCTGTGTGGAGAGCGCAGCGCGCGCTTCTCCTGTCTGCCGCCCTGCTTCTCAGTCTGGTCTCCGGCGGTGACGGCAGCGTGTATAGCTCAAATCAGGCGCCGGTCCGCGAGCTCTCATTGGCTAACGAACCGGCACCTGATTTGAGCTATACACTCGGCCGTCACTGCCGCAGACCAGACTGAGGAGGCAGAGCGGCAGGCAGGAGAGGCGCGGCTTCGGGTGGCTGGGCGGCGGATCGCGGTCGACTGGTCGCATGTCCGCGATCGACTGTTTGGCACCCCTGCCGTAGAGGATGCTGGGCGCCCGGCCCAATGCGGAAACTCTGCAAGACTTGTATATAGTTGTTGCTTACATAAGGGTTATGCTACAGTTGAAATCGGTCTTGGACCGTTACTGTTGTTGTTCATATGGTTAACTGGTTATGTATGATCCAGGTTACATGGTATGATTGGTGTGGGCTGGTATGAATCTTGCCCTTGGATTTCTAAATCCTGCCTTGTATTGTCCATCTCCTCTGGGCACAGTTCTCTAACTGAGGTCTGGAGGAGGGGCATAGAGGGAGGAGCCAGTGCACACCCATAGTCAAAGTTCTTTTTAGGTGCCCTATCTCCTGCGGAGCCCGTCTATACCCCATGGTCCTTACGGAGTCCCCAGCATCCTCTACGGACTAGGAGAAATAGATTTACCGGTAGGTTTAAAATCTTATTTTTCTCCACGCAGAGGTATGCACTTCTACCGCTAGCACACATCCAACGGATTCACAAATTCTACCGGCTGTTACAGTAAGCACTGGCCACATGGATCCAACAGGTGAGCGAGCATCTGGAGGTGATGTCACGCCCGATATCCTGTCTCGTCTAAGTGAACAAGAATCCATGCAAGTACAATTGGTTCAAGCCATGCAATCTATGTATGCTCGCCTAGATGCGCTTCATGTTGCTATTACGTCATCTCAAGTTCCAGCTCCTGTAACTTCTCCAGTGTCAACAGCGCCAGTTCCAGTATCTTGCCTACAATTAGCACCTCCTAGCAAATTTGATGGGAACCTGAAGTTATGCAGAGGATTCTTAAATCAGTGCGAGATTTAATTTGAATTACAGGTTGCCAGTTTTCCGTCTCTTCACTGCTACGGGTTCTGGGGTCCGTCCGTTGCCGGCGCGGTTGCTTGCGGTACTGTGCGGCCGTGTGGGGACGTGGCGTGGCCGGCGGCAGAGGTGATTTAGGTTCTGGGAGCCGGTAGTGCGGGGACCGAATGGCCAGAGGCGCCTCTGTGTGTCTGTAGTTCAGGAGGGGGCCATGTTGGAGACCAAATGCAGCACGTGAGCACCACTAAGCACCTGTGGGTAAGTGTTAGCCAATCCCGTGCTTGTGCTGCCTATAAGTAGGCTGGGATTATTTCACTCTTGGCCAGTGCTTTGTTGTAGCTACTCTGTACCCTAGCTCTGTGCTCTCCCTGTGGATTTCTGAGTGATTCCAGTGGTCCTGATATTGCCTCCACTGAGAGGTCTGCCTGCAGCCTTCACTGCAAGAGATCCACCAGCTCCCTGCTGTGCTGTCAGTCAATCCCTCGCCAAGTAGCAACAAGTGGATTTCCAGAGTCCTGTGAGAGGTTACCCTGTCGTTCAATGACTGCCTTCTTCAATCACACAGCCTGTGGAAGTTTCTACTTAATCCTCTTCCTCGTTTACTCAGCTCTCAGCTTAACCCATTCTTCACCATTGTTGTCTGCTGCAGCTTTTCACAGTGCTACAAGTATTATCTTCGCAACCTTTAAGTATTCCTTTAGTATTGTATCTTCATTTTTGCATCATTCAAAGACAGCTGTACACAGTTCTTCAGTTCAGCCTTTAAGCATCGGTAACAAGTCTTCACAGTTATTCATCTATGTCTACAATATTTAGTTAACACTTCTTACAGTTTGGCACCGATCATTGCTTCATATTGGAAAATTCTTCACTAATCTTCAGGCACGTTTTATCTTATTCATATGAAAATTTCTTCAATGCATCTCCAATAATGATCCTGCTTATCTTTATGCCATTTCATTGCAATACGTCAGTTTATATATGGTGACTAATTATTGTCATTTAACTCCTTATTGGAACTGTTGTCTATTAATAAATATATGACACGGAACGATCTTCGTCCTCCCTGTTTCCACCATACTCCAGCACCTACACCTTCAGTTGGTCCAAGGTTAACGGATCCACAAATTCAGTCGGTCCTGACAAAGAGTTGCCTATATCATTTCTCTTTTGACCGGTCAAGCATTGGAGCGAGCGTCTCCTCTATGGGAAAGAGCCGATCCTATTCTTTCGAACTACTCTGCATTTGTATCCTCTTTCCACAAGATCTTTGATGAGCCGGGCAGAACTACTTCAGCCTCATTGGAGATTCTTCGTCTTCGCTAGGGATCTCGCTCTGTCAGTCAGTCAGTGATTCAGTTTCGCACCTTGTCCTCCGAACTAAATTGGAATGAAGAGGCGTTGGTTGCCACATTTTGGAACGGGTTATCTGATAAAATCAAAAACAACTTGACCACATGAGATGTTCCTGCCAATTTGGATGATTTAATATCCTTGTGCAACAAAGTAGACCTTCAATATAGGGAACGATGCTTAGAAAAGTCCAAGTCAGAGTGCCACAGCTCTCGGTTACGTTCAAGACTCCAGCAGGACTCTCCTGCGCAACAGCTCTTACCTCCCACGGAGGAGTCAATGCTGGTCAATCGATCTCGTCTTTCTAATGAGGAGCGCCTATGCCATCGCCAGGAAAATCTCTGTATGCACTGCGGATCATAGCCTATTCAGGAGATGTTAAGCTAAGAGTTTCCATGGAATCACGTGTAAGGAAGAAACCTGTCTTGCCCATTTGCCTAGAAGTCCCACCTTCCTCCTTCGAGATTTCTGCACTGCTCGACTCTGGTGCTGTGGAGAACTTTGTCTCTTCTGCTCTAATTCAGCATGGCAGAACTCAGACAATCCTTTTGGATCGGGTTGTTTCCATCACAGCAGTGGATGGAAGTCTTACTCCGGACGGTGTCATTACCCTTCATATTGTCCCACTCAGAGTCAAGGTGGGGGCACTGCATTCCGAAGTCATCTCCTTTCTCGTGATTCCTAAAGCCTCTCATAACGTTATCCTTAGGGCTCCCCTGGTTGCGAAAGCACAATCCACAAGTTGACTGGCAGACCACGGAGATTCTTTCCTGGGGTAAAACCTGTTTCGACGCTTGTTAAACAACAGTGGCACCACTGTACACAACTCAATCCTCTGAGTTGCCCCTGGATTACCGGTCCTTTCTAGATGTCTTCAATAAGCATGGGGCGGACATTCTGCCACCTCATCAGAAATGGGACTGTCCAATTGATAGGGTAAAATGCCTCCCAGGGGCTGAATTTATCCTTTGTCGCTACCAGAGAATATATCCAAGAAAATTTTACTAAGGGCTTTATCAGACCATCTTCCTCCCTTGCAGGAGCAGGATTCTTTTTTGTAAAAAAGAAAGATGGAGTTCTATGGCCCTGCATTGACCACCGGGGACTCAATGATATAACTCTTAAGAATCGGTTCCCCCTGCCGCTGATTCCAGAATTGTTCGACCGGGTGAAAGGGGCTTCGATATTCACTAAGTTAGATCTAGTGGAGCCTACAACCTGATTCGCATTCGCTCAGGGGATGAGTGGAAGACAGCCTTCAATACTCGGGACGGGCATTACGAGTATTTAGTAATGCCTTTCGGGTTGTGTAATGCCCCGGCTGTTTTCCAGAATCACGTCAATTAATTATTTAGAGACTTGCTTTACAAGTGTTTGGTGGTTTACCTAGATGACATGTTAATATTCTCTAAAGATCTGGAGACTCAGCGAGCTCAAGTGAAGGAGGTGCTAACCCAACTGAGGAAGAGCAAGTTATATTGTAAACTGGAGAAATGTACCTTCGAAGTTCCTTCTATTCCTTTCCTTGGCAACATTATCTCAGGTAACGATTTACAGATGGATCCAGCTATAGTTCAGGCAATTCATGACTGGTCCATACCCTCTACTTTGAATGGTATTCAGCGGTTCCTGGGGTTTGCAAATTTCTTCAGAAAATTCAAAGGTTATTCGACCATTGTGGCTCCCATTACTGCCCTCACCAGAAAAGGAGAAAGTCCATCCTGCTGGCCGCCAGAAGCAATAGCAGCCTTTGAAAGCCTGAAACAAGCTTTTATATCAGCTCCCATCCTTCATCAACCTGATCTGAATCGGCCCTTCATACTGGAGGTGGACGCTTCCACAGAAGGGGTAGGGGCAGTACTGTCTCAACTCTTTGAAGATGGGAAGATTCATCCATGTGGTTACTACTCGTGAAGGTTCTCATCCGCTCAGCGAAACTACGCCATTGGTGAGCAGGAATTGCTAGCTATTAAGTTGGCTTTTGAAGAGTGGAGATACTTGTTAGAAAAAGCTTTACATACTATTGCTGTTTACATAAGAATCTGTTATATTTGCGGACAGCTCTGTCTCAATCCACAGCAGGCCAGATGCGCCCTTTTCTTCACATGATTCAATTTCAAGTTCTTTTATCGACCTGGTCCTTTAAACAAGAAGGCGGACACTCTCTCGTTCTTTAAGCTCCAACGGACCCTCAGATTTCTCAGGAAAACAACTCTTCTTGGATCTAGCCTCTGCAACTCAGCTCACTCCAACTCCACCCCCAAGGAAAATTTTTGTAGTCCCCGAACTCCGGAAGAAACTGCTCATGTGGGCACATAACTCTTCCTTTATGGGTCATGCAAGGAGACTTAAGACCCAAAAATTCATTCAGCTGTCTTATTGGTGGCCCCAGCTGAGAGCAGATGTACAAGATTTCATAGGTGCCTGCCCAAAGTGTGCACAGCATAAGAGTCCAAAAGGTTCACCTCCAGGTCTTCTGCATCCATTACCCATACCGACTCAACCCTGGACTCATATCTCTATGGACTTTATCACTGATTTACCTCCCTCAAAAGGACGAAACACCATTTGGGTTCTTGTTGATCATTTTTTTGAAAATGGCACATTTCATACAACTGACAGGTATTCCATCTGCACCTCAGTTATTAAAGTTATTCTTCTCAGAAATCTTTAAGCTACATGGAATTGTTTCCAATCGTGGACCACAATTTGTTGCAGAATTTTGGAGATCTCTCTGCTCTTCTTTTGGAATAAAGTTGAACTTTACATCTGCCTATCATTCCCAATCAGACGGACAAATGGAAAGAGTAAATCAGGATCTGGAGACCTTCCTACATTTATTTATGTCTTCCTCACAGAACAATTGGCTGGATTTTGTTATGTGCCGCGGTCCGCGGCGCCGCTCGGTCTGCTTCCGAGCGACGCTCACGGCCGCCGCACCTTCCTCCCTGCCCGCCCGGCACCTAGCAACGCCAGGACTCCGTGCGTACTGTAGCCGCTGGGTCCCTGGCAACGCTAGTACGCCGGGCGTCCTCAGCCGCTGGGTCCATAGCAACGGGGACGCCTTTGGCGGACCGCGTTCCCCGTTGCCAGATAGGATTGATTAGTTGCTCGTGCAGCAGGGCAGCTGCACGGCAACTAGTAATTAGGGTCTGGGGGCTGGTTTTGCTGGCCCTCCTGTCATTGGCCAGCAGGGTCTTTTTATGGGAGCCAGCACACTGCAGCCTCGCCGGTGATAGCTTCCTGTATGCTGTTCCTGCCTTGCAAACGTCTGTTCCTGGTCAGCTGTATCTGGTCGATCCTGCTCCCTGTGCTCCGGAGTTCTGGAGTTCTGAAGCCGGTCCTGGGAATCCTTCCTGTCCAAGTGAACCTGTTGCAGTCATCTGGGGGTTCTCTCCCGGTTTCGTGAGTAGCGGCTTCTGCCACGTGTTGCGGCCTAGGCCGCTTAGTCCTTGTGTTAATTTTGTATTGGTGGTTTTTGCGGAGGTTTCCGCTTTTCACTGTCCTCCCCGGAACTCGGCGGTGCCGTGTGGGGGAGTGGACAGTGGTATCTTTTGTTGTTCTTTTCCTTTGGCGGCGTGCCGCACATATATTTAGTTTTAGGGTAGTTAGTAGCCCCTAGCTTTCTGTTTGCTTTAGTTAGAGGTCCCCTTGTTATTTTCCTGTCTCGGTTCACGCCTTTTCTCACTCTAAGACCTGGGGGCATCGGAGTTGGGCAGACCCAATCCGCCCTTCAAACGCGGCTGCCGTGGGCCCAAGAAACCATAGTCACTCAGGCGTGAACTGTCCACACGGGTAAAACAATGGAGGTAGGGTGCTAGGGGCTATTCCCGTACCACCCCTTATTTCAGCGTCACGTCCTGGTGCTCTGGACTCACTACGCAACATCTCTCTAGTACTGAGCATCAGGAACGTAACAGATTTCCTCCCACTAGCAGAATTTGCTCACAACAATTTATGCCATACTTCATCAGGATCTACTCCATTCTTTACTAACTACGGATTCCATCCTCGAGTTCCAGGTTTTACCAGCTTTAGAGGTTCCTGCCGCGGATTAGGCACTCAGTTAGTTTTCTGAGAATTTGAAACTAGTATGTAAAGCTTTGATCAAGTCATCTGCATGTTACAAGTATTTTGCTGATAGAAAATGGAAAGCCATTCTCACCCTTAGAGTAGGGAATCAAGTCTGGATTTCCACACGCAATTTACGTCTCAAAGTTCCTTTGAAAAAATTTTCTCCTAGATTCATTGGACCATTTTCTATTGAAAAAGTACTTAATCCTGTGCCTTACAAAGTAAAATTACCATTTTATCTGAAGATTCCCAATGCATTTCATGTTTCTCTTTTAAGACCTTTAATGCTCAATCACTTGTGGGCAGCCCTGCCTAGACCTCCTAAAGTGTCAACTATCTCATAGACTGGAAGGGATACGGTACGGGAGAAAGATCCTGGGTGTCAGCTGAAGATGTTCATGCACCGAAATTGGTCCGTACCTTCCATGCCAAGAATCCTACCAAAGTCCGAGGGTGTTCGATGTCCACCCTGAAAAGGGGGGGGGGGGGGTACTGTCATGGACCGGGGACTCTCCTCCGGTGATAGTCTCCGGGGCTCTCTGTCAGATGGCTAGCGCTGCGGCAGCAGAGGTCTGAGAGCCGCTGGTGTGCTGCAGCTGAGAGGGAGCTGGTGACTGTGCGGCCTGCTGCCACTGGAGCACTGTGCAGGGAGGCTGCCTGTGTAAGATCCAATCATCTGGAGCCCTGTGCAGGTAGGCTGCCTGAGCAAGATCCCTTTCTCTGGCGTGTCTGCAGTACTGGAGGCTGCCATGTTGGAGACCAATTCATAGTATGAAAATGGGATTTAGTCTCTGGTCTCTTCCAGCCACTCACAGGCTGAGCTCTCTGGTAAAAGGGGCAGTCCAGTTTCAAACCTTGCCAGTGCTTCATGTTTCTGTCCCAGTAGAGGTGTCTTAGCTCTGCGCTCCCACAGGTCCACCTGTGTGCCTTTCACTGTCCCTTGGATTTTCAGCTCCACGGAATTGTCACCTCAGCTGTCATTTGCGGTACAACTGCCAGTGGTAACCCCGGCCCTGCGGGTCACAGCCTGCCACTTAGGACAGTGTCTCCTGGAGTCCTATCCGTAAAGGATTTCCCAGCAGTCCTGCAGTGATCTTCAGCCACGTCTAATAATCATCCATTCAGCAAAACTCCTTCAGTGTTCTTCAGTCACAACAATTAACTATCCAATGTACAAACTCTTTCAGTATTCACTAGCCATATCAGGCAATCATTTATTATACAGACTCTTTCAATAACTCTGCCCATAAATACTCTGCATCCTAATCTTTCGGAATTCCTCATTTTTATTCTTTAAATATTTGTTCTTATATGTCTTTTCGTTAATAAAATCATATGAGAAGAAACTACATTCATCCTCCTCTTTTTCTCCTCGCAGAGGCATGCACTTCTACCGCTAGCACACATCCAACGGATTCACAAATTCTACCGGCTGTGACAGTAAGCACTGGTCACATGGATCCGACGGGTGAGCAAGCATCTGGAGGTGATGCCACAGCCGATATCCTGTCTCGTCTACCGGCTGTGACACTGATTAAGGACGATTCATGTGGCCAGATCATCTTCTGTGTTCTTGTACCCCTGAACTCGCAAATGTACATTACCAGCTAACATGAGCGATGAGTACACTGCAACCCAGTAATGATATCTTGCACTGTGAAATTGCAGTATTGTTTGTAGCTTGATGCATGGATAACCACAATCCTGGAGTATGTGCTTCCGCTCACTGTGGCCAATTGATGATTGTTTTTTACTGAAAGGCCCATGCGGACATCACCATGGACACTGTTGCTAGTGAAACAGCAAGTGGAGTTATCTCGGTCACTGAAGATTCTTCCAGATTTGCCTCAACAATCACCCCTCTTTCAAAATAACTGGGGTCTCCTCTCACAGCTATCCTAGCCATGGTCAAAAGTAACCAGGATAGTCCAGTACTTTTCTTTGTGACCCTGAACATTCACAGTAACATCTTTGTGGAAGTCCTTATTTCAAATATTCTAGGGGTGGTATTCAGGGGTTAAGGGGTGTGTGTGTGTGTGTGTGTGTGTGTGTGTGTGTGTGTGTGTGTGTGTGTGTGTGTGTGTAGGCGGGGGAACGAGATGGAATTGAGTTCTACCACCTGCACACAGCAATTCCACAGCTTGTATATGTGGTACCACTGTGTAGAGTAACGTGAATAAAGGGCACTACTGAGTGACGTAACGTGAATAAGAGGCACTGCTATGTGTTGTAACGTGAATAAGGGGCACCACTATGAGGTTAATATGAATCAGGGGCACTACATGTGGTGTAATGGGGATAAGTGTGCTACTGTGTAGCGTATTTAGAATTGGGGGTACTATTGCGTGACCATGCCCCTTCCTTGTGAGATACACAAACTTACAGTTTGCAGAGGTACACCAAACACTCTAGCACTGGACCCGCATAATAGGAGGTGTGTGGGTGGGTGGGGGCGGAGAGGGGTGGGTAGGGTACAGGGGAACCACTTAAAGACCTGGTGGCAGGACCACTTTAAGACCTGGTGGTATTCAAATGATATATCACGCCCAATCTACTTTCTAAAGTGATCCCTGTTATCGCGCATATTGCACCCATAGTAATCAGGTGTAGCTGCATAAAGGGTTGGGCGCCTCGCTACTCCAGGGGTAGCGAGCTGAAATTATTATACCACTCCCATCAGCAGAAACAGAACAGGTGTGAAAGGGGGTAGAAAGAATTGAATACCGCCCAAGGTGTCCCTAATTTACTGAGGCATTTAAAAAAAAAATGTTGTCCTTTACCAAACCACATATTATATACTGTATAGTAACTTGTGTCTGGCCGTTTGAAATGCTGAAATGGTTCATTTATATGGTGTAAAACTCATTCTACGTTCTGGCAATGCACTTCTTTGCTATTAGCAGCAGCAAATAAGAAGCCAAACTGCTATATTGTTTGTTTATCTCATGTACAAATATTTTTTTTTACCAATAGTACAAGGAGGGAGGAGGGAATATGGAGAAGAGAGGAGGGGGAGGGGGGATAAAGGGAAAGTAGTAGTAAAATTTAAAAAAAACTTCTCCAAGACAGCTTGAGAATGTAATCTGCTGGCAGTGTATTTAAATGTTACAATGAGATGCTGAGATTTGTGGGAGTTTTGTGTGTAGACTGAATCCTATCCTGTACCCAGGGAACAGTTGTCACACTTCAATAAATAATGAGACATTCAATGGCTTTACATGTAGACAGGATCTATCACCAGAATGCTTCATTTCACTTTTTACTTAAAAGGTAAGCAGGATATAAAAACTGCCTTTATTTCATGGCATCTCATCCTCAGAACATAATTATACAAAATGGAAGAAAAAGGTTTCAAACGGTGACTCCTAAAAGTCACTCTGATATAAATGTCAACTACAAGTAAACAAACATTTTGAAAATCAGAGCAATGGGGCACATTTACGGAAATATCTATTGGTTAAAGGTGTATAATCCACAATAGTATTATGTACAGTGTAAGAACTACTATGTACTCTATTGTAACCGTTCTAACACCGTAAAGCCAAATTTCTCTTATTGTACCAGGTCTCCATGAAGAATCATGGGATTACAGCAGGTTAAACACACCTCATTAACAAAGCATTATTATTTTTTTACTAGGTAGTATGAACAAACAAAAGTACAATACTTCAGTAGTTGATGCAATAGGAAATACTATTGTTAAAGGTGTGTACACTAATGTGTACTGTCATTTCAGCCAGTCTTTTCTCTTTTAAGACAACTGCTTTGTTAAGACTATGGGCCCAATTAAGACATGTACTGTACATAAATTACACCATCTTTGTACACAGTGGCTGAGTGATCAGATAATGCGGGTGTAGTATGGTTTGCCGGCGGTCGGGGTCCCGGCGACCAGCATACCGGCGCCGGAATTTCGACCGCCGGCATACCGACAGCTGAGTGAGCGCAAATGAGCCCCTTGCGGGCTTGCTACGCTCGCCACGCTGCAGGCACGGTGGCGCACGCTATCTATTCTCCCTCAAGGGGGGTCGTGGACCCCCAAGAGGGAGAAAAGATGTCGGTATGCCGGCGGTCGGGATTCCGGCGCTGGTATGGTGGTCGCCGGGAGGCCGGCCGCCGGCAACCTGAAGACCACCCGATAATGCTGCAGGAGGTGCCTAGTGTAAATAGATGCCTCCTACCAGCTTCGCTGATCATTGCTGTGTCTGGGGATGCAGCATTGGATCAAATGTGTGATTATCGCTCATGTGAGCAACCATCCGGTTACTCCGAATGACCGGGTAATTGACGCTGCTGAAACCAGTGACGCTGCATGTTGCCACCCCAAATGGACAAAGGCTGCAGCATCCGGGCCACTGGGAGCGATCTCACGCCATCAGAGATGTACATATCATAAGGTTTGCGTACATCTCTGAATTAGGCCCTATTTACCTATATTTAAAGGCTAATTCCACCCAAAAACTAATTTAAAGTAAACATGGACATCACTCCCCCATACACTCAGAACTGAGTTGTACCCAGATTAACATAGTGTGTTCCAGAAATACAGCGTTAAAAGCAATGTCTTTATGTTATCACACTCACGTATAATAGGTATTGTAAAAACATGGGACACCCTTGTCCGCAGGTGATAAAGTGTCTCTGGTAGGTTATTTTCTCCAGTGGCTGAGATGTAAAACAAACATGGAGTGTACAGCGGACAAAATAACCCATCAAAGACAATCTATGTTGACACTGTAGCTATAACCACCTGTGGAAAGGGGTGTAAGATTGTCCAGTGCTCTTACAATACTCGTCCCTATGCATATTCTGAGACCAACACACTTCAGTCCTGCTGGTACAAGCCCACCAATTTCCACCAAATCAGCTTTAGAATAGGACAGTATGGCAGAAGAATTGATAGTATTTTAAGTATTAATTTTGATCAATTGTACAAATAATTCTAATGAATTAACACGTTGTGATTAATGGTAGCTCATAATCTACCATGATACCACTCTAGCTATTTGTTAGAGAAATGCTTTAATATTGTACTGTACGTTCATATACATTTATATTCTCTACTTTGGGGGTAATTTAGACCTGTTCGCTAGGGTGCGTTTTATGCATCCCTGCGATCAGGTAGTCGCCGCCTACAGGGGGAGGGTATTTGCTGTGTGCAGTTGTGCAAACGCATTTGTTGGAGAGCTGCACAAACATGAGTTTGTGTAGTCTCTGCTCAGCCCAGGACTTACTCAGCCGCAGCGATGATCAATGCCGGAGCTGATGTCAGAAAACCTCCTTCCAAATGCCTGGTCCCTCCTGCATTTCCCAGACACTACTACAAAACGGGTCAGTTGCCACCCACAAATGGCCTTTTCCGGTCAGTCACCTTGCAATCGCCCGTGCGATCGCTTTTTTCGCACCATCCCGTTGCTATGCACCGATGCCGGTGCAGTTGTCCGACGCGACGGCGCATTGTGGTGCATGCCCATGCGCAGTACAGACCTGATCTCTCGCTGTGCGAAAACGCATAGCAGCGATCAGGTTTGAATTACCGCCTTTGTTAATACAGGGACATTTGATAAAGCAAGAGAGATTTCCACTATCATAAGCCACACAACGTGTATTGAAGACAGAATCACTTGTGACACTTATAGGGGAATTCAGTTGTTTTACTGGGCACCTTAACTAGTTGGTGCCCGAATGAGCAATTCAATTGTTGCTCCAATCAGGTAAATATTGACCTCGGGAAAGACATTTCTTCTCACAGCCTTCTGAGGTAGCGAGAAGTAATGTGTACAAAGGAGTAGTTTGGTCTCCCTAACCAGAACTAGGCAGGTTTAGCTGCTTTGCATGGCTAAACCTTGTGCTTTTAGGTGCGTAAAAAGTAATTGACGCCCATTTGGAAAAACAATTGAATTGCTTTAATGAGCACCCATTACTTTGGGTGCCCAGTAAAACAATTGAATTCCCCCTTTAATGTAACTTTTGAAAAGTGAATCCTTCACTTGGAATAATGCAGTTTTGTGACTGAAAAAACAGTAATGGAGGGCTACTGGTATTAGAATCAGCCAAGCAATCATGTGGTCAATTTTTTAACAGTTATACCTGAGTCCACAGATGCTCAATTATGCTTCCACTACTTTTGAACAGTAGCCACTAGAGCAGGGGTGGGGAACCTTTTTTCTACCAAGGGTCAATTGGATATTTATAAAATCCTTCGGGGGGAGGGGGGGGGGGGGCGTGGCCTGGTAGCCAATGCAAGTGGCAGCACGGAGAAGGAGCTCTCTCCTATACCAACACCTATCTGCTCCCTGCAGCTTCCCTGGTGGCCTTGCTCCTGCCTCGTCGCCCCTAGGGTACCCCTGGAGGGCCCGACTGCCGTTCGTGATCCCGGGGTGTGTCGTCGCCCCCCCGCGGGCTGTGGCCTGTACACGGGCCGGAGCCAGGGCCTTGATTCTGGCTGATCCCTGTACCTGCTTGCCGCTGTATGGGTGCCCGGAGGCTGTCCTCCTCCACGTCGCGGGTGCTGTGCGGTGCCTGGGACCCCCCTGTTCTCCTACACACCCGCTGGCATCGGATCCTCGCCTGCCGCCGCAGACGTCACGGCCTCATCACTCCGGAGCTGCCGCCCGTCACTCCACATGGAGCCCTGGTGCGCTGTAGCCTGAGGCGCTGGGACCGGCGGGCTGTCAGCAGGCGATGCTGCCCCTGCTTGTCTCCCTGTCTGAGCGGTGCCTGCTCCCTCTGCATTGGGCTGGGTCCCTACTGCCGCTGCTTAATTATTATTAGCCTCCACGGCCTGCTGATTGGTGCCACTGCAGTGGCGTCTATTCCACCTGCGCCCCACAAGACAAGCTAGCTGATCTTGAGGACAGGTCCCGCAGAAACAACGTTAAAATCAGGGGTGTTCCGGAAACGGTTTTGACCAACGACCTCCAAGATTTTGCTCTCTCCCTTTTTTTTTTTTTTTTTTTTCAATAATGATTTTTTATTAATTTCCAAATATAGAAAAGAAAAACCAGACAGAGAAATGTACACGAACATAGGCCATATAATGAGTAAAACTTTGAGCCAATACTGTAGGTCCAATCATATATAGCAACTCTGAGTCTAGAAGCTCAGTTCACTAACCGTGTACACATATTCTCTTAACTATCAATCATATATATAACCTTAGGAGTAGCAGAGTAGAAAGTGCAGTAGAGAGGGGAATATATAACAAGACAGCGACACATGAGGGTAAAAAAAAAAAAAAAAAGACAAAGGGAGGAGGATATGCGTGTCAGGGGGGCACCTCACTCAAGTATTGTAACATAGAGATAAATAGCTAGTTAGTTAGAGGGGGCATCTGCATTAATGGGTAGTATCAGGTTGTGGAGAGTGCAGAATTGCCGTGTCAATGGGATCACTAAAAATTACGGAGTGACCCTGTCTCTCCCGGAATTCACTCCATTTAAACCATCTCATGTAAATAGAAGAAGGGGATGAAGAATACACACATCCCGCTGTTTCAAACAGATAATGCTTATGGGTATTATTAATAACAGTCTGAATGTGAGGTATGGACTGTGATTTCCACAGTTGGCCTATCGCTGCTTTAGCTGATATTAAGACATGTCCTACGATATACCTGTCACAGCTGAGAAGAGTGTGAGAAGGGTAGTGAAACAGGGCAAACAGCGGATCCAGTGGCACTGTTGTTCCCACTATTTCCCCCAAAAGAGAGAATACTTCCGTCCACAGAGGCCCCAAGACTGGGCAGTTCCAAAAAATATGTAGAATGGTGCCCTCGCCACCACATTTTCTCCAGCATAGCTGGGAAGTCGAGGGCCAGATCTGGTGAAGCCGCTGCGGAGTGAAGTACGCCCTATTGCATAATTTATAGAACATCTCTGAGTGCTGGAGACATTTAGAGATTTTAAAGCACTGTGATGAAATTGTATCCCACTCTTCTTCTCGCAGTACAATAGAGAGATCTCTCTCCCACTTCAACTGCGCGGGTAATTTGCCTTTTTTATTCAAAAGAACAATATACTGGTACCACCTGGATATCCCACCCCTATGGCCCGGGGATGACAATCTAGAGAGCATACTAGCAGGAAAAGGGAGGGGATTTCTGGACCCGTTAACATGCGATTGGAGCCAATGGCGTAGCTGTAAATACTTGAAAAAGTCATGCTTTGAAATCCCAAACTGAGACAGAAGCTGAGAGAACGGGATCAAGCTATTATTCAAAAAAAGATCTTTCAGTCTCACAACTCCAGCGTCAATCCAGGCGTCTAATATAAGATCAGGGATAATACAAGCAACCGTTCTGAAAGAGAGGTCCGCTGCGGGTAATATTATATTTGGATCAGACTCAACAACTGAGTGCCATATCTTCAGAGTACTTCTAATCGCGTCTCCGGGACCCACCCATTTCGGGACACTATGTATAGGTAGTAGAAATAGATCTGTAATATTAATCTGTCCTAAAAAGACTTTTTCAATAACTACCCATGGTTTGGGGGATTGAGCGACAAACCAATCTCGGGCCTGGCTGAGAAGGCAAGCGGAGTGGTATGCATCCAAGTCGGGGTATGCAACCCCACCAAAGCCCTTGGGCAATGACAGAACCTGCCTAGAGATCCGCGGTTTCGCTCCCTTCCAGATAAAGTTTGCTAAGGTTTTATTAGCTTTAACACTAAGAGCTTTAGGGAAATGGCGGGGGATGGCCCGGAACAGATAGAGGATTTTCGGTAGCAGCACCATCTTTGTTGCAGAGACACGCCCCAGCCAGGAGATTTCATGTAAAGACCACTCTTTAATCAATTTGTCGAAGGCGTTAAATAAAGGTGTATAGTTACAATCATAAAGGTCTTTATCGAGCGATAGATGTATACCTAAATATTTAATGGATCTCGTATGCCAAGCATATCTGTATCTATCCTTAAGCAAGGCCAGGATATGTGGCGGGATATGAAGCGGTAAAGCTTCCGTTTTGGAAGTATTCAATTTATAGAATGACAGTCTGGAGTACTTATCTAATATGGCATGGAGTCCGATAAGGGAGGATTCGGGGTTTGTCAAACATAATAGAATATCATCCGCGAAGAGGATGATTTTATGACTCAGTCCCCCTATCTCGGGTCCCGAGATTTCCGTGTCCGATCTAATGGTCTCAGCCAGGGGTTCAATAGCCAGAGCGAAGATCAGGGGAGACAAAGGGCACCCCTGTCTTGTGCCGTTTAGAATCTCGAAACCCCTGGACAGACACCCATTGACATACACCTTGGCGGAGGGGGCAGAATATAATGCAAAGATGGAATCTAGAAACCTACCCTGGAATCCAAACTTACCCAGAACTGATCTCAGATATCCCCAGTGTAACCTATCAAACGCCTTCTCTGCGTCCAACGATAGGACGAGGAGGGGCGCTCTATTAGCATTAGAATACTCAATGACATTATAAACTCTCCGAGTGTTGTCCGGGGCCTGCCTGCCCGGGACGAAGCCAACCTGGTCAGCAGCTATAAGGGATGGCAATAAGTGGCCAAGACGGTTAGCGATTATCTTAGCAAAAAGCTTTACGTCTGTATTCAACAAAGCTATCGGTCGGTAATTTTGAACGGATGTGGGAGATTTACCCGGCTTAGGGATAGCTACTATCCGCGCTTCAAGCATCTCTTTCGGGAACCTCCCAACCTCCGACGCCTCGTTAAAAACAGCCAACAACACTGGAGCCAAGTCCGCCTTATAGGTTTTGTAAAAATTAGATGGAAAACCGTCTGGGCCAGGGGCTTTATCTCGTGGAAGACCGTCTATAGCTGCCTCAAGTTCAGACATAGTCCATGGGGAGCCGAGGGACAGGCAGGTCTCGGAATTCAGTGTCGGCAGGGATAGGTTTTTTAAAAATGACTGGATTTCAGCTTCGATAGGTTGGGGGGTATCAGGGTCTGACTGTAAGCTGTAGAGTCGGGAGTAGTACTCTGCGAAAGTATCTGCTATTCTATATGGATCAGAGACTCTCGAACCCGTGGGAGAATAAACAAAGTGGATTCTGGCCTTAGCTCGCCTACCTCTCAGTTTCCGCGCCAAGAGACGCCCTGCCTTATTTCCAAACACGTAGAATCTCTGATTCAATCGGGCGAGGTTGCGTTGTACTTCCCGAAGAGAAAAGGTGTTCACCCTTTCCCTTGCGGCCAGCAACAGCTTAAAGGCAGTTCTATTATGGGGGTCATCCTTGTGTGCTATTTCTAATTTTGCAACTTCTCTCTCGGCTTCAATACGTTCAGCATTTTGAGAGCGTTTCAGCCGTGAAGCTGCCTGAATGGCAGCCCCCCGCATTACAGCCTTACAAGAGCACCAATTATTAAAGACTGAAGTATCTTCGGGTTTGTTAGTTTCTAAATATACCTTTAAGGTTTGTTGAATGGCAAGTGAAGCCTCTTGATGGCCAAGCAAGAAATTTCCTAGTCTCCAAGGGCTCGGAGATACTTTACGGGCCCCGAGCTTCCACACGACCTTCAGCGGAGAGTGGTCCGACCATGTCATCGGTAGTATGTCAATTTTCATAATGACTGGCAGCGACATTCTGTCAGTCAGTACGAGATCAATTCTAGAGTATGAGGAGTGGACATGTGAATAAAAGGAGTAATCTCTAACCGTAGGGTGTTTAGTTCTCCACGCATCGTAGAGTTCGTACTCTCCTAGCAATTGGCGAAGTCCGAGGGTATTAATAGGGGAAGGTCTGGGCTTAGCTATGGGACTTCTGGTGGGGAGAGATCTATCAACAGCGGGGTCTACAACTAAATTGAAGTCCCCCAACAGCATGACTGCACCTTTAGCGTGCCTCTGAATCAGGGAGAATAGATTCCTGCAAAAGGAGAGCTGACCAGAGTTGGGTGCATAGCAGGAAGCCAAGGTGACCACCGTATCCTCAAGCTTTCCGATTAATACTAAATACCGTCCTTCGGGGTCTACAATTTGGGATTCTAGAGTAAATTGGCAGTCGCTAGAGATTAGTATAGCCACTCCGGCCTTTTTTACGGGGCCATTGGCCATGTAGCAGGTAGGGAAGTGATTATCAAAGAATCTAGGGGGGTCTGATTTCCTAAAATGGGTTTCCTGGATAGCAACCACATTTGCCTTCATTTTATAGAAGGAAGATAAGGCCAGTCTACGCTTTTGTGGGGAATTTAATCCCTTAACGTTCAATGATACTAAGTTAACCATAATAAACTAACCCGGAGACAAAGCATCCGCTGAAACCAAGAAATGCGATTAAAGGTACAATTCCCTGCACACATTTGAAATAAAAAAAAGAAGGCATGGGTGGGACGAGACACAAAAGGAGACACACTGAGAAGGACAAAGAGAGAAGAGAGAAAAACATAGTATACAAAACAAGAAAAGTCGACTCCGTACAGAGACGAAGCCATAGTAAGGCGCCAAAACATACAGCGCCTCACCAAACAAATTTGGGAGGTTAGTGGCCAACCTCCCCGCAATCAAGTAATCAAACATATGTAAACTTTATATTCAGTTGCACATGGCATATAAACGGAATGTCGTTAAGAATGGAATGATAATCTATTAGCAATGAGTCACAGGATCCCGGGACTGGCAAAGAGCTATGCCGTAGGTACAGCA
This sequence comes from Pseudophryne corroboree, assembly GCF_028390025.1. Classification (NCBI taxonomy): domain Eukaryota; kingdom Metazoa; phylum Chordata; class Amphibia; order Anura; family Myobatrachidae; genus Pseudophryne; species Pseudophryne corroboree. The sequence goes on from NC_086445.1 coordinate 315,490,451, forward strand.
ATAAAAGGACTCAGAGAGGAGCATATAGACCAGTCCAGGGGCCCGCGAAACCACAACAACCGTTAACTAGGAAAAACAAAAAAAAGAAATAACCCCGCCATACCGTAGCCTAAAGGGTGTTAAACATGTAGTAACCAGGTCTTTAACTTGTGATAAACCCTGGAATTAGTACAATCGTATGGAAACAGTGCTAGTCCTGTAGATGAACATTCATGGTGGGGAAAAATACTGCAGTGGGGAGGGCCTACTTCCCAACCATCGACCAGTCCTGCTGAAGTCGGCGGTCAGGAGAGCCGAACCCCTGATCTCCAGCTACATTCCATTTGTGAAGAAGTCTCATGCCGTCCTCAGCCGAAGACACCACGATAGTTGAACCTTCTCTAGAGATCAATAAACGCGTAGGGAAACCCCATCTATACACGATTCCCGCCTTCCTAAGGGCCACAGTGACAGGCTGAAAGGAACGTCTCCTGGTGAGGGTGTAGTGTGAAAGGTCTCCAAAAAGTTGAAGCGGGTTCAAAGCTTTCGCTGTGTCTGAGGAAGGTTTAGCCGCTTTAAGCAGGGATTCCTTAATATGAAAGAAATGGACTCTCATTAAAACATCTCTCGACGCCCCTTCGGGAGCACTGCGGGCCTTCGGGACCCTATGGATACGGTCCAATATCAAGTCCGCAGATGTAGCGGAGGGAAGCAGCTTCTTGAATATTTTGATTGTATAGTCATGTAGGCTGCTATTAGATACGGATTCCGGTACCCCTCTGAGCTTGAGATTATTTCTGCGTGAGCGGTCCTCCAAGTCTGCTACTTTTTCCCGCAGAGCCGCCACCTCCCCCTCAAGGGTATCATGGGAATCAATAAGAGTATTGTGAGAGCCTACCACTTCGCCCATCTTTGTTTCCAAGTGTCCGGTCCTTTCGCCCAAATCTTCAACAGAGCGCTGGCAAGATTGTAACATAGTGCGAAATTCAGACGCCACCTCATCTTTAAACTGATGTAACAACTGCTTCATGGCGCCCACCGTTAAGGCTTCGCTGTCTTCCAGGTGAGAAGAGGGGGGGGAATTCTGGGATGTAGATAGAGCCATCACAGGCAAGGAAGTTATTGGCGGGGGATTCGATCCGGTGGCTGAAGACCCAGGCCCCTGAGACTTATTTCGATAGGGGGAAGGCTTGAAGAAGGTAACTTGAGAGATTGATTTGGAGGCTTTATTCTTTTTTGGAGCCATCCTGTATCACTTCGAGGGAATGAGAGAACCCCAGTAGAAAGAAGAATTCCGTCTAAGGCCGAGGACGGCAGATATCCTCTTACACCATGTGCGGGATTACATCAGCTAAAACGATTGCGGGGAGTTACGGTGGGGATTCATTGAAGAGGTGTCTACATCCTATATATGCCGTAGCGTGCACCACTACCGGGAGTCACTGTCGTCACTTTCTCAGCAGATAGTACCCCTGTGTATCAGGTGATGGAGATGCAATATATGGACTTCCAGCAGGGGGCTCTGACGCACAGTGCAGAGGGTGAGGCCTAGGCAATTCTTGTAAAAAACTGGGTAGTCGTAAAAGGTGCGAGGCGTGGAATGCACTATATAAGCCTGCGTCCAGTAAATGCACCGTATAGTGTGTTTTATATATGACTGCAGGATCTCTATAATGTGTGCTGATCTTGCCTCCTCCAAGATGGCCGCCGCTCTCCAGCTTAATTTATGTTATAAGAGCAGCTAGAGCGGCCTCACAGAGTGCCCGGGGATAGAGGCACCAATAATTTCCCCCCAAGCAGCGGCAGAAGGAGATCCGAGCTGCCTCCGCAGCACACGCCGCAAGGGATTCAGGTGTGGGCGCAATGCCAATAATTAAGATGGCGCCGCCAGATCTCATCTAAAACCTCCGGCCGTCAAGGTCCCCGGAGGCCCCCAGCTGAGCAGCCAGGAACGGGAGCGGGTGCAGCGGCGGGTACTGTGCGCAGGCCGGGGTCCCCCAGTCCGGGCGCTGGTGAGTGGGGAGAGCAACCACAGCGGGAGAGAGTGGCAGGGTCCGCTCGCCTTCGGATCTCCTCAGCGCGACCGCGATGACCTGCGGGTCTCCGTCCGAGGTAAGGGGGCCGCGGGCAGCACTCACCCCTCCACAGAGCAATATCCGGAGAGGCGTCGGGCAGGGAAGCAGAGTCCCGATGCGAGGTGCGAGGGGGGGGCCACCCTCCGCAGCCAATTCCAGCCACACCAGGCTTCCTCCTCCGGGGCAGCAGGAAAATCGAGGTCCCGGCTTCTCCTGGGTCAGAAGGCCGCAACCCGCACGGGTGTAGGGGACACCCGCCGGCTCCGCGGACCTCTCTGCCCTACACAGGAAGACCCCAGCTGATGAAGGGGGGTCCCTAAAATCTCCAGGGAGCAGCAGAGTGTCGATTAATAATGTTATATGTGGACGTAAGGCAGGAGCTCCTGTGAAACACGTCTGCACAGGTCTGCTGCTAGGCCACGCCCCCGCTCTCTCCCTTTTTAAAAAATGACTGCCCTCCGCCGACACCCGAGATCTATTGATTGATATAATACATCGCTTGCCGAAGCCTCGTTCCGCTCCGAGTAGCTCTCCTCGAGATGTCCTCCTACGTCTCCATTTCTTCCACATAAAGAGGATGTTCTCAAGGCCACCCATATGGCAGAGGACTCGGATAACTTACAAATATTTCCGGATCTGTCACTTCACAGTATAAATAAACGTAGATCCTTCCAACCTATTACGAAGGCCCTCCGTGACCAGGAAATACAATACAGATGGGGTTTCCCGGTTAAACTGCTGGTTCGGAAGGATGGCTCCACCTTCGTCATCTCATCGTTGGAAGCTGGCATCAAAATCTTGACCGACTGGAACATCCCCATTTTGGTCCCGCTGTCTTCTCAAGGCCCTCCTGTGCAATCGGACTGGTCCAAGGTGGGCTGACATTCCACCGGCTCAATGCCTTTACCTCTTCTAGTCTTTGCTGATTGGATCCAGGACGATTGATGCCTGGACAATTTCTGTTCTTTGATCCTGATGACTCCTCACGTTACTATGGGTTGTCCCTGGCGTGGGTTTTCGTTTTTGAAGGGGCTTACGTTACTGTGCTTCCTGGACTGGCACTGGGTTCTGATGTTGCACTTGCAAATACTGATTATTTCTTGTATCTGTATATGATGTCTGATGTATTTTCTATGCTCCCATGCTTCGTTTATATGCATAATCTTTAGGTTCCATGGGTGGGGTTTGCAATGGCCTCCCCCCACAAGTTAACTATTTTTGCGGCACCTACTGTGGCCCGATATACTGGTCCTTTTGGGTTCTTTTTGTGTTTTCCTGATTTTTCCCAACCCCCCCTTTTTTTTTTTCTTTGTACTTTTTCCCTTTTTAATGTTCCCCAGACAGGTACTTCCATGGCACCCATACGCGCTTTTGCTTTTCTGTTCATTGATGGTTAAGGTTATTTCTTTCAATGTCAAAGGCCTCAATTCCCCTCATAAGCATAGACTGTCCCTTTCTACATTTCAGAATTATAGAGCTGACATTGTGGCTCTTCAAGAGACACATTTTTCTTATTTATCCCCCCGTTTTCCGAGACCATAGGTACCCCACATGTTATACTGCTAATGGACCCGCTAAATGCAACAGCGTGGCTATACTGTTTCATAGACACACCTCTTTTACTCTACAGCGACAAGTCCAGAATAAAAATGGCCGTCATCTCATCCTTATTGGCACTATTAACAACACCTTGGTGATCCTTGTATCCCTATATGCCCCTAATTCCTGTCAAATCCCATTTTTGCGGGAACTCCTTGAGGAATTATATAAGATTAGACAGGGGGCGCTTATACTATTGGGAGATTTTAATTTGGTCCTTGATCATAAAGTGGATAGGTCTTCCTCGCAAGGCCCTGGCCCCTCTTCTCGAGGTGTGGGCCCGTCCCTTGCTTTTAAGAAACTACTTGCGGAGTTCGACTTGTATGATGCCTGGCGCATCTTCTCCCCTACAGAGAGATTATACTTTCTTTTCTGCTGTTCATAACAGCTATTCTAGGATCGACCTCATTCTTCTGGACAAGTGGACTCTCCAACACACTCGTAAAACTAAAATCCTTCCCATTACTTGGTCGGATCATGCCCCTGTATTGTGGTCCTGGGACATTGGTTCGCATCTCCCCCCCCCCCCCCCCCCCCTGCCCTTGGCGACTCCCGGAATATCAATTGACGAATCTGGAGACTCTGACGGCCCTTACTGACTCTCTATCAATGTATATGCAGACCAATACCTCTGAGGATACTTTTATCTTCACGTATTGGTGCGCTCTGAAAGCCGTGCTCCGTGGTACGTCTATCCAAAAAGGGGCTCAACTCAAGGCTCGCGCTAAGAAAACGCAGGCTGACTTAGAGTTGTCTTTACGGTCTTTGGAGTCTCAGAATCAAACCCGTCCTACTCGAGCTTTACGTAAACAGCTTCAGGAGGTGCAAGCCCAACTCCAGAAGCTTTTTATGCTTCGTATGCAATCGGCCTTAGCTCGCTTCCGCAGTAAATTGTATACAGCATGAAACAAGGCCACCCGCTTGTTAGCGCGTAAACTTCGTAGCCGGCAGGCCCGTAATCGTATCAAATGTCTCATTTCCCTTTCAGGCAAACCGTGCCTTAATCCCCTTGGTATTGCTAATTTATTCTCCAAATTTTATGCCAAATTATATAACCTACGTGAGGATTCTACTATACTTCAGCCCTCTGCGGCTTCTATCTCTGCCTTTTTGGATGATCTCTCCCTCCCCTCTCCTTAGATGACGACACCCTGACATCCCTGAATGCCCCTTGGTCTCTGGAAGAGATACAACTCGTAATTCGTCAATTGCCAAAAGACAAAGCCCCTGGCGGCTTTATTAATTATTTTTACTCCACGTTCAGTGCGGTACTCTCCCCTATTCTCCTGCAGCTCTACTCCCAGGCCTCCAGTGCGGGGTCCTTCCCGGCCGAAATGGTTGAAGCCCAAATCGTAACCATCCCGAAGCCAGGTAAAGACCCCTCTGACTGTAAGAATTACCGACCTATTGCCCTCCTTAACACTGATTTAAAAATGTATGCTAAGCTAATAGCCAACCGCTTGAATCTCTTACTTCCAAGTCTCATCCACCCAGACCCAGGGCCGGCGCTACCACTAGGCAGCTTTAGGCAGCTGCCTAGAGCGCCGGCCGCTGGACGGCGGCACTTAGAAGCACAACTAGGAGTGAGCGGCCTCCACTTTCCCCCGCAACCCACGGCAACGTTTGTTTGTTTTTAAAATACAGTTCGGTGGGTTCCGGAGGGGTGGAGGGGATTGAGGACAAGTGCGGCATCAGGCAGACAGCAGGCGCCCGCCCCCCGACAGAAGCAGCCGCCCACCTCGCGCTATCTGCAGCGCACTATGCACTCGGAGCCAGCGGCAGCACCAGGAACAGTGCCTCCCCGCCAGCAGCAGCCGCCCGCCCCTCACCTGCTGCTGTGCACTATGGAGCCGCCGGCAGCAACAGCATCTCCCCGCTAGGCGCTAGCAGAAGCGCTAACCCGGGCGGCATCGTGAGCCGGAAGATGGTGGCAGCAGCGGGGAACAGTACAGCATCCTGGCCAGCGGTAAGATGTTGCCCCCTTGGTGCGATGGTGGGGCACCCGGAGTAGTGGCTGCCTGGAGTCACACCCCCGGGGAAGTGGTAGTTGCTAAAGTGTGCACTGAAGGGGGGAGGGGGGTTGGATTTATGTACAGTATCTATGGAGACATATGTGTATATAGATGTATGGAGACAGTGTATGGATGTATGTATGTATGTATGAAGGCAGTGGATGTATGTATGTATGTATATATGTATGTACATACGGAGGCAGTGTATGAATGTATATATGTACGTACGTACGTACGTACGTACGTACGTACATATGGAGGCAGTGTACCGATGTGTTGTATGTACGTACGTACGTACGTACGTACGGAGGCAGTGTATGGATGTACTGTATATATGTATGTAGGTAGTCTATGGCTGTATATACGTGTGTATGTATGGGGGCAGTGTATGGATGTATACGTACGTACGTACGTACGGAGGCAGTGTGTGTATGAATGTATATATGTATGTATGTACGTATGGAGGCAGTGTATCGCTGTATTGTATATATGTGTGTATGTATGGAGGTAGTGTATAGCTGTATATTTGTGTGTATGTATGAATGTATATGTGTATGAAGGCAGTGTATGGATGTATTGTATATATGTATGGAGGCAGTGTATGGATGTGTATATAATAAGAATTTACTTACCGATAATTCTATTTCTCGTAGTCCGTAGTGGATGCTGGGAACTCCGTAAGGACCATGGGGAATAGCGGCTCCGCAGGAGACTGGGCACAAAAAGAAAAGCTTTAGGACTACCTGGTGTGCACTGGCTCCTCCCCCTATGACCCTCCTCCAAGCCTCAGTTAGGATACTGTGCCCGGACGAGCGTACACAATAAGGAAGGATTTTTGAATCCCGGGTAAGACTCATACCAGCCACACCAATCACACCGTACAACTTGTGATACAAAACCCAGTTAACAGCATGATAACAGAGGAGCCTCTGAATAGATGGCTCACAACAAGAACCCGATTAGTTAACAATAACTATGTACAAGTATTGCAGACAATCCGCACTTGGGATGGGCGCCCAGCATCCACTACGGACTACGAGAAATAGAATTATCGGTAAGTAAATTCTTATTTTCTCTGACGTCCTAGTGGATGCTGGGAACTCCGTAAGGACCATGGGGATTATACCAAAGCTCCCAAACGGGCGGGAGAGTGCGGATGACTCTGCAGCACCGAATGAGAAAACTCAAGGTCCTCCTCAGCCAGAGTGTCAAATTTGTAAAATTTTACAAAGGTATTTGACCCTGACCAAGTAGCAGCTCGGCAAAGTTGTAAAGCCGAGACCCCTCGGGCAGCCGCCCAGGATGAGCCCACCTTCCTTGTGGAGTGGGCTTTTACAGATTTTGGCTGTGGCAGGCCTGCCACAGAATGCGCAAGCTGAATTGTATTACAAATCCAGCGAGCAATAGTCTGCTTAGAAGCAGGAGCACCCAGCTTGTTGGGTGCATACAGGATAAACAGCGAGTCAGATTTTCTGACTCCAGCCGTCCTGGAAATATATATTTTCAGGGCCCTGACAACGTCTAGCAACTTGGAGTCCTCCAAGTCCCTAGTAGCCGCAGGCACCACAATAGGCTGGTTCAGGTGAAACGCTGACACCACCTTAGGGAGAAACTGAGGACGAGTCCTCAATTCCGCCCTGTCCGAATGGAAAATCAGATAAGGGCTTTTACAGGATAAAGCCGCCAATTCCGACACGCGCCTGGCCGAAGCCAGGGCCAACAGCATGACCACTTTCCACGTGAGATATTTTAAATCCACAGATTTAAGTGGTTCAAACCAATGTGATTTTAGGAACCCCAAAACTACATTGAGATCCCAAGGTGCCACTGGAGGCACAAAAGGAGGCTGTATATGCAGCACCCCCTTGACAAACGTCTGAACTTCAGGAACTGAAGCCAGTTCTTTCTGGAAGAAAATCGACAGGGCCGAAATCTGAACCTTAATGGATCCCAATTTGAGGCCCATATACACTCCTGTTTGCAGGAAATGCAGGAATCGACCCAGTTGAAATTTCTCCGTCGGGGCCTTCCCTCTGTGAGCATCTCTTGAAGTTCCGGGTACCAAGTCCTTCTTGGCCAATCCGGAGCCACGAGTATAGTTCTTACTCCTCTCCGTCTTATAATTCTCAGTACCTTGGGTATGAGCGGCAGAGGAGGGAACACATAAACCGACTGGTACACCCACGGCGTTACCAGGGCGTCCACAGCTATCGCCTGAGGGTCCCTTGACCTGGCGCAATAACTTTTTAGTTTTTTGTTGAGGCGGGACGCCATCATGTCCACCTTTGGTTTTTCCCAACGGCTTACAATCATGTGGAAAACCTCCGGGTGAAGTCCCCACTCTCCCGGGTGGAGGTCGTGTCTGCTGAGGAAGTCTGCTTCCCAGTTGTCCACTCCCGGAATGAACACTGCTGACAGTGCTATCACATGATTTTCCGCCCAGCGGAGAATCCTTGCAGCTTCTGCCATTGCCCTCCTGCTTCTTGTGCCGCCCTGTCTGTTTACGTGGGCGACCGCCGTGATGTTGTCCGACTGGATCAACACCGGCTGGTCCTGAAGCAGAGGTCTCGCTTGGCTTAGGGCATTGTAAATGGCCCTTAGGTCCAGGATATTTATGTGAAGTGAGGTCTCCAGGTTTGACCACACTCCCTGGAAATTTCTTCCCTGTGTGACTGCTCCGCAGCGTCGAAGGCTGGCATCCGTGGTCACCATGACCCAGTCCTGAATGCCGAATCTGCGGCCCTCTAAAAGATGGGCACTCTGCAACCACCACAGGAGAGACACCCTTGTCGTTGGTGACAGGGTTATCCTCTGATGCATCTGAAGATGCGATCCGGACCATTTGTCCAGCAGGTCCCACTGGAAAGTTCTTGCGTGGAATCTGCCGAATGGAATTGCTTCGTAAGAAGCCACCATTTTTCCCAGGACCCTTGTGCATTGATGCACAGATACTTGACCTGGTTTTAGGAGGTTTCTGACTAGATCGGATAACTCCCTGGCTTTCTACTCCGGGAGAAATACCTTTTTCTGGACTATGTCCAGAATCATCCCTAGGAACAGAAGACGTGTCGTCGGGATCAGCTGCGATTTTGGAATATTGAGAATCCAACCGTGCTGTCGTAACACTTCTTGAGATAGTGCTACCCCGACTACCAACTGTTCCCTGGATCTCGCCCTTATCAGGAGATCGTCCAAGTACGGGATAATTAAAACTCCCTTCCTTCGAAGGAGTATCATCATTTCGGCCATTACCTTGGTAAAGACCCGCGGTGCCGTGGACAATCCAAACGGCAGCGTTTGGAACTGATAGTGGCAGTTCTGTACCACAAACCTGAGGTACCCTTGGTGAGAAGGGTAAATTGGGACATGCAGGTAAGCATCCTTGATGTCCAGAGACACCATATAATCCCCTTCCTCCAGGCTCGAGATAACCACTCTGAGTGACTCCATCTTGAATTTGAACTTCTTTATGTAAGTGTTCAATGACTTTAGATTTAAAATGGGTCTCACCGAGCCGTCCGGCTTCGGTACCACAAACATTGTGGAATAATACCCCTTTCCTTGTTGCAGGAGGGGTACCTTGATTATCACCTGCTGGGAATACAGCTTGTGGATAGCTTCTAATACCGCCTCCCTGTCGGAAGGAGTCGTCGGTAAGGCAGACTTTAGGAAACAGCGAGGGGGAGACGTCTCGAATTCCAATTTGTACCCCTGAGATACTACCTGAAAGATCCAGGGATCTACTTGTGAGCGAGCCCACTGTGCGCTGAAATTCTTGAGACGGGCCCCCACCGTACCTGAGTCCGCCTGTAGAGCCCCAGCGTCATGCTGAGGACTTGGCGGAAGCGGGGGAGGACTTCTGTTCCTGGGAAGTGGCTGTTTGCTGCAGCCTTTTTCCTCTCCCTCTGCCACTAGGCAGAAAAGAGGAGCCTTTTGCCCGCTTGCCCTTATGGGGCCGAAAGGACTGCGCATGATAATACGATGTCTTCTTTTGTTGAGAGGCGACCTGGGGTAAAAACGTGGATTTCCCAGCAGTTGCCGTGGAAACCAGGTCCGACAGACCTACCCCAAATAACTCCTCCCCTTTATAAGGCAATACTTCCATATGCCTTTTAGAATCGGCATCACCTGACCACTGCCGAGTCCATAACCCCCTTCTGGCGGAAATGGACATAGCACTTACTCGTGATGCCAGTCGGCAAATATCCCTCTGTGCATCACGCATGTATAAAAATGCATCTTTTAAATGCTCTACAGTCAGTAATATACTGTCCCTATCCAGGGTATCAATATTGTCTGTCAGGGAGTCTGACCAAGCCACCCCAGCACTGCACATCCAGGCTGAGGCGATTGCTGGTCGCAGTATAACACCAGTGTGTGTGTATATACACTTCAGGATAGTCTCCTGCTTTCTGTCAGCAGGATCCTTAAGGGCGGCCGTATCCGGAGACGGTAGTGCCACCTGTTTGGACAAGCGTGTGAGCGCTTTATCTACCCTAGGGGGAGTTTCCCAACGCGCCCTATCCTCTGGCGGGAAAGGGTACATTGCCAATAACTTCCTAGGAATTATTTGTTTTTTATCAGGAGAAACCCACGCTTCATCACACACTTCATTTAATTCCTCAGATGTAGGAAAAACTACCGGTAGTTTTTTCTCACCAAACATAATACCCTTTTTAGTGGTACCTGTGGTATTATCAGAAATATGTAAAAAAATTTCATTGCCTCAATCATGTAACGTGTGGCCCTACTGGAAGTTACATTTGTCTCCTCGTCGTCGACACTGGAGTCAGTATCCGTGTCGACGTCTGTATCTGCCATCTGAGGTAGCGGGCGTTTTAGAGCCCCTGATGGCCTTTGAGACTCCTGGACAGGCACAAGCTGAGAAGCCGGCTGTCCCATGTCATCAAACTTCTTATGTAAAGAGTTGACACTTTCACGTAATTCCTTCCATAAGCCCATCCACTCAGGTGTCGACCCCCTAGGGGGTGACATCTCCACTACAGGCAATTGCTCCGCCTCCACATCATTTTCCTCTTCATACATGTCGACACAGCCGTACCGACACACAGCACACACACCGGGAATGCTTTGATAGAGGACAGGACCCCACTAGCCCTTTGGGGAGACAGAGGGAGAGTATGCCAGCACACACCAGAGCGCTATATATACACAGGGATATCACTATATAGAGTGTTTTCCCTTATAGCTGCTGTTATCTGTAATACTGCGCCTAATTAGTGCCCGCCCTCTCTTTGTTACCCTTTTCTGTAGTGCAGGACTGCAGGGGAGAGTCAGGGAGACGTCCTTCCAGCGGAGCTGTGAGGGAAAATGGCGCCAGTGTGCTGAGAGAGATAGCTCCGCCCCCTTTTCGGCGGACTTTTCTCCCGCTTTTTTGTAAAATCTGGCAGGGGTTAATGTACATCCATATAGCCCTGGTGGCTATATGTGATGTATTTTTGCCAGCCAAGGTGTTAATATTGCTGCTCAGGGCGCCCCCCCCCCCAGCGCCCTGCACCCATCAGTGACCGCAGTGTGAGGTGTGCATGAGGAGCAATGGCGCACAGCTGCAGTGCTGTGCGCTACCTTGATGAAGACTGATGTCTTCTGCCGCCGATTTTCCGGACCTCTTCTTGCTTCTGGCTCTGTAAGGGGGCCGGCGGCGCGGCTCTGGGACCGGACTCCGAGGCTGGGCCTGTGTTCGATCCCTCTGGAGCTAATGGTGTCCAGTAGCCTAAGAAGCCCAAGCTGGCTGCAAGCAGGCAGGTTCGCTTCTTCTCCCCTTAGTCCAGGCATTCCCAACCGCGGTCCTCAAGGCACACCAACAGTGCAGGTTTTAGTGATATCCAGGCTTCAGCACAGATGGTTAAATCAAAATAACTGAGGTACTAATTAAGTCACCTGTGTTCAAGCCTGGATATCACTAAAACCAGGACTGTTAGTGTGCCTTGAGGACCGAGGTTGGGAAACACTGTCTTAGTCCCTCGATGCAGTGAGCCTGTTGCCAGCAGGTCTCACTGAAAATAAAAAACCTAAAACTAACTTTTTTCTAAGAAGCTCAGAAGAGCCCCCTAGATTGCACCCTGCTCGGTCGGGCACAAAAATCTAACTGAGGCTTGGAGGAGGGTCATAGGGGGAGGAGCCAGTGCACACCAGGTAGTCCTAAAGCTTTTCTTTTTTGTGCCCAGCCTCCTGCGGAGCCGCTATTCCCCATGGTCCTTACGGAGTTCCCAGCATCCACTAGGACGTCAGAGAAATATATATATATGTATGTGTGTGTGTGTGTGTGTGTGTGTGTGTGTGTGTGTGTGTGTGTGTGTATATATATATATATGTATGGAGGCAGTGTCTGGATGTATATATGTGTGTATGTATGGAGGCAGTGTATGGATGTACTGTATATATGTATGGAGGCAGTGTATGGATGTACTGTATATGTATGGAGGCAGTATGGATGTATATATGTGTTTGTATGTATGGAGGCAGTGTTTGGATGTATATATGTATGCATGGAGGTTGTGTATGAATGTATAGAGGCAGTGCATGTTTATATATGTATAGATGGAGGCAGTGTATGGATGCCCCCCCCCCCCCCCCCCGGCGGACATGTGACAGACTGGATCCCGGCTTCAGTATGGTGACCGGTGGTCTCCCAACCTCCGGTCACCCAATATCAACCCTGTGTGTATGTATGGAGGCAGTGTATGTATGTATGTATGCATGTATGAATGAGAGGCAGTGTATGTATTAGAGAGGCAGTGTATGTATGTGTGTATGTATGTATGTATGTATGTATGTATGTATGAGAGAGGCAGTGTATGTATATATGTATGAGGGAGGCAGTGTATGTATGTATGTATGTATGAGAGAGGCAGTGTATGTATGTATGTATGTATGTATGAGAGAGGCAATGTATGTATGTATGTATGTATGTATGAATGAGAGTGGCAGTGTATGTATGTATGTATGTATGTATGTATGTATGTGAGAGGCAGTGTATGTATGAGAGAGTCAGTGAATATGTATGTATGAGAGAGGCTATGTATGTATGTATGTATGTATGTATGTATGTATGTATGTGAGAGGCAGTGTATGTATGAGAGAGTCAGTGAATATGTATGTATGAGAGAGGCTATGTATGTATGTATGTATGCATAAGAGACAGAATAAAATAGAAACAGAGATGTGTGTGCGTTTGTGTGGCAGAAATAAATATATATGTAAAAGAGAGCGAGAATGAGAAAGACAGAGAAAAAGTAGAGAGTTGTGAAGGAATGAGAGAGTATGAATGTATATATGAGAGAGGCAGTGTATGGATATGTATGTATGAATGTATGAGAGATGAATGAAATAGAAAGAGATAGGCAGCTGGGTAGGGTGCCAGGATCTGGGAAGGTGGTGCCACTGAGTGTAGCTATCAAATAATTAATGATATCTTTGAGAGATAATGCAGTCAGACGGCTGGGAAATGTATAAGATGCCACCTATGAACTTTCACCTTAGTGACTGGGAAAGTGAGTAACTGATGATGTTGGGGGGCAGTAGGCAGACATTTTGCCTAGGGTGCCAAGAAACCTTGCACCGGCCCTGCCCAGACCAAGTAGGTTTTGTCCTTGGCCGTCAGGCCCCCGACAACACCCGGAGAGTCCTCGATCTAGTTGAATGGTCTTCCCGCACTAATTCATAATTTCTCTTACTCTCTGTCGATGCCGAAAAAGACGTTCAATCGCCTCCATTGGGGTTATATGCGCCGGGTGTTATCCAGGTTTGGTCTCCACGGGGACATTCTCCGCTCTATCCTGGCTCTTTACGATGGCCCTTCTGCTAGAATATTTAGTAATGGTTTCCTTTCCTCCCCATTTCATATCTCCAATGGTACCAGGCAGTAGTGCCCCCTTTCCCCGCTGATATTCATGTCAGCTATTGAACCCCTTGCCCAAATGATTAGACTCTCTCCGAAATTTCCCGGTCTTACTGTATGTGATACTTCCCATAAGCTCTGCCTTTTCGCGGACGATGTTTTAATGTTTGTTTTTGACCCGGAGACATCGCTGCCCGTCTTACATGATATTTTGGGGCGCTTTAGTGCTGCTTCATATTATAAGTTGAACGCTGCGAAATCGGATGCCCTTCCTATTAATCTTCCAACCTCTGTTTTACAATCTCTCAAGGCGCGCTTTCCATATACGTGGAAGGACTCCTCCCTAACGTACCTGGGAATATCCATTCCCTCTCATTTCCAGAATGTCCACTCTCTAAATTATGTGCCTCTACTGGCTCACCTAACCTCGCTGACTTCTGCTTGGATGTGCTACGAGGTCTCCTGGCTGGGCCGCTTAGCAGCATTTAAGATGATGTTGTTACCAAAACTTATGTATCTATTCCGTGCCATCCCCTATGCAGTTCATCGTAAACTGTTAACCCAGATGTGAAGGTTGATGTTGTCATATGTTTGGAAATGTAAACCTCCTCGATTAGTCTACACATGTGTGATTCGCTCTAAGTCACAGGGAGGCCTCACACTCCCCGATTTACTCAGGTACCATGAAGCGTCTATGCTCTCCCAATTGTCCGATCTTTCTCTCCCCTCCCACTCTAAACCATGGGTGGATCTCGAACGTGCCCTATTCCGGGACTTCCCCTTTACCGATCTCTTGTGGCTACCCCGACAACTTCGTCCCCACTACCCACTGTCACCCTCCTCCATAACCGACACCCTGACAATTTGGGATTCTAGACTCACACCTTCCTTTAACATCACAGTACCCACTAGAAACATTTCTCTGTCTGCATTAGATAAAGTGTTGCCTTTTCTCCATTTCTCCTACTGGAGACGTTTAGGTTTGGAATCTCTCACTGATATCTTCTCGCCGGCCTCCCTTTTGCCGTTTCCAAATCTACAAGCTAAATATAACCTCGACCCTTCAGCCTGGCTCTATTACTACCAACTTAAACATTGGATAGATGGTATGGCCATTAACCCCAACGTCTTTCAACTCCCCACCACCAATGTCCTGAATAGACTGACTAAACTTTCATCGCATGGAGCCATTTCTGACTGGTATAATTTGTTGTCACCCCCGATCGCCACAACTAAATCTGCCGCTCAAATTAAGTGGGAAGCTGATCTCCATCGTACTTTCACTCTTAAGCAGTGGGAATCTATTCATCTTTCTCCCTTTCTAAATGTACTAACCACACCGAAATGCACATTAAACTATTACATAGACTGTATTTCACCCCTTCTAAACTACACACGATCTGGCCGACCACCTCTAAATTCTGCTGGCGCCTCTGCCAGAATGAAGGTACACTCTTACATGTTTTCTGGGACTGCCTTGCCCTGCGCTCCTTTTGGGATAAAGTATAAGACCTTATTCATTCGGTCACTGACCTTAGCCTGACTCAGGACCCTTCCTTAGCGTTGCTGCACTGGTACCCAGATGCTGTCCCCAAGTCAACTCGCTATGTCCCTGGTCACGTTTTAATCGCAGCCAGAGCTACCATTGCTCAAAACTGGAAATCTCCCCCCCCCCCCCCCCTCCCTTTGCAAAAGTTATTTCTAAGACCCACTTCCATTTCGAGATGGAAACCGGGGATGCTGCATACTCTACATCCCCCTCCACGAAGTGGCTCCCATGGCATACATACATTTCCAAGAATAAGGTGATCTTGCCATCGTCCCCTACCATACAGAGCCCTCCCTGTGATTTGGGCGACCCTCTATCTGAAGAAAGTCCATGATTTGTGTATATTTTTGTGTTCTCTGTACCGGTTTTGGATGTCCTGTCTCCCCCCCTATAATATTGTTTTTGCCCCATTGTTATTCTATTCTCTTTTGTCTTTGTTGTGTTCTTGTTTTGATTCTATACCATAAATAAAAAAAACTTAATGTTGAAAAATAAAATCCTTCGGGGGCCATACAAAAATGATCACCTTAAAAATTAGCCTGCCCCCCAGTAGTTATGCCCCTTAGTGGTTAAGCGTGTGTGCTAAAAAATGTGATTAGCCAATTAAAATGGGATGAGATACACATATGCCCCCAATAGTGCAGTACCAGATACACATATGCCACCACAGTGCCAGATACACATATGCCACCACAGTGCTAGATACACAAATGCCGCACAGTGTCAGATACACAAATGCCCCACAGTGCCAGATACACAAATGCCCCACAGTGCCAGATACACAAATGCCCCACAGTATCAGATACACATTGCCCCACAGTGCCAGATATACATTGCCCCACACATGCCCCTGCACCCCACTTGCTGCTCACCACCGCTGCTGCGTGTCAGGGGAGGAGAGGAGAGTGCAACGAGCGCCTCTCCTGCCCCTTAGTGCTCCTTTCCGGCGGCGTGTGTCAGGGGTCAGAGCAGGGAGGAGAGCGCAGCTATGTCGGGCGGCGGTGGCGGCGTGTAGAACCTCAAACCAGCCGCCAGCTCGTGAGCCAATCAGAGCTCGTGGACCGGCAGCGGCGGCTCCTGATTGGCTGCCGGTCCATGAGTTCTGATTGGCTCATGAACCAGCGTCTGGTTTGAGATTGTACCCGCCGCTGCCGCCGGACATAGCTGCACTCTCCTCCCTGCCCTGACAGCGGAGACACGCCGCCGCTGGATTGAGCGGCGGCCTGTCTCGCTGACATACAGCAGCGGGTGGGCCGGAACAAATGGCTTTGCGGGGCTTATTTGGCCCGCGGGCCGGAAGTTCCCCACTCCTGCGCTAAAGCAATGGTTCTCAACCTCAACCCTCAAGTTTTCCCAACAGGTCATGTTTTCAGTATTTCTGTCTGTGGAAGCAGATGGGATAATTGCTGACCCATCAAAAAAGATAACTCACCTGTGCATGATTAAAGAAATCCACAACACATGACCTGGTGGTTGTACTTGAGAACCACTGAACTAGAGGACGTTTCTTGCTTTGTAACACAGAAAGTAACTTAGTTGAAAAAACTCATCTGGAGTAGGGAAAACCATTGCTATGAACGGATGCCCTTAATCAGGGCACTAGTTCAGGACACTACTGCACCTCCAAGACCATTACACCACTAGCACTGCCACTGTGTATTGACATCAAACAGTTTTTGCCATATCATGGCCTATTCATCAACATGCACAGCCGGAGAGGATATCTTTTACAGTTATACAGCATACCTTAGCTCACTGCACTGTTCTTGTTTCTTACCGACATGTCTGAAATGCACTTAGTTTATCACGGGCATCTTCTTCACCAAATGTACCACACCCACCTCCCCTCTCTTATAAGCCAATCACTGGCTCCCCTTCCCATTCAGAATCCAATTCAAGCTTCTCACACTCACCTTCAAAGCCCTCAGCCACTCTTCTCCCTCTTACATCTCTGACCTCATCACTCTCTACACTCCCACCCATCCTCTTCGCTCTGCGAATGCATGCCACCTCTCCTGCAAATGGATTACCTCCCACTCCTACCTACAAGATTTTTCACGTCCTGCTACCTGCCACCTTTCTACAAATCTTCAAACAGGCCCTCAAGATGTACCCCTTCACCAAACCCAGCCAACTGTCCTCCAAACCCTCTTGTCTATGCTAACGGTCTACCCCTTCTGTGTCACCCAGGTCTGTTAGCCCTTCACCTTTGTATGCTCACAAGAGTAGGGCCTTCTCTCCTCATGTGCCTTTCCTTCTCTTATTTACACTATCTTATACTTACTTCTCCCGTTGATGGCACCTAACCCCGGGTTTTCTGTATATACCTTGTACTTGTCCTATATTGTCTCAAACTGTAAGTGATTTTTTCTGGTTTTGCTCATTTGTTTATGTACTCTGTAATGGGTGCTGCAGATCCCTTTGGCACCATATAAATAAAAGATAATAATATACAGGTGTGTGCAAAATATTGGTCTCAAACAAAGAATTTAAAACAAAATCACTTTTTCTATAAAACTCTTATTGACACACTGTTTACAACTATTAATACTTTGTATGCTATCATGTGTTGTTTATAAGAATTTTGATATTTTTTGACATGCAGTTAATGAGATTTTCACAGTGTCTGCATCCCTATACCATATTGGATAAGTTCTTCTCTAAGGCCAGTCTAGGTGGTAATAGTCTTTTCTTGATTTTTTTTCTTTACAATTGCCCAAAGCACTGGTTCTCAAATGCGGTCCTCAGGGCACCTCAGCAGTCCAGGTTTTAATAAAATCCATGATTGACCACATGTGACTTAATTAGTACCTCAGTGAATATGATTTAACCATCTGCTGAGCCATGGATATACTGTACCCAAAACCTGTACCATTATGGTGCCTTGAGGATTACATTTGGGAACTTTCAAATTAAAACATTCCCTAAACAGGGGGCCTAGAACTTTAGGCAACACATGAAAAAAATCTTTGTTTCCAACATATGTTTATTGAGAAAGAAAGAAACAATACAATGAAAATCGTATAAACAGAAGGAGAGACACATTCAGTAAATACATAGTATAATAAAGAAAATATAGAAGAGACCGTGACCTCAGTGAGCATCTCAAAATTTTCTAATTTTCCTCCACAACAGAACATAACTTTAAGAATATCAGTCCAAGGTGAGACATTACATATGAATATTACAAATAAAACCATGTTAGTAGATATACATATTCGTGAGAGTCCTGAGAAAAATCAGGTCAAATGCGCAAATATATAGAGTGTAGTGTAATGAAATGCCCAAAAAGGAATGGATGGAAAAAAAGTAAATATAAAGTAGAAACCAAAAACAGAAACGAAAATATGAACATGTACATTAACAGCAACATTGCCTACCAGGTTCCGGAGACCGCCAATACATCCATGGAGAAACTCAGCCAAGTAAAGATTAGCAAATATAGAGGAGATTCAAGAGGGAAGAGGGGAAGAAGAAGAAAGTTGACAGAAGAGGAAAAACAGAAGGTAAAGGTGCAAAGAGATGGGGTGTAGGGAATAGGTAGCAGCAGGAATATAAAGGTGGCCCTAGGAAAGGGAAATAGGAGGTCTATTGTCCAAAGATTGATGAGCATACCATGTAGTGGAATGGAAACACTGCTTGAGTGCTAATTTATACCCCTTTCACACCGCAGCTTGTACCCGGTAATTTGCAGTTTTTACTGGCTTCCTAAACGGTTCGAGCTGCGATGTGAAAGGGTCACCTTCAATTTACCATTTACAAAATACCAGTATTTTGAAACGGCAAAAATGCAGGGTCCTACCCGTTTCAGACCCGTTTAATTGTGCAGTGTGAAAGGGTCTGAAACGGTATTTGCAAGCCCCAGAAGGTGATAGGCTGTCTCCATGTGTGATCTCACCAGGCAGAAGCAGGAAATAAACATTTAAAATGACAACCACTGTTTTGTATGGGAGAAACGGGTTCAGTGTAAAAGGTACCAAAACGGTAATGAAATGGTAATATACTGGTTACAACATGCGATGTGAAGGGGGTTTAACTGCTCAGACCCGTTTTAAGAACCGTTTAAAGAACCGTTTCAAAAGCAGGTTTTGCGATGTGAAAGCAGCATTAGTGGGATGGGGTAAGGTATATATAAATTTACCCCAACAGTGAAATAATGCCGGAGTCAGGGTCTCTTTGTTCAAGGATGTTTACAACCAATCCATGGTGAAAAGAAAGAGTAGTCTGGAGGTTGCCGTAGGAACAGTAGGACTAGTTTCAGAGATCCATTGCTGGAGTATGAATTTCCACCCCACCACTGAAAGGTGTGCCACTAAGTTTTGGTCGTGCTTAGAGATAGTGGGTTGGTTAAACAGGTGCCCAAAGAGCGCCCAGGAAGCAGTACAGGAAAATGTTATATTTAGCACAGATGTGCTCTATGTCTGTAGTTCATTCCAAAACTGTTGGACATGCGGCAATGCCAGAAGCAATGCACAAGAACAGTTCCGGTGCAGAGCATTTAATTCAGTTCGCTGTATCGGAGAGGCCCATTAGGCAACTCCGCTTAGGTGAGATATACACCCAATGTAGAATTTTGTAAGACATCTCCTGATATACACAAGCTGGAATAAGTTTCAGAGATGTTACAAAGTTATCCATTATGATTTCAGGGATCAGAGAGGGGATTTGAGAAGACCATTTTTCCAATTGTGTCAGGTCAGAGGTAGGAATAATATCAGTGCATATGCGAGCATAAATAGTTGAAATAGAATATGTGCCAGAGTGAATAAGTGTGTGTCTAGCATATTCAAAAAGTCCTGTTTGTGCAATTTGAATAGGACAGAGCGCAGGTAGTGAGATGCTTGAAAATAGTGGAATTCATGAAGAGGGCTAATGCCATACTTTTCCATGAGAAGGTAAGAGGTTTGTTAGAAGAACTGAGAAGGCTACGGAGGTGTGTAATACCAGCGGAGCGCCAGGCTTGAAAAGGAATTGAGGACCTACCCTTTTGAAAGTCAAGGTTGCCCGTTAGAGTAAGAACAAGGAATGAAGGTGTTGAAGGCCAAGCAACTTTCTAGACATTTTCCACGCCTTCCAAATATACAGATAGACGTATAGTTGCTTCAAGAACCTGGATCCGCAGGAGACATGGGCACTAAAACTTTAAAAGGGGTGTGAACTGGCTCCTCCCTCTATGCCCCTCCTCCAGACTCCAGTTAGATTCTGTGCCCAGTGAGACTGGATGCACACTGAGGAGCTCTCCAGAGTTTCTCAGAAAAAATACTTTGTTAGGTTTATTATTTTCAGGGAGACCTGCTGGCAACAGGCTCCCTGCATCGTGGGACTGCGGGGAGAGAAGCAGACCTACTTCTGTGAGTTTCAAGGCTCTGCTTCTTAGGCTACTGGACACCATTAGCTCCAGAGGGTCTGATCGCTAGGTACGCCTAGATACTCGTTCCCGGAGCCGCGCCGTCACCCCTCTTGCAGAGCCAGAAGTCAGAAGCCG
Source organism: Pseudophryne corroboree (assembly GCF_028390025.1). Taxonomy (NCBI): domain Eukaryota; kingdom Metazoa; phylum Chordata; class Amphibia; order Anura; family Myobatrachidae; genus Pseudophryne; species Pseudophryne corroboree. Next base: position 315,511,011 of record NC_086445.1, read on the forward strand.
GGTGAGTAGAAGAAGATCAGAAGACTTCAGTGACGGCAGAAGATTTCAGTGACGGCTTTGAGGTACCGCGCAGCGGGCGCACTGCGCGCCATGCTCCCATGTACACAGAGGCACTGCAGGGTGCAGGGGGGGCGCCCTGGGCAGCATAAAACCTCAATAGCGACTGGCATAAAAGTATACAGTGCCTGGGCACTAAATACAGACCCCCGCCAGTATAAATATGTAAAAATAAGCGGGACTGAAGCGCGCCATTATGGAGGCGTTGCTTAGCCCTCACAGCTCTAACCAGCGCCATTTTCTCTTCACAGCTGCAGAGACGCTGAGCCTGGCCTCCCACACTGCTCTACAAGTAACAGGGTGCAAAACAGGGGGGGGGGGGCACAGTTGATTTGGTGCTATTTTATTGATATTAAAAGCGCTAACAGGTCTGGGCAGTATATTACTCGCTTCAGAACCGGGATAGGCGCTGGGTTGTGAGCTGGCAGAACTCCCTCTGTGTTTCTCTAACAGGCTTTGCTGTGGGTCTGTCCCCTATAGCCCAGTGTGTTGTGGGTGTCGGTATGCGTGTGCCGACATGTCTGAGGCTGAGTGCTCTTCCCAGGAAGAGGTTGGAGTGCGGACAGAAAAGACTGAGGGAGTGACTGTGTCGGCACCGCCGACGGCTGATTGAGTAAATATGTTGAGTGTTTTGAATGCAAATGTGGCTCGGTTGAATAAGAGATTAAGTAAATCTGAGTCTCAGAACCAGACATGGAGAAAATCCATGGAGGATGCATTGTCACAGGTTCAGAACCCCTTGGGGTCTCAGAAGCGTTCATTTACCCAAATAGCTGATACAGATACCGACACGGACTCTGATTCCAGTGTCGACTATAGTGATGCCAGATTAATCCTAAACTGGCTAAGAGCATTCAGTACATGATTGTGGCGATAAATTACATATCATGGAGGACCCTGCTGTTCAAGATACTAGGGTCTGCATGTTTAAGGGAAAGAAACCTGAGATGACATTTCCTCCCTCTCATGAACTGAACGCTCTTTTTGAAAAAGCTTGGGAAAATCCTGACAAGAAGTTACAGGTTCCCAAGAGAATTCTGGTAGCATATCCGTTCCCCTCGGGGGACAGGGAAAAGCGGGAGTCAAACCCCACGGTGGACAAAGCTCTATCGCGTCTGTCCAAAAAGGTGGCGCTTCCGTCTCCTGACACGGCAGCCCTGAAGGATCCTGCGGATCGTAAGCAGGAAAATACATTAAAATCCATTTTTGTCACTACAGGTATGCTGCTCAGGCCTGCCGTTGCATCAGCATGGGTGAGTTGCGCTATTGAAAAGTGGGCAGATAACTTGTCATCTGATATAGATTCCTGGACAGGGATAGCGTGCTTTTGACACTGGGTCATATCAGGGACGCTGCAGCTTATCTAAAGGAAGCTGCGAGGGATATTGGCCTTTTGGGATCAAGGGCCAATGCCATGGCGGTCTCAGCTAGAAGAGCATTGTGGATTCATCAATGGAATGCTGATACTGACTCTAAGAAGACTATGGAGTCTCTGCCGTTTAATGGTAGTGTCTTGTTTGGTGACGGCCTCGCTGACCTGGTATCTATGGCTACCGCGGGTAAGTCATCGTTCCTACCTTATGTTCCTGCACAACAAAAGAAAACACCCCACTATCAGATGCAGTCCTTTCGACCCAATAAATACAAAAAAAGGACGAGGGTCTTCCTTCCTTCCTACGAGAGGAAGAGGAAGGGGAAAAAGGTCACAGGCTGTGGCAAGTTCCCAAGAGCAGAAGTCCACCCCGGCTCCTGCCAAATACACTGCATGACGCTGGGGCTCCTCTGCGGGAGTCCGCACCGGTGGGGGCACGTCTTCAACTCTTCAGTCAGGTCTGGGTTCGCTCATCCCTGGATCCTTGGGTATTAGAAATAGTAGCCCAAGGGTACAAATTGGAGTTTCAAGAAATTTCAGACGTTGCCGTTTGGTCTGTCCACGGCTCCGAGGATTTTCACCAAGGTAATGGCGGAAATGATGATTCTCCTGCGCAAGCAGGGAGTCACAATTATCCCGTACTTGGACGATCTCCTGATAAAAGGCGAGATCCAAGGAGTAATTACTGAAAAACATTACGCTCTCCCTGACAATTCTGCAACAACATGGTTGGCTCCTAAACTTGCCAAAATCACAGTTGCTTCCGACAACACAGCGGTCGTTCTTGGGTATGATTCTGGATACAGAATTACAGAGAGTTTTTCTTCCAGTGGACAAGGCTCTGGAAATACAGAACATGGAAAAACAGATTCTGAAACCGGCAAGAGTGTCGATACTTCAACACACTCGGTTGCTGGGGAAGATGGTGGCGGCCTATGAGGCCATTCAGTTTGGCAGGTTCCATGCCAGTGTGTTTCAGTGGGACCTGTTGGACAATTGGTCCGGGTCTCACCTGCACATGCACCGGAAAATAATCCTATCTTCCAGGACCAGAATCTCTCTCCTGTAGTGGCTGCACAGTTCTCACCTCCTAGAGGGACGCAGGTTCAGGATTCAGGATTGGATCCTGGTAACCACAGATGCAAGTCTCCGAGGCTGGGGAGCAGTCACACAGGGGAAAAATTTCCAGGGAAAATGGTCAAGCCAGGAAGCTTGTCTGCACATAAACATTCTGGAATTAAGGGCCATTTACAACGGCCTTCGGCAAACGGAACATCTTCTTCGTGGTCTGCCCGTCTTGATTCAGTCAGACAACATAACAGCAGTGGTGTATATAAACTGCCAGGGTGGAACAAAGAGCAGAGCGGCGATGGCGGAGGCCACAAAAGTTCTTCGCTGGGCGGAAACACATGCAGGCGCTCTGCCAGCAGTCTTCGTTCCAGGAGTGGACAACTGGGAAGCAGACTTCCTCAGCAGACACGATCTCCATCCAGGAGAGTGGGGTCTTTATCAAGAGGTCTTTGCAGAAGTGACAAGTCGTTGGGGAATTCCTCAAATAGACATGATGGCGTCTCGCCTCAACAAAAAACTTCAGAGATATTGTTCCAGGTCGAGGGACCCTCAAGCAATAGCGGTGGACACCCTAGTGACACCGTGGGTGTTTCAGTCGGTCTATGTGTTCCCTCCACTTCCACTCATTCCAAAGGTGATAAGGATCATAAGAAGAACAAGGATTCAGGCAATACTCATTGTTCCGGACTGGCCAAGGAGGACCTGGTATCCCGATCTTCAAGAATTACTCATAGAAGATCCATGGCCTCTTCCTCTACGTGAGGACCTGTTACAGCAAGGACCGTGCGTGTATCAAGACTTACCGCGGCTGCGTTTGACGGCATGGCGGTTGAACGCCAAATCCTAGCCCGATAGGGTATTCCCAGTGAAGTCATTCCCACACTACTTCAGGCTAGAAAGGAAGTAACGGCGAAGCATTTCCACCGTATTTGGAGGAAATATGTGTCTTGGTGTGAATCCAAGAAAGCTCCTACGGAGGAATTTCAGCTGGGGCGTTTGCTCCATTTTTTGCAAGCAGGTGTGGATGCGGGCCTAAAGTTGGGCTCAATTAAAGTACAAATTTCGGCCTTATCAATTTTCTTTCAGAAAGAATTGTCCTCCCAGAAGTTCAGACCTTCGTGAAAGTCATGCTACACATCCAACCTCCCTTTGTGCCCCCAGTGGCACCATGGGATCTTAATGTGGTGTTGCAGTTCCTGCAATCTCATTGGTTTGAACCTTTGCATAAGTTTGAGTTAAAATTCCTTACTTGGAAAGTAGTCATGTTGTTGGCCTTGGCGTCCGCAAGGCGGGTATCTGAATTGGCGGCTTTGTCTCACAAAAGCCCCTATTTAATCTTCCATGCTGATAGAGCAGAGTTGAGAACTCATCAGCAATTTCTGCCAAAAGTGGTTTCATCATTTCACGTAAACCAGCCTATTGCGGTGCCAGTGGCTACTGATGCCTTGGTGGAGTCAAAGTCTCTCGATGTGGTCAGAGCTTTGAAAATCTATGTCGCCAGAACGGCTCAAATTAGGAAAACAGAGGCTCTCTTTGTCCTGTGGGCTCCCAACAAGATTGGGGCTCCTGCTTCCAAGCAGACTATTGCACGCTGGATCTGTAATACGATTCAGCAAGCTCACTCTACGGCATGACTTTGGTGAATACCCTCGGAGCTGTGGACAGGCCAAAGGGCAAGGCCTGAAACTGGAAATGGTCGTCCAAGATGGCGAACCTGAGGTAAGCCTGATGAGGGGGCCACATGGGAATGTGTAGGTAAACATCCCTGACATCTAGGGATACCAGGAATTTCCAGTCTTCCAGACCGGACCACACTGTCCGCAGGGATTCCCTCTTGAATTTGAACACCCGCAGATACGGGTTTAGAGACTTCAGGTTTAAGATGGGCCGCACCGAACCATCTGGTTTTGGAACGACAAAAAGACTGTTGTGTAACGGAGGAGGTACAGGCACCACCACCCCTGTCCGCAAAAGTTTTTGAATGGCATCTTGCAAAATAATTTGTGCTGCGGGCAAAACTGGTAAGCCCGATTGGAAAAATCTGTGAGGAGGAAGTGTTTGAAATTCCAGCCGGTATCCTTGGGAAATGAGGTTCTTCACCCAAGGATCCCGGCAGGACTTTGCCCACACGTGGGCGAAGTGTTGAAGATGAGCACCTACCTGAAAACTGCCCTGCTGCTGGGGCCAACAGTAACGTGGAAGGCTTAGCGGCAGGGGATCCGGTGGTCTGGTCCAGGGAGGCAGCAGCTGCAGGTTTACGGGACTTGCCACAAGATCCTCTCAGAGTGGCGGAGATGCCCCGGGCTCTGCCTCTGAACCTCGCCACACGAAAGGACTGCAAGGAGGATCCTGTGTAAGAAAGTCTAACAGGTGGTGCAGCCGACGGCAGATAGGTAGACTTACCCGTTGTTGCCTGGGAGATCCATTTATTTAATTCGTCCCCAAACAAGGCATCACCTGTAAAGGGAAGATTTTCTACACCCTTTTTGGAATCAGCGTCCGCTGACCATTGACGTAACCATAAAGTTCTGCGTGCCGAAACAGTCATAGCAGTATTGCGGCCATTTATCTTATACAATTCCTTTATAGCTTCGCTCATAACATTTGCAGCATCCTGTATGTGTTGCAGCAGAGTAATGACCTCATCCTGGGGCAGAGAGTCCAAACCATCAATAACAGAATCAGACAACTTGACTACTGCCCTGGAAATCCTCCCACAGACAATTGTGGGTCACTGTGCTGCGCCTGCTGCCATATATATTGCCCAGAGAGTGGTCTCAATTTTATGGTCACCTGGCCCTTTTAGGGAGATAGCACCTGGCACTGGTAGTACCAATTTCTTAGACAGTCTGGATACAGACGGATCGACTGACGGGGGTTTTTCCCATACCTTCCTGTCCTCTGTTGGGAAGGGAAAAGTAGCTAAAAACCTCTGGGGAAGTTTAAATTTCTTATCAGGGTCTAACCATGCCTCCCTGGCCAGAGAATTTAATTCTTTAGACACAGGAAAGGCGACGGAGGTCTTAGTTCTAACATTAAATATAACTCCTCATCTGGTTCTGCGTCCTGATCCGGTATGTGAATAACCTCTCTAACAGCATAAATGAGGGCTTCCACACCAGGGGACAGAGAGCTATCCTCATCCATATCATCATCACCCACATCAGGCTGATCAGAATTAGACTCAGACTGGAGCACCTGTGGCAGTGAGCGTTTAAGTGAAACCAAGAGTGGGATGAGAAACCTTTTTGGTATCTGTTGCTTTAGACATATAATCAATAGACTATTATAACACCTGTCTCTCTTTTTTAGCTGCAGCTAATTCCGAATTTACATTCTAAATCATGCTTTTAAAATTATCTAACCAGTCAGGTGCCTGTGAACTGTGTACCTGAGGAGACAAGGAGCACTGTTCACACATGAGAGACCCCGCTGATGAAGGGGTAGAGTTACAAGCAGTACACATGACCATGTCCACAGACATCCTTAAATACTGTAAAATAGCGCAGCTCACTGTACAACACCCCCAGATAGACCCTAGAGAGCCCCTGGAGTGACACTGAGAAGCGGAGACCAGCACACCCACACAGCAGCACAGTGTGTGAAATAAAGACCAGCACACCCACACAGCAGCACAGTGTGTGAAATAATATGAATAAACCTGATAAAACGTGCAGCGGCGCTACCACTGTAGTGGTCCCCCCCTGCTATGATCCACTGGTACCAGTACACAGTCTGTAACAGCGAGGGTCCCTGGAGGAGCAGCGTGCATGCAGCCTTGATGCTCCGCAGCAGCAGGAAATGGCACCAGCCCACCTCTGGTCCCGCTCAGGGAAGCCCCACCCCTTGCAATGACGCGCGGTCCCTCACAATATTATATTGGCCATGAGTGAGATTAACATATATATCAGTACAGACAAGCCCTTAGGGGCAGTGAGCACTGTGGGGCATGAGCCCTGAGCCAGTTATGTCCGCAGCAGGCACCGCAGCTCGTGGCCCGTGACTGCCGCCAAACTGCTTTGGGGACCCGCTAATCGGGACCCCGGTGTTCACACTCACTGCTTCGGCGATCTTCAGCATCTGTTAGAAGGTGGCAGCTTGCTGCTGGCGTGGGCACACATACTAACGATGTGTGATCAGTACCTCAGGAGCTCAGTGTCCTGTCAGCTTGGATCATGAACCATTAACCCTCAGGAGGTTGGTTTGTCCCCACTCTAAGTCCCATGAAGCAGGTAGCCTGGTTGCCAGCCAGGACTACCTGAAAAACAATAAACTAAAACAAAATTAAAGGAGACTCTCTGGAGCTCCAGAGAAATGCACCCAGCTCCTTAGGCACATTTTTCTAAACCGAGTCTGGTAGGAGGGGCATAGAGTGGAGGAGCCAGCACACCCATACGCACACTAAAAGGTACTAAAGTACAGAACCCCAGTATCCACTAGTACGTTAGAGAAAAAATAGCTACCCCACTAGATTTGGTATGATAAGGGGCGGAAGCACATTTGCCCACCCATGGGGCATGAAGGGTATTGCGGGGGTCAGTTATACAGTGTGTTTCCTGGAGGAACAAAATATGGGGGGGGACATACGCTTTAAATGGGAATGCACTTTTTTATGTTTGACCGAGTGGTTAAGCCCCTCAATGTTCCAGGATACAAGTCTTAGTAGGTTATTATGGGAATCTCCATCTAAAGTAGGCTGTGGGGGAACAAGAGTCGGAATACTAACCTACCCCCACAACAGGGAAAAGTAATGAAAACAGGACAATGAGGAAGCAGGGTTCCACCTCATCCCAGCAAGCGGGGACAGAACACCCCAAGAGGGGTGGGGGGCACCGGGTTAGGCAGGCACAAAACATAACAAACTAATAAACATCAAAAAGAATAACAGAAACATGAGATACAGTATATAGAAAAAAAACAGAGGTATACATGTATCATATACTCAATACCTCAGATGTGGGACCCGAAATGAAGAGCAAATTAGTAATGTGGAGTAAGCAACATTAAGGAAATCATAGTCAAGTATCAGGACGGGAGAAGTGGGCCTTCGCTGCATGAGGATCATCAAAGAATAGTGGTTTACCATCTTCGAATACACAAAGGCGTGCAGGGTAGAGGAGGGAGAACTTGACTTTGGTGTCGAAAACATGCTTACAAATGGGAGCAAACTCTCTGCATTTATTCGCCACAAGAGCGGAGAAGTCCTGGAAAATGAGTAGGCGATCTCCTTTATAGGACAAGCTGGCAGTTTTACGGTAGTGATCCAAAGGTCTCATTTTGTCGGCGTAGTTCAGGATTCTCATGATGGCAGGACAGGGATGCCCAGCAGAGTTTTTCCATTCCGGTCCAACTCTATGGGATCTCTCAATGACAAGTGGAGCTCCTTTGAGATCCAAGGCAAGTTGCTCGGGAATCCCTGTGGAAAGGTGGTCCATGAGCTTATACTCCTTGACAGACTCTGGTATGCCAATAATTCGTATGTTGTTTAGTCTGCTGCGATTTTCAAAATCGTCAAGCTTTTCGGATAGGCTTGTAATCTCAAGTTGTTTGGCCATTTTGGTTTGCTGGGCTGTCAACAGGTCATCCTCCAGGTATGATATCCGCTGCTCCGCCTCATCTAGGCATCCGGAATGCTGGTTAAGCTGAGTGAGAGTAGATTCAATATCTTCATGAATACCAGATAATTTCTCATCCAGGAGAGGGCCCAAGACAGCCACAAGGTCAGTGGGTTTCATCCTCGGTTATTTAGCAGGCGTCCTGGACTTACATGCGTGTTGAGAGGCAAAGCGCGTAGAGTGGTCAGAATCAGAGAAGTTGCCCCCTGGAATGTCCATCCCAGGCGGTAGAGGCATTCCCGATGAGGTCAGGGACGTAGGCATCAAGAACTTTTCCATAAAGACACCATGAATCAGGAAATTGATAAAAAAAGGGAGGAGCACACAGAGAGTAAGAATGAAGAGAATTATTCCAGGTCACACATATGTAGTACAAAGGTCTCAGGCGGTCACATCTTGAACATTTAATGGCAAAGTATGGTGAGAGTTAGAGTAGCGGGGACACCGTGGAGGCAAATAAACATCACATATTAAGGAAGTCCAACAGAGTGCGACGTGATGTATACAGCAAGTGAATAGTGTCCGTATAAATGTATCAGCTACATTCCAGTAGGGCAAAATGTCACAGGAGCAGGATGTAGAAATGTCAGCAAGTAGGGTAGTAGGCAGTGACCAGATGGTAATGCCGTTAGTAAGGCTGCTGTAGCAGGAGCTGAGCTGTTGCAGAATAAAACAATAATACAGGTGCAGGGGTCAAGGAGGCAGACGGTAGTGGCAGCAGTGGAGTGAGCTTACTCTTTATTCACAAGATGGGCAGAGGAGGCCCCCCAGAGGAATTAAATGCGGTGTGGTGTCAGGGTACCTCTGGGATCCAGTGAGGGAGCACTGCCTCACATGTGCAAACGTTGCTTCTAGGCTGGCACTCTGCAGTGTGAACAGCAGGAGAGGTAATGCAACCCCAGGCAGGATCTAACCTTAGTCAGCGGTAACACGGACCTCCACGACGACGGGCGACCCACGGCGAGGACACCAAGGTATGCAAGGTCGCGGCTTCAGGCCCAGAAGTAGGCCGCAACCTGTGGAGACGCGCCAGGCAGTCTCCCGTCTCTGCAACCAGGCCTCTGGGTGCCTGGCTAGCTAGGGCATGTGGTGGGGCTCCAGGAGTGCAGGAGAGGAGGGCAAGGGAGTACAAAAGAAGCTGCACTAGTGGGAGCTCGACCACCACGCGTCCAGCTTCTTCCCGTTAGGCCACGCCCCCATGAAAAATCTTATTGCAAAGGTTTTGCGCGCGTGTGTGTGTATATATATATATATATATATATATATATATACACATACATACATACACACACACACACACACACACACACACACACACACACACACACACACACACACACTGTATACCCAGCAAGCAGCGGCCCTCAAAAACCTGTGTCACAATGAATACGTTTGAAACAATGTGTAGTTTAATCCATTACACAGCAAAATAAAGCCAATGTTTCGGGGCATATCCGCCCCTTTGTCATGGTGAAACAACAGTGAATACAATACAATACAATACACAATACCTTCATAGTTGAGAAGACCCGCCGGCGGGAAATACAGTGCGGTCCGGGAGCGGTAACTACTTCCATCCCGGTCTCTGTGAGCAGTGAACGGACATAAGCGCGCTCCCGGCGTGGACCCCCTCCATGCCGCTGATTACCCGTGTTGCCCTGGTAACCTACTCGCAGTCACTCTGAGCCGCCCCAGCATCTGCGTGTCCTAGGCAACCCGGCTTTCTCAGGCACCCCGCCACTCTCACGCTGTGTAAGGTACACACAATATATACATTGTTAAAAAACAAAACCTAGGTGCATTAATGTAAAAAACTAATATAAGCACTCTCAAACATTACTGTATAAAAATTCATGGTTAAAAACTATACAGTGATGTTATATATAAAATCAATACATGCACTGTCATGAATACTTGATATGCACACACAAATACACTTCTCAAAATAATAAAGGGGACACTAAAATAACACATCCTAGATCTGAATGAATTAAATATTCTTATTAAATACTTTGTTCTTTACATAGTTGAATGTGCTGACAACAAAATCACACAAAAATTATCAATGGAAATCAAATTTATTAACCTATGGAGGTCTGGATTTGGAGTCACACTCAAAATTAAAGTGGAAAAACACACTACAGGCTGATCCAACTTTGATGTAATGTCCTTAAAACAAGTCAAAATGAGGCTCAGTAGTGTGTGTGGCCTCCACGTGCCTGTATGACCTCCCTACAATGCCTGGGCATGCTCCTGATGAGGTGGCGGATGGTCTCCTGAGGGATCTCCTCCCAGACCTGGACTAAAGCATCCGCCAACTCCTGGACAGTCTGTGGTGCAACGTGGCGTTGGTGGATGGAGTGAGACATTATGTCCCAGATGTGCTCAATTGGATTCAGGTCTGGGGAACGGGCGGGCCAGTCCATAGCATCAATGCCTTCGTCTTGCAGGAACTGCTGACACACTCCAGCCACATGAGGTCTAGCATGGTCTTGCATTAGGAGGAACCCAGGGCCAACCACACCAGCATATCATCTCAAAAGGGGTCTGAGGATCTCATCTCGGTACCTAATGGCGGTCAGGCTACCTCTGGCGAGCACATGGAGGGCTGTGCGGCCCCCCAAAGAAATGCCATCCCACACCATTACTGACCCACTGCCAAACAGGTCATGCTGTAGGATGTTGCAGGCAGCAGAACGTTCTCCTTGGCGTCTCCAGACTCTGTCACGTCTGTCACATGTGCTCAGTGAGAACCTGCTTTCATCTGTGAAGAGCACAGGGCGCCAGTGACGAATTTGCCAATCTTGGTGTTCTCTGGTAAATGCCAAACGTCCTGCACGGTGTTGGGCTGTAAGCACAACCCCCACCTGTGGACGTCGGGTCCTCATACCACCCTCATGGAGTCTGTTTCTGATCGTTTGAGTAGACACATGCACATTTGTTGCTTGCTGGAGGTCATTTTGCAGGGCTCTGGCAGTGCTCCCTCCTGTTCCTCCTTGCACAAAGGCGGAGGTAGCGGTCCTGCTGCTGGGTTGTTGCCCTCCTCCACGTCTCCTGATGTACTGGCCTGTCTCCTGGTAGCGCCTCCATGCTCTGGACACTACGCTGACAGACACAGCAAACCTACTTGCCACAGCTCGCATTGATGTGCCATCCTGGATGAGCTGCACTACCTGAGCCACTTGTGTGGGTTGTAGACTCCGTCTCATGCTACCACTAGAGTGAAAGCACCACCAGCTTTTTAAAGTGACCAAAACATCAGCCAGAAAGCATAGGAGCTGAGAAGTGGTCTGTGGTCACCACCTGCAGAACAACTCCTTTATTGGGGGTTTCTTGCCAATTGCCTATAATTTCCACCTGTTGTCTAAGCCATTTGCACAACAGCATGTGAAATTGATTGTCAATCAGTGTTGCTTCCTAAGTGGACAGTTTGATTTCACAGAAGTGTGATTGACTTGGAGTTACATTGTGTTGTTGTTGTTTAAGTGTTCCCTTTATTTTTTTGAGCAGTGTTGTGTTGTGGAGCACTGAAGCACTTACCACTTTTGTTATACACTAAGACACTTTTTAAATTTTGCACAGACAGTACTGTGAAAATTTATATACTGCAACAATTTTCTGCACAATCTAAAGTCAAAAAAGTCACAAGATGTTGCTATGGGTTTTGGTGGTTTACCGTCGAATTTGACGGATACATATAGTTTTACAGATGCGGATGCAGATAGATTACTGTTTACCGAAAGCCTTGCAGAAGCTGAGGAACAACTCAGTATGGATGACATCTACCATTAGCTCATCAAACTAAAACAACGTGAGTGTGATTTTTTGATGCATGGAATCTCCTTATCAAACTATCATAAATATAAAAAAAAACGGGCAGGCCGATTATTGCCGCAAGAGACTCACTCTATTATAAAGTAACACAATACCTCTATGCATTTTTACAGCCGATTGTTCCAAAGCAAGCTATGTATCTTAAGGACACTACAGCCTTCTTAAAGAAAATAGGATTTTGGTACTTACCAGGTAAATCCTTTTCTTTGAATCCATAGGGGGCACTGGAGTTCTCTTGGGATATGGACGGCTTAGCAGAAACAAAGGCACTGAATATTTAAATTTAGAACTCTCCACCCCTCCATATCCCAGAGTACCTCAGTGTACTACCTCAGTGTTTTTTACTGAGCCGAACAGGAACTATAGAGAGGTTGACAATGGAGAATTCCTATAACATAACGGACAACAACAAAGTTGACACATAACGTTACTGACAACTAAACAGTTGACACCATAACCGATAGAACTTTATAATTTGAACCAATCGGTGAAAATGTGTTACCATAAGCTCGTCTGAGCTTAAAACAACCCAGGTAAAACTGCTCTGGGTGGGCGTCCAGTGCCCCCTATGGATTCAAAGAAAAGGATTTACCTGGTAAGTACCAAAATCCTATTTTCTTTATCATCCACTAGGGGTCACTGGAGTACTCTTGGGACGTACCAAAGCTTCCCCCGTGGGCGGGAGAGCTGTTTGACACCTGTAACACTAAGCGGCCAAAGCTAGATGCTGATGCCGCAAACGTTTCAAACTTGTAAACGCGCACAAACGTGTGCACTGAAGACCATGTAGCCGCACGGTCAAGCTGCGTCGTAGAAGCTCCACGACCAGCTGGCCATGACGTTCCCACAGAACCTGTGGGATGAGCTATTACTGATGTAGGCGACTGTAACTTAGCCTTAAGGTAAGCCTGACGTGTAGTCAGTTTTATCCATGTGGATAAGATCTGCTGAGAAGCTGGCTAACCCCACTTGGCAGCATCATAGTGAACAAACAACGTATCCGTATTACGAACTGTAGACGTTCGGGACATATAAACGCGTAATGCGCGTACCACAATCAGAATTCTAGGATGTGCTGTCAACACAGGAACCACTATTAGTTGATTGATGTGAAAAAATGACACTAGCTTTGGTAAGAAATCGGAATTCGTCCGAAGTTCCGCTCTGTCATCAGGAAACCCAAATACGGTGGCTTGAAGACAAGGCACCCAAATTTGAAAAACGCCTTGCCGAAGCTAAGGCTAGAAGGAAAAAAAACGTTTTCCAAGTGAGAAACGTAATATCCACTTGTTGTAAGGGTTCAAAATATGAAGACTGTTAGAAATCTGAACCCAGCTTCAAGTCGCATGGCGCTGTAGGTGGGATAAATGGAGGCTGCACCCTGAGGACACCCTGCAGAAAGGTGTGTACCGACGGCAATAGAGCCAATCGTCTTTGAAAATAAATTGACAACACATATACCTGCACCTTCAGTGTAGATAAACGCAGTTCTCCATCCAACCCCGTCTGTAAAAATAACAGAATACGGGTAACTTGAAAGATGATGTCGGAAACTTCCGAGCTTCACACCAACCTATATAGGCACGCCAAATTCTGTAATAATGAGCTGCCGTAACCGGCTGCCTAGCTCGTAACATGGTTGGTATAACCGATACTGTAATGCCCTCTCTGTTTCTTAAGAGGGCGGTCTCAACAACCACCCCGTCAACCGCAGCCGCGGTAAATAGGGGTAAAAGAACGGCCCCTGTTGTAACGGGTTGGACGTAGTATGAACAGCCAAGGATCGTCTGCGAGTATTCCTCGGAGATTCGAGAAGCAAGCTCTCCGAGACCCATGAGATATCACTAGTATGACTGTGACGAACTGTCTTATGATCCGTTTTAGCAACGGAGAGAGCAGCGGAAAACGGTGGAACCAGATACACGAGGCTGTACGGCCAGGCGAATGTGAGAGCATCCACCGCCACTGCCCTTGGGATCTGTTGTTCTGTACACATACTGGGCGTTTGTAATTGTGGCGAGATGCCATCATGTCCACCTGAGGGAAACCCCACCTGTGGACCCACATGTGAAACACCTCTCGATATAATGCCCAGTCTCCTGGATGAAAATCCCGACGGTTGAGATCATCTGTCTCGCAGATGTCCACTCCCGGAATGAACCCAGTCGACAATATCACCTTGTGGTATTCTGGGCAATTGAGGATTCGAGCTACTTCCCGCATTGCCATGCGTCTTCTCGGTCCTCCCTGGTTGTTGTGTATGCAACTACCGTTGCGTTGTCTGACTGCACTTGGACAGTCTGAGAGCGAAACATGTAGTGCATTGTAAATTGCATGGAGTTCCAGGACATTTATAGACAGCAATCTGTCGTGATCCGTTTAGAAACCCTGTCGCTGACCATTTTAAACTACAACTCCCCAACCTCTGAGACTCTCGCCCAGATTAGAGACACCCTCGCCCCCCTGTGGGAAACGCGAGTGAAACCCGCCGAACTGAAGCGCTTCGAAAGCACATCATTGTTCCTAATATGATATGATCTGTCGTTTATTAAATACGACGGATTAGATGTTAGAGTCTCCTTAGTCTCTGTAAAATTGAGACATTGACTCACTGGTCATTAGCAATGTATGGTTGCCCAAACCCCGCACTATCTGACTGCTGGTCTAATGTGCCCTTCTCACTCGTAGTTATCGCTGTGAGGTTTGACATAGAATTGTCAGACTGCATTAAATTATAAGACCAGTTAAATTAACACCCTGGTACCCAAAGGGAAGTTGGACCTTTGGAAAGGCTGAGACTCCTCCGTTAGAGCTGGCGGAGTAACTTCCGAGACTCCGATCTTACCGCTCCTGTCGAGCGGAGTCAATTTGAATTGCCAATGCTTAACATAGGATCTGGGAATGAACCGACTTCCGGAGTGGAAACCTACAAAGCAACTGAATCTGTGGTAGATTTATGTACAGACATTGTAGTAAACCTTATTTTTAGTCTGTGTTGGAGCCTTACCCCTTATACACACAGACAACACAATAGCCAAAGGCCAGACACTTGCACGACCCAGTAAAATCTTTACTTAAGGTGTGTAATATATATATATATATATATATATATATATATATATGTCGAAATACAGTTCACATGGGCAGCCTATGTGAAACCTGAACCAAAATTCCCACTAACACCCCTGCGCCTCCGTGTGGAGTAGAGATGTAGGGCAGGAATGTTCTGGAATTACAAACTGGAAGAAACAGGAAACATGGTTAAAATGGCCCCCATGCCATGCTTACACTGATAATCACAGGACAGAGTACAATACCTGCTGCAGTGTTAATATAGACTCAATAGACTATTATATATTGATAATCACAGTCTAGTATACAGTGATAAACACATGCAGGTTACAATACATGCCTTCAGTGTTAATATAGGCTCAATAGCCTATTATACAGTGCATAATCACAGGCAGGTCACAATCCAGTTAATATAAGCTCTGCCTGCAGTTAATTTTGTATTAACATTTCTATAGATATGGCAGCCTGCTATTCTTTCCCCTTGCAGCCGCGCTGTAATCAGCCAGGTTCCCCCCCCCCCTTCCCTGTACTCCCTGTAGCGCTGTCTCAGCGGTGAGCCGGGAAGCTCATTGCAGGGAGGCGAGGGACACATTTCAGAGCAGCGGAGGTCGGCTGACCGGAGCGCGTAGCTGCTTCCGGCGTCGCTAGCCGAGCTGCGGCGGGTCTCCTCCTCTGGGCGCTGCACTTTCAATACAGCGCTGACGGAGCGCCTGGCGGGAGGACGGAGCGCCTGGGGCGGGCGGCCAGAGCGGGCAGACGGAGCGCTGGACAGAGCGGCTGGGGCGGCTATTATGAGCGGCAGTGAGCGGGCGCATTACCAACGGACCCCACACAGCGGGGCGGCAGCCTGCGCTGACCGCCCCGTTTCCCTAGCATACCTTTTGTAGGGAGGTCTGCGACGGGCTTCTAAGCTCCGAGTTCTCCGGTCATGGCTGCGACGGGGCTTCTATCTGTAAGCTCCATCCAGCCCTTCAGGTCATGGCTGCGACGGGGCTTCTATCTGTAAGCCCCGTCCAGCTGTTGCAGGAGACAGTGGGCTGCCTGTGGCTGTGAGGGTGCTGTTTGTGAGGACCGACACGCCATGCGCTGCCCGTGCAGCGGCACTATCCCGGACCCATGTTTTTCCAGAAACTGGGAAGGGATGTGCTAAGTGAAAAAAAAAAAATGGTAAAATGTAAAAGTAAAAATGAAAAAATAAGAATTTACTTACCGATAATTCTATTTCTCGGAGTCCGTAGTGGATGCTGGGGTTCCTGAAAGGACCATGGGGAATAGCGGCTCCGCAGGAGACAGGGCACAAAAAGTAAAGCTTTTCCAGATCAGGTGGTGTGCACTGGCTCCTCCCCCTATGACCCTCCTCCAGACTCCAGTTAGGTACTGTGCCCGGACGAGCGTACACAATAAGGGAGGATTTTGAATCCCGGGTAAGACTCATACCAGCCACACCAATCACACCGTACAACTTGTGATCTAAACCCAGTTAACAGTATGATAACAGAGGAGCCTCTGAAAGATGGCTCCCTAAACAATAACCCGAATTAGTTAACAATAACTATGTACAAGTATTGCAGATAATCCGCACTTGGGATGGGCGCCCAGCATCCACTACGGACTCCGAGAAATAGAATTATCGGTAAGTAAATTCTTATTTTCTCTATCGTCCTAGTGGATGCTGGGGTTCCTGAAAGGACCATGGGGATTATACCAAAGCTCCCAAACGGGCGGGAGAGTGCGGATGACTCTGCAGCACCGAATGAGAGAACTCCAGGTCCTCTTTTGCCAGGGTATCAAATTTGTAGAATTTTACAAACGTGTTCTCCCCTGACCACGTAGCTGCTCGGCAGAGTTGTAATGCCGAGACCCCTCGGGCAGCCGCCCAAGATGAGCCCACCTTCCTTGTGGAATGGGCCTTAACAGATTTAGGCTGTGGCAGGCCTGCCACAGAATGTGCAAGTTGAATTGTGTTACAAATCCAACGAGCAATCGACTGCTTAGAAGCAGGCGCACCCAACTTGTTGGGTGCATACAGTATAAACAGCGAGTCAGATTTTCTGACTCCAGCCGTCCTTGAAATGTATATTTTTAAAGCTCTGACAACGTCCAACAACTTGGAGTCCTCCAAGTCGCTTGTAGCCGCAGGCACTACAATAGGCTGGTTCAGGTGAAACGCTGATACCACCTTAGGGAGAAAATGCGGACGCGTCCGCAGCTCTGCCCTATCCGAATGGAAAATTAAATAAGGGCTTTTATAAGATAAAGCCGCCAGTTCAGATACTCTCCTGGCGGAAGCCAGGGCCAGTAACATAGTCACTTTCCATGTGAGATATTTCAAATCCACATTTTTTAGTGGTTCAAACCAATGGGATTTGAGGAAATCTAAAACTACATTTAGATCCCACGGTGCCACCGGAGGCACCACAGGAGGCTGTATATGCAGTACTCCTTTGACAAAAGTCTGGACCTCAGGGACTGAGGCCAATTCTTTTTGGAAGAATATTGACAGGGCCGAAATTTGAACCTTAATAGATCCCAACCTGAGACCCATAGACAATCCTGATTGCAGGAAATGTAGGAAACGACCCAGTTGAAATTCCTCCGTCGGAGCACTCCGATCCTCGCACCACGCAACATATTTCCGCCAAATGCGGTGATAATGCTTCGCGGTGACTTCCTTTCTTGCCTTAATCAAGGTAGGAATGACTTCTTCTGGAATGCCTTTTCCTTTTAGGATCTGGCGTTCAACCGCCATGCCGTCAAACGCAGCCGCGGTAAGTCTTGAAAGAGGCAGGGACCCTGTTGAAGCAGGTCCCTTCTCAGAGGTAGAGGCCACGGATCGTCCGTGACCATCTCTTGAAGTTCCGGGTACCAAGACCTTCTTGGCCAATCCGGAGCCACTAGTATCGTTCTTACTCCGCTTTGCCGTATGATTCTCAATACCTTTGGTATGAGAGGCAGAGGAGGAAACACATACACCGACTGGTACACCCAAGGTGTTACCAGCGCGTCCACAGCTATTGCCTGCGGATCTCTTGACCTGGCGCAATACCTGTCCAGTTTTTTGTTGAGGCGAGACGCCATCATGTCCACCATTGGTCTTTCCCAACGGTTTATTAGCATGTGGAAAACTTCCGGATGAAGTCCCCACTCTCCCGGGTGAAGATCGTGTCTGCTGAGGAAGTCTGCTTCCCAGTTGTCCACGCCCGGGATGAACACTGCTGACAGTGCTATCACGTGATTCTCCGCCCAGCGAAGGATCCTGGCAGCTTCTGCCATTGCACTCCTGCTTCTTGTGCCGCCCTGTCTGTTTACATGGGCGACTGCCGTGATGTTGTCCGACTGGATCAACACCGGTCTTCCTTGAAGCAGAGGTTCCGCCTGGCTTAGAGCATTGTAGATTGCTCTTAGTTCCAGAATGTTTATGTGAAGAGACTTTTCCAGGCTCGACCACACTCCCTGGAAGTTTCTTCCTTGTGTGACTGCTCCCCAGCCTCTCAGGCTGGCGTCCGTGGTCACCAGGATCCAATCCTGTATGCCGAATCTGCGGCCCTCCAATAGATGAGCCCTCTGCAACCACCACAGAAGAGATACCCTTGTCCTTGGAGACAGGGTTATCCGCAGGTGCATCTGAAGATGCGACCCTGACCATTTGTCCAACAGATCCCTTTGGAAAATTCTTGCATGGAATCTGCCGAATGGAATTGCTTCGTAAGAAGCCACCATTTTTCCCAGGACTCTTGTGCATTGATGTACAGACACCTTTCCTGGTATTAGGAGGTTCCTGACCAGGTCGGATAACTCCTTGGCTTTTTCCTCGGGAAGAAAAACCTTTTTCTGAACCGTGTCCAGAATCATCCCTAGGAACAGCAGACGAGTTGTCGGCATTAATTGGGATTTTGGAATATTCAGAATCCATCCGTGCTGCTTTAGCACCTCTTGAGATAGTGCTAATCCCATCTCTAGCTGTTCTCTGGACCTTGCCCTTATTAGGAGATCGTCCAAGTATGGGATAATTAATACGCCTTTTCTTCGAAGAAGAATCATCATCTCGGCCATTACCTTTGTAAAGACCCGAGGTGCCGTGGACAAACCAAACGGCAGCGTCTGAAACTGATAGTGACAGTTTTGTACAACGAACCTGAGGTACCCCTGGTGTGAGGGGTAAATTGGAACGTGGAGATACGCATCCTTGATGTCCAAGGATACCATAAAGTCCCCTTCTTCCAGGTTCGCTATCACTGCTCTGAGTGACTCCATCTTGAACTTGAACTTCTTTATGTACAGGTTCAAGGACTTCAGATTTAGAATAGGCCTTACCGAGCCATCCGGCTTCGGTACCACAAATAGAGTGGAATAATACCCCTTCCCTTGTTGTAGAAGAGGTACCTTGACTATCACCTGCTGAGAGTACAGCTTGTGAATGGCTTCCAAAACCGTCTCCCTTTCGGAGGGGGACGTTGGTAAAGCAGACTTCAGGAAACGGCGAGGTGGATCTGTCTCTAATTCTAACCTGTACCCCTGAGATATTATCTGCAGGATCCAGGGATCTACCTGCGAGTGAGCCCACTGCGCGCTGTAATTTTTGAGACGACCGCCCACCGTCCCCGAGTCCGCTTGAGAAGCCCCAGCGTCATGCTGAGGCTTTTGTAGAAGCCGGGGAGGGCTTCTGTTCCTGGGAAGGAGCTGCCTGTTGCTGTCTCTTCCCTCGACCTCTGCCTCGTGGCAGATATGAATAGCCCTTTGCTCTCTTATTTTTAAAGGAACGAAAGGGCTGCGGTTGAAAAGTCGGTGCCTTTTTCTGTTGGGGAGTGACTTGAGGTAGAAAGGTGGATTTCCCGGCTGTAGCCGTGGCCACCAAATCTGATAGACCGACTCCAAATAACTCCTCCCCTTTATACGGCAAAACTTCCATATGCCGTTTTGAATCCGCATCGCCTGTCCACTGTCGCGTCCATAAAGCTCTTCTGGCCGAAATGGACATAGCACTTACCCGTGATGCCAGTGTGCAGATATCCCTCTGTGCATCACGCATATAAAGAAATGCATCCTTTATTTGTTCTAACGACAGTAAATTATTGTCCCTGTCCAGGGTATCAATATTTTCAATCAGGGACTCTGACCAAACTACCCCAGCACTGCACATCCAGGCAGTCGCTATAGCTGGTCGTAGTATAACACCTGCATGTGTGTATATACTTTTTTGGATATTTTCCATCCTCCTATCTGATGGATCTTTAAGTGCGGCCGTCTCAGGAGAGGGTAACGCCACTTGTTTAGATAAGCGTGTTAGCGCCTTGTCCACCCTAGGAGGTGTTTCCCAGCGCTCCCTAACCTCTGGCGGGAAAGGGTATAATGCCAATAATTTCTTTGAAATTATCAGCTTTTTATCAGGGGCAACCCACGCTTCATCACACACGTCATTTAATTCTTCTGATTCAGGAAAAACTATAGGTAGTTTTTTCACACCCCACATAATACCCTGTTTAGTGGTACCTGTAGTATCAGCTAAATGTAACGCCTCCTTCATTGCCAAAATCATATAACGTGTGGCCCTACTGGAAAATACGGTTGATTCGTCACCGTCACCACTGGAATCAGTGCCTGTGTCTGGGTCTGTGTCGACCGACTGAGGCAAAGGGCGTTTCACAGCCCCTGACGGTGTTTGAGGCGCCTGGACAGGCACTAATTGATTGTCCGGCCGCCTCATGTCGTCAAACGACTGCTTAAGCGAGTTGACGCTATCCCGTAATTCCACAAATAAAGGCATCCATTCTGGTGTCGACCCCCTAGGAGGTGACATCCCCATATTTGGCAATTGCTCCGCCTCCACACCAATATCGTCCTCATACATGTCGACACACACGTACCGACACACAGCAGACACACAGGGAATGCTCTACACGAAGACAGGACCCACTAGCCCTTTGGGGAGACAGAGGGAGAGTCTGCCAGCACACACCAAAAAAGCGCTATATATGACAGGGATAGCCTTATAATAAGTGCTCCCTTATAGCTGCTTTATATATATCAAAATATTGCCATTAAATTTGCCCCCCCTCTCTGTTTTACCCTGTTTCTGTAGTGCAGTGCAGGGGAGAGACCTGGGAGCCGTCCTGACCAGCGGAGCTGTGAGAGGAAATGGCGCCGTGTGCTGAGGAGATAGGCCCCGCCCCTTTTCCGGCGGGCTCGTCTCCCGCTATTTTGTGAATCCAGGCAGGGGTTAAATATCTCCATATAGCCTCTGGGGGCTATATGTGAGGTATTTTTAGCCTTTTAATAGGTTTTCATTTGCCTCCCAGGGCGCCCCCCCCCAGCGCCCTGCACCCTCAGTGACTGCGTGTGAAGTGTGCTGAGAGGAAAATGGCGCACAGCTGCAGTGCTGTGCGCTACCTTTAGAAGACTGCAGGAGTCTTCAGCCGCCGATTCTGGACCTCTTCTTACTTCAGCATCTGCAAGGGGGCCGGCGGCGCGGCTCCGGTGACCATCCAGGCTGTACCTGTGATCGTCCCTCTGGAGCTGATGTCCAGTAGCCAAGAAGCCAATCCATCCTGCACGCAGGTGAGTTCACTTCTTCTCCCCTCTGTCCCTCGTTGCAGTGATCCTGTTGCCAGCAGGAATCACTGTAAAATAAAAAACCTAAGCTAAACTTTCTCTAAGCAGCTCTTTATGAGAGCCACCTAGAATTGCACCCTTCTCGGCCGGGCACAAAAATCTAACTGGAGTCTGGAGGAGGGTCATAGGGGGAGGAGCCAGTGCACACCACCTGATCTGGAAAAGCTTTACTTTTTGTGCCCTGTCTCCTGCGGAGCCGCTATTCCCCATGGTCCTTTCAGGAACCCCAGCATCCACTAGGACGATAGAGAAATTTAAATCTTCCACCAAGTGTGGGAACTTCCCACAAGCCTTGTTAGTGCTGTGAGCACAGAAAAAACACTGAGGTAGTACACTGAGGTACTCTGGGATATGGAGGGGTGGAGAGTTCTAAATTTAAATATTCAGTGCCTTTGTTTCTGCTAAGCCGTCCATATCCCAAGAGTACTCCAGTGACCCCTAGTGGATGATAAAGAAATTACAGCAATTCTCCCCCCTTCCCCCGGATGCCTGCTATGCACGATATACGTGATATCGTTATATACAAACATCCCACATGAGGAGGGACTGAATGCCACAAAGGAGTTGTTGCTGGGTGACGAGGAATATGGAGGACCAGAGGTCAAATTCTTTTTACAACTGCTAGAGCTTACTTTGAAACAAAATTATTTTCTTTTTGATGGTCACTGGTATGTCCAGTTAAGGGGTTGTGCAATGGGGTCTTGCATGGCCCCCACCTTTGCCAACATCTTTATGTTTATGAAGGAGAACCAACCATTATTATCTAATACATTGTTTGCACAAGGCATCATCCGGAGCACAAGATATATAGATGATCTGTTCCTGATTTGGCATGGTGCACAGGAATGTCTGGAAAAAACGATAATAGATATTAACACCAAAGATGAAAACATCAAGTTCACATACACGGTCAGTGACAGCATCGTCAATTATCTGGATGTCCAGGTAACACTGGAAAATAATCAATTATCCCCAGACCTTTGCAAAAAACCCACGGATCGTAACACCTATTTATATGTTACAAGTCAACATCCGTCTGCTTGTGTGAGGGGTCTTCCGTATTTGCAATTTCAGAGAGCTTGCCGAATCAGACACACCCAGCAGAAAGCGATCTCAGCTATTGATGATGATTACGCTTTTTTTGGCCAGAGGGTACAACTATGAAAATCTGATCCGTGCAAAGAATAATGCTTTGGCAATCCCCAGACATAAATTATTGGCTTCTTCAGTAAAGACCAACATTTCCAAAGACAAATTGGTATTTGTACAACAATATCACGCAAACAGATTATTAAGACTATGACGGAACTCTGGCCCATAGTGACACTCAGTGCAGACCTGAAAGGATTTAAAAATTCCAGCATAATGCCCAGCTTTACAAGAAATAGGAACTTAAAGGATCTTCTAGTTGTTAATGACATTTCACATTTACAGCCTCCACCAAATCCTAATTTCATGACATATAAACAAGGGTTTTATAAGGGGACCTGGTGCAGGACTTGCAGCTACTTGGAGCCTGGCACCTTTTAGTCACCTCATTCAGGGAAGAGGATTGCCATTAAACACATCCTAACCTGCTCCAGCAGGTTTGTGGTTTATTTCATTCGTTGCCCCTGCGGACTTCTATATATCAACAAGACCTCCTGCATTTTCAAAGAAAGAATGGTGACACATAGGATGTCCATCCGTTATGCCCTGGATGGCTCCGATTCAGAGCAACCCGTAGCCAGACATTTCAAGCAGTTTAACCGGGTGGTCTTCTGTATGCCGAATGTCGGGATCCCAGCGCACAGTATACCGGCGCCGGAATCCCGACACCCGGCATACCGACAACTATTCTCCCTCTTAGGGGTCCACGACCCCCCTGGAGGGAGAGCAAAATAGTGTGGCGCTCGTAGCGCGCCACAGTGCCCGCAGCGTGGCGAGCGCAGCAAGCCCGCAAGGGGCTTCTTTGCGCTCGCCACGCTGTCGGTATGCCGGCGGTCGAGCTCCCGGCGCCGGTATGCTGGTCGCCGGGAGCCCGAGCGCCGGCATACCGTACTACACCCGTTTAACCACAGTCTGGCTACGTTACATTATAAAATCATCGACCTTGTCCCTCTGAGTATGAGAGGTGGCAACAGGGGTAAAAGGTTGCGTCAGATGGAGGCAAGGTAGATACATACCTTAGACACCGATGCCCCCAGAGGCCTCAATGAACAGCTCAATTGGATTTGTTTTTTATAACCTATTAATGTTCATAATTCCTTGTTACCCAGTTGCACCACTGGCAGAGAACACTCATGTTAATATGTGTATACCTCTTTAGTATGTTGATCCGCATAGAAATTTAGATTAGATACCCAATGGTATTTCCTGTTGCTTATATTACATAAACGTTATTTCCATATTAGATACTCAGTACCTGACTGTACCAGTATAATATGATGCTATTTATTGGATTCATTCTTTACGGTCTGTAACCCACAGCTAGTCTATAAGGTGACGGCACTTTGTATATAATGTTTGAACGGTTTCTAGGTGACGGCGGGACCGGAAGCAGCGCAGATGAACGCACGTTGTGATCACGTGATGTCACCAGCCTAGCGCCCAGCGTGGATTCGGTCTCTGTATGTTCACTGTGTGTACTTGGTATAAAGGTAAGATTTGTTGTTATATTAATTTGCTCTGACGAAAGTTTTTATTAAAACTGAAACGTTAACCAGCGTATGGCATGAGGCGCTTTTTTCAAAAGTTATATGCAAGTCCCCATAGTGCCGCACGTATACAAGGACTGTATTTCTCTACCATCTGGTAGTTGATTGAGGGCACCGGGGCATCTATTGTGGAACACGGAGTGCCAGCCTGCGACCAAATATATATTATACACACACCAGAAAATACCAGTGCATGGATTAATTTTTGTTTGAAATTATACTGGGAAAAGGGAAGGATAGATGTGAAAAAGCATGGGGGGGGGAGAGGGGGGGGGGGGCTGTTACAGACTCTTTCATTACTTTAGAAAGGGGTTGACTATTCTAGCACGTCTAAAAGAAAAGCACAGGATTATACCTTAATAACTGGGATGCCCCTTTATTTCTGTCCAAGCTTTTTTATTCTGTACCCACCTAAATCTGTAGTTAAAACACAGTGACAGGTGGACATTAACTTTGGCAAAATTACATTAATAACACATCTTCCAGCATAATATGTAGCACATTACATTTGTGCTTCATTAATAATTGCTGGAGTTTCTACTTTTAAACAGAGTGAATAATTCATATTAGTCAGGAGAGACCTCATAAGTGGAATGCAATTTCAAGATGGGCTGGTAACACACAAACTATTGGGTTTCAGCATCACTCCTGTGAAACTGGCTTTTCTGGGCCTTATATGCACATTGTAAGTACATTTGATAACACCAAGTTAAAGTGACCACTGTCTCCACAAAGATAAAAACAGATAAAGTATTTTAGTCACTTAATAATTAGGGTATGTTGTAGCTCTGCCACCACAGACATTTTAGTATTTTTGCTAACAGTTTAAATGACAATTACTATTGGTTAGGAAAGCAGTGAAATGTATATAGTTTTGTGACAGATGGGGCTTTATATTGGTAGCGTTTTCAGTGTAGCTCAGGAGCGTCCCCTCCCATAGTGGGAAAGATTTGGGACGGGATGCATTCAATATCCTGACTGTCGGGATACCGGTGCTCAGCATACCGATGCCGGGGTCCTGATCGCCGGGATACCAACACCTATTCTCCCACTTGGGGTGTCCACAACACCCCTGGAGGGAGAATAAATAGTGTGGCGCGCCTAGCAAGCCACTGTGCCCGCAGCACTGCGAGCCGGCAAGGGGCTCTTTCGCGCTCGGCCCGCTGGCAGCATTCTGACATCCTCCGGTTGTGATTCTGACCGTCGGGATGATGGGCGCCGGTATATCGATACCACAACCTTTGGGACATCCCAGCATTAATCCCTATGCTTTCTAGTAGAGGAAAAACAAAATGGAGATTTATGTTCTTACCTAGTTAAATCCTTTTCTTCATCTCCATAAGGAGCATAAAGATGAACGCTAGGTATAGGTGGAGAGGAAAGGACTGGGCACCCACTAGTTAATAACTTTTTCCCCATCAGCCCAGACCTCCTTCTTCTCTATACCCCGGCTAGCCAGTTAAGTTAGCAAACCCACAGCAAGGAGTGAGGTGAAGGAAAAGAAGACTAGTGTTGAGGTGAAGGAAAAGAAGACTAGTGTTCACACTAGGCTGTTTTAGCAGGGCTCCAGGCCCTGCCCAATTTTTTAAAGGCAAAATCCACCCTGCCCTTTCTGCGGCGCCCTGCTAAAACTGCCTGCCCGCTTTTTGCTCTCCCAGCGTGTACAAATGCGCACAGCATCCATTCACACTATAGGAGTGTGCTTGGGGGGTGGAAGTCCAGCACCTACGTGACACCGCCAGCCGCCTACACCCCCTTGAGTGACATCTGTTGGGGCCGCACCGCCTACTTTAATGACTTTTTAGAGCCATGCCTCCTTTTCGGACACACACATAGCAAGCCGCACGCGTTCACAAGTGCCCCCACAGACCTGCGCCCTGCCCTCACAAAGTCCTAGGGGGAACACGAAGACTAGCACACTTAGGCATTTCCTGATTGATGTGAAACAGACACGACCTTAAGTAGGTAAGCCAAGCGGTCTGTAGAACGGCCCAATCTAAATGGAAGATTAGAAAGGGGGCGCAACAAGATAAAGAACTCTGTGCAATGGTAAGTAAGATAAACTTCAACGTAAGCCAACAAAAGTCCACAGTCTCCAAAGGCTCAAAGGGAGCAGACTGCAGTGCCTGAAGAACCAAGGAGAGGTTCCACGGGGCCACTGAGGGAACAATTAGTGGCTGTAGGTGGAGGACACCCTGAAGTAATGTCTGTATGTCCGGTAAGTATGCAATCTGTTGCTGAAAGAAGACAGAGAGGGCAGAGACTTGTACGTGTCTGGCCTGAATCCAGACACACCTTCAGAAATGACCTGGGGCTGAAACCCCTGGCCAAACACCATGCAAAGTAGGTCCGCCAGGTGTGGTGATAAACTCTAGCCGATGACAGCGTCCCTGCATGAAGCATGATACGGATGACCCTACTGGAAAACCCTTTTGCTCTAAGGACAGATGTCTCAATAGCCACCCTGTTAAAGCAAAACGGGCCAGATCCAGATCGAGGCATGGGCCCTGAGCCAGAAGAGGAAAGTCAATGGAGAGATCAATAAGATCAGCATACCACACTCGCAGTTGTCAATCTTGAGCCACCAAGATTACTGTGCCGGTCTTCAATTTGAACTTGCAGAGAACCTGCTGGAAACATCCATGGCATCGCTAGAGTGTCAACCAGGAGAGTTCCAGGATCCCTTGTGTGGAACAGTACCTACAGCTGTGTCCGCTTACATCTTTGCTCCATGCGCTACAAGTCGCGTTACATATAACGCGTGCCATGTGAATCTGTAGTGGCGAGCATCTTTTTTTTGCGTTTTGATTCCACGAAAATGTGTCTTATACACAAAAATAAAACGCACAAGCAGCTTCTGCAGACAAAAATGATATGCAACATGCCTATATAGTATACTGTGTGTGACTACGAGCGTTGCCCTGGTGGTTTACGTAGGCGATGGCTGCTGCATTGTCTGACTGCACCTTGACCAGATGCCCCTGAAAGAGAAGCTGAGCTAAGCAAAGAGCGCCGTACACTGCCCTAGGTTCCAGGACATTGATGAGTAGCTGACTATGAGCAGTCCACCATCACCCAGAATGTATGGTGACAAGATACTGTCCCCCACCTCCAAAGACTTGCATCAGTTGTGAGCAGGATGCAATCCTGGATCCAAAAGGGGCACCCCTTGTTTAGGTGGGATTGATGTAGCCACCACAAGAGAGAGTAACGAACATCCTGCGATAGAATGGTCGTCTGCGCCTTTAGGTGCACGATGCCTGTTCCATCTGGTAACAATCTCTAGCTGCAGAGGACAGTAGTGAAACTGGCCAAATTCCACCATATCGAATGTGGAGACCAAGGAACCCAGATGCTGCATGCAGGAGTGGATGGACACTCGACAATGACGTATGAATGTGCAAGCTAAGACTGCAGGAACTGAATCTGGTCTGCCAGAAGGAAGACTCGTTGAATCCTGGAATCCAGCAGAGCCCCTCAGTGCAACAGATGAATGTGGTCTGTGATGACATTTGGAGAATGGGCAGGAGAAGTAGGTCATCCAGCTAAGGCAGGATTCTGATCCCCCTGCGGAAAGGGTAACTTTCCGCTGTTGGTTAGAGAAAGATCGCATGTTCCAGCGTATAGTTATGTGCAGAAGCAGAATATGAACATTAACTGTATTTACTGTAAATTATGTATGCGGCAGGAATCCAGAGGATACCACCCACAAGAGCAGTTGGGGAAAGACATCGCCCATCATTTCAAATCCACCTATGACCTCTTCTGTAATGTAAGGACACATCCCTGTGTCCAATGGACAATGAGATTACAGTGACCATTGTATTGTGTATGCATGTTGTGTATAAAAAGACCATTGTTGCCTGGCCGGTCAGAAAACTCTGAACGCTATCTGTATGACCAGCGGAGGACCGGCCGGGTTGCGCTTGCGAACATTATCACGTATGTACATTCTCTGTAGCCATTATTACTTTTAGATTTATCTTGTTAGCCTGTAGTGTATGATTTGTACTGTTTACCTTTTGGAATTAACCCACTGTGGCCTTAGAACCCTGTGGTTGCAACTACAAATCAGTGTTGTGTTTTCACTTTCCTGCAAGGGTTTTAAAGTAGATTTATCTGTATAAGGTGTATTGGTATTGATAAGGAGTACGCACTGCGGGTACTTTGTACCGCCAGCGCTACTTAAGGTTTAAAGGTATTACATCGTTGCAGTACTTTGCTGCCAAGGTTTAAAGTGTAATCATATCATTGCATTATATCATTAATAAGGTTTAAAGGTTACCCATTGTGTGCGCGCACGCTGAGCGTACTCTGTACACTCAGCGCGGCGTGAGTACGCCAAGTACGTACCACATGCGGGACTCTACGCAAATAGCGTACAAAGTGCGTAGCACGTGTATTCAGTCTAGAGGCCATAGCGGCTCCACGGTAAAAGTGTATTTAGAGGTATAGCTTTGTGGTCTAAGATAATATCGACATTATCAAAGCGCTGGTGGCTGACCCAGATAGGGATGTAAAAATAGGCATCCTGAATCTCTGAAGATGCCATAAAATCCTCTGTGTTTCATAGCCAGAATGATAAAGCAAAGAGACTCCATGCAGGATTTGTGGAACCACAGATACCTGTTCAGTACCTTCAGATTGATGATGCATTCCATTTTCTTGATCAGAAAGAGGTTGGTATAGAAGCCTGTGCTGCTTTCAGATGGGAAGACCAGGATGTCGTCCTTGGAGGCCAAAAGGGAGAAAACTGACTCCCTGAGAGCTCCTGCCCTTCCTAGATCTGCCAAAAATCCTGTGGAAAAGAACCACGATGGAGGACACCTCTGAAAAGTCAGTGCATAGCCTTGAGAGACCGTGCCCCTGTCTCAATTGTCCGATGTAGTCCCCATTCACACATTGGTGAAAAACAGAAGCCGGCCTCCCAAGCTGGGGTCCCCCCAGGCAGAGGCCCGCCCTGCCATGTGGCAGGCTTGTCAGCTGGCTTGGGAGGAGACTGTCTGGTGGACCAGGACTACTTACCAGATGCTAAAATCCCTTGAAGGAGGAACCCTGGAATCACAACAATGTCTGACCCTAGGCCTTTCCCAGCAAATGAAAGGATGGCGTTCTGGTCTTGGGAGGCACCGCAGACGGAAAAAAGGCCGTCTTGGACACTGCCACCGCATCAACAATCTTGTCCAACTCCTTGCCAAATAGGATATCCCCTGAATTTTGGTAGCGCCTCAAATGCCTTCTTTAGAATTTATATAATTTTGCCAGGAACGTAGCCCGTGTGTCAATGGCCGCCTCACCCCTGTAAGAACCTGCGTCGTTAATATGCCCAACTAGAGGTATTAACTCCTCTCTGCTAGTATCAGAGCAGAAGGCAGCTTCTAGTGCCTCAGCCTAGCACCCAGGGAATAACATTGGGGTGTAGAGTTGGATCTTGATTCGAGGCACCAACAGGCTAAAAGCTTTGACTGTTCCCAGAATGCATAGCGCAGTCTCATCTATATCCCCGCCTCCAGGCACTGGAGCTCAGTTTTGTTAACCAGTCCAATGCAGTAGAAGGCAAAAGAGACAACAACAGTTAGTAGCCACATACCATCACACTCTCACGACAGGAGAAGGTACCAGCAGCTAATGCCATACAAACCCAAAAAGCCTAAGTGCGTCAGGGTGGGCGCCCTGTGGAATCCAGTGTACCTTGCAGAAAAAGATTTAACAAAGGTAAGTTCTTACCATAAAATCGCCTTTTCTGCAGCAGGGTACACTGGTATTCCACAGGGAATAACATCAGGGATGTACTAAAGCAGTTACTTACGGGAGGGGACGCACTGTAGCGGGCACAAGAACATGGCGTCCAAAGGAAGTATCCTGGGAGGCAGAAGTATCAAAGGCATAGAAACTGATGGCCACGTAGCTGCCTTGCACAATTGTTCTAGGGAAGCGCCACGGCGGGCCGCCCAAGAAGGTCCAACAGACAGAGTAGAATGGGCCTTGATAGTAGCAGGAGCTGGAAGTCCAGCCAGTGCATAAGCTTGCGCAATCACCATTATAATCCATCTAGCCAAGGTCTGCTTATTAGCAGGCCAGCCACGTTTGTGAAAACAAAAAAAGAATAAAGAGAATCAGATCTCCTAATGGAAGCAGTTCGTTTCACATAAATACCCGTACCACATCGAAAGACCGTTTTTTGGAAGATAAACCTGGAGAGGTAAAGGCCGGACCCACAATCTCTTGGTTAAAAGGTGGAAAGACGATACCACCTTAGGCAGATAACCAGGTCGAGTTCAAAGAACCACCCGGTCACGGTGAAAAATCAGAAGGGTGCCTTGTGCTGTCGGTCACCCCAAGTCTGAAACCCTTCTAGCAGAAGCAATAGCCAGTAAAAAATAAGACCTTAAGAGTAAGCCACTTAAGGTCCACAGACTCAAGAGGTTCAAATGGAGACTCTTGTAGGGCATCCAGAACAACCAACAAATCCCAAGGAGCCACAGGAGGAACATAAGGAGGCTGAATCCGTAAAACACCCTGAGTGAAGGTATGAACATCAGGTAGAGTTGCAATCTTTCTCTGAAACCATACCGACAAGGCTGAGATATGAACCTTGAGGGAGGTTAGACAGAAGCCTAAGTCCAGGCCCTGTTGCAGAAAAGTCAAAAGTTTGGCAGTACTGAAATTGTATGCTTCATAATTCTTAGCCGCTGTTATGCACACCAGTGCCTGCAGGAATGTACTGGTGTCTGAACTGTTATGCACACCAGTGCCTGCAGGAATGTACTGGTGTCTGAACGGATAGGGATGCAAAACAAATGAACTCACAGACAGACTGGGGAATATGACATTACGTACACAGAAGGTGATAGGGTAACAAAATAAACACAAAGTGAACAGAGAAACCCAGAGGCTAAGAAACTTGGTGTCTCCCTAGCATTAGTAATGCTCAGATGGAAAAAGAAGATGTTGTGTTTTAATACGAAGAGAACCCGAAATGCTGTTGCTAAGGGCAACAGCAAAACCCTAAAGGGTTACCAACGGGTGTGGCAGTAAACTCCTTGGTCAGAGATGGAATGATAGACACAAGGAGAGTCTCCACAATCCTAATCCTCACTTGCAGTGCACAGGTTCAGTTTACTGCCACTAAACTGACACCTGAACACCTTGCACAGTGAGACAGGATTTAGGCAGGCAAGTCTGAGAATACAGCCGCAAACTTGCTAAATTCACAGAGTAGCAAAAGAACCCCAGCAAGTTAAACGACTGACTCCAGTCTTACTGCTAGGTCTGGATTGGCAGAGTGTAGTACCAAATCCCCAGGCCTATTTGCAGTAAGCAACAACAAATACAAAGCTACACAGTACTGGCTAACTTTCAGGAACTGACTAACCAACAAAGATTCAGCAGCATCTGCTTAACCTGAGAAGAGGCCTTATATAGCAGGTGCTGTCCACGCCCCACTCAGACCTCACAGACTGAGCACAAAAACCAGCACCGGATCCCCTGCCGTGCACAGAACCTGTAACCACTGCACAGCAAAAGACCCGAACCGGAGTATCAGCTGCGCTCAGGTTACTCCGCTAGCACTTGTCTCCCGGTTGCCATGACGACGTGGCAGCACAGGGCAGGAGACCCTAACAGTACCCCCCCACTGACGAGGGGTCAAAGAACCCCTACCACCGGGTTTATCGGGGAACTGCGAGAAGAAAGAGCGTATCAGTCTTGGGGCATGAAGATCACTACTGCGCACCCACGACCGCTCCTCCGGGCCATACCCCTTCCAGTGCACCAAAAATGACAGCCGACCCCGAACCATCTTGGAGTCAAGAATCCTTTCAACAACAAACTCCCTCTGGCCACGTATCAGAAGAGGGGAAGGTCTTCCACTGGAAGAAGGATTACTAATCTCCCGTTTTAAAAGGGAACAATGAAATGTTTTATTGATACCCAAAGAACGGGGCAGATCTAACTGAAATGCCACCGGATTGATAACCCTGGTGATCTTATAAGGGCCGATGAACCGGGGGCCTAACTTTTGAGATGGCTGTCTCAACTTCAAATTCTTGGTAGACAACCAGACAAAGTCTCCTAATTTGAAGCTGCAGGGTCTTTTCCGCTTATCAAAAACCCTTTTGGTCACTAATGACACAGACACAAGGGCTTTCTTCACTTTCCTCCAAATACCTCTAAGGACCGAAACCACAGAGGAACCACCAGGTGTGGAGTCCAGGGGGTCAAAAGAATTGGCCTTAGGATGATGCCCATACACACAAAGGAAGGGAGAGATCCCTGTAGCAGAGTGAGCCGCGTTGTTATAGGCAAACTCCGCCATGGACAGATGAGCAACCCAGTCAGTCTGACACTTGGAGACATAACACCTGAGGAACTGCTCCAAGGACTGGTTCACCCTTTCAGTCTGCCCATTAGACTGCGGATGGTAGCCTGACGACAAGCTGACAGAAATCTGGAGATCGGAACAAAATGCCCTCCAGAATTTGGCCACAAACTGGGATCCGCGGTCAGAGACCACATCAAGTGGCAACCCGTGGAGACGCACAACATGCAGCATAAATAATTCAGACAGGCGTCTGGCCGATGGCAGCCCAACCAGTGGAACGAAGTGCGCCATCTTCGAAAACCTGTCAACGACAACCCAGATGGCTGTCATCCCCGAGGATTTGGGCAAGTCCACCACAAAATCCATTGAAATGTGGGTCCATGGCTTAGATGGGATAGAGAGTGGATGTAATGGGCCAACAGGAACCCCTCTGGGAGTCTTATTTCGGGCACAGATGTCACATGCCCGAACCCACTGATCCACATCCTTAGCCACCGAGGGCCACCACACCGCCCTAGATAGCAACTCCCGAGTTCTGGCATTACCCGGGTGACCTGCCGACTTCTTGGCATGGAATTCCAGGAACACTCGCTGTCTTAACCTAGGAGGCACAAACAAAAGACCTACCGGAAGGTCTGGAGGAGCCTGCTCCTGTGCTCTAAGGACTAATGATAAGAGGTCCTGGGTAATGCCCACTTTAATACATGATGGGGACACAATGGGCAACGGCTCCTCGGTGGTCTCCTGGATTGGAGCAAAACTCCGCAAGAGCGCATCAGCCTTGATGTTTTTTGACCCAGGGCGATATGTTATCAAAAAATTAAAGCGAGCAAAAAACAAAGCCCATCGTGCCTGCCTGGCATTGAGACGCTTCGCTGACTCTAAATATGCCAGATTCTTATGGTCGGTGAGAATTGAGACCACAAACTTAGCCCCCTCAAGCCAGTGTCTCCACTCCTCGAGTGCATCCTTAATAGCCAACAATTCCCGGTTACCCACGTCATAATTCAACTCGGCAGGCGAAAATTTACGGGAAAAGTAAGCACAGGGATGAAGGCGATTATCAGACACTCCCATCTGAGAGAGCACTGCCCCAATACCCATCTCAGAGGCATCCACCTCCACCACAAAAGGACGCTCTGGATCTGGGTGTCGCAGCACCTTGGCCGATACAAATGCCCTTTTGAGACGGGCAAAAGCCGCTTTAGCCTCACAAGACCAGTGAGCAACATCCGCCCCTTTCTTAGTGAGTGCCACCAAGGGCGCCACTATAGACGAAAATCCAGCGATAAATCGTCTATAAAAATTCGCAAAGCCCAGGAAACGCTGAAGCGCCTTCAAACTAGTGGGCTGCACCCAATCCAGGACTGCCTGTACCTTGGAACCCTCCATTTGGAAACCTTCTGGGGAGATAATATATCCTAGAAATGCGATTTGCTGAACTTCAAATTCGCACTTCTCCAGCTTCGCCCCAAGCCGGTGGTCTCTGAGTTTCTGGAGGACTAAGCGTACATGCTTCCGATGTTCCTCCAGGGAATGGGAGAAGATTAGGATGTCATCTAAGTATACAACTAAGAATCTATCCAAATATTCCCTGAGTACATCATTCATGAAATCCTGGAAGACTGCCGGGGCATTACAGAGCCCAAAAGGCATCACCAAATATTCATAATGCCCTGAGTGGGTATTAAAGGCGGTCTTCCATTCATCCCCCTCTCTTATTCGGATTAGATTGTACGCACTGCGTAGGTCAATCTTAGAAAAAATGGTGGCAGTACGAAGCTGGTCAAACAAGACCGAAATGAGAGGCAGTGGGTATGAGTTTTTAATCGTGATACGGTTCAATTCCCTGAAGTCGATGCAGGGTCGCAACGAACCGTCCTTTTTACCCACGAAGAAGAACCCCGACCCAACTGGAGACTGTGAAGGTCTGATAAATCCCTTAGCCAAGTTCTCCTGAATGTACTCTGCCATAGCCGGAGTCTCAGGACGTGACAGGGAGTACAACCTGCTCTTGGGAAGCTTAGCATTTGGCAACAAATCAATGGCACAGTCATAGGGGCGATGGGGAGGTAGTACCTCTGCAACTTTTTTGGAGAACACGTCCGCAAAATCTGCATGGCAATCCTGGCAAGCTTAGCTGCGAGAGCCTGACTGGAAGACTCAAGCAACTCCTGAAACAATCAGTACCCCAACTAAGAATCTCCCCAGAGACCCAGTCAAATTGAGGATTGTGGGCCCTTAACCAGGGTAACCTCAACACCAATGGGGCAAAAGTACAGACAGTCACATAAAAGGACAATTTTTCAGAGTGTGTGGCTCCAATAAACAAAGAAATCTGGCTAGTGCAAGAGGTAATTTTACCTTGGGATAATGGTTCCCCGTTTAACCCACAAATCTCAATTTCCGATGCCAAGGGTACTAAGGGAACAGAGTGTTTCAGGGCGAATTGGCGGTCCATAAAAACCCCGTCGGCCCCACTGTCCACAAAGGCCTCAGTCTTGACAGTTTGACCGAGGATCTTCAAGGTCACCGGAATGATAAAAGTCTTCTTGGGAAATTCTGACTTCTGGCCTGACAGGATATTTCCCATCACCCTCAGGCCCTGAAGTTTTCCGGCTTTTCTGGGCATGATACTACCACATGACCTTTATTCCCACAGTACAAACACAACCCCTGCTGTCTCCTCCGCGTCTTCTCACGCGAGGAGAGGCGGGTAGCCCCAATCTGCATAGGCTCCTCGGAAAATTCCTCAGAGTCTGAGGTTCCCTTGGGAAAGAAGGAAACCTCGGTCTCCCTTTCAAGCCTACGCTCTCTCAGCCGTCTATCCACCCGGATGGATAACTGCATGAGCTGATCCAAGCTATCAGGCAAGGGATATTGTACCAGTTGGTCTTTTATCTGGTTAGAAAGACCTCTTCGGTACTGGTGTCTCAGGGCTGGGTCATTCCACTGGGTATCATGGGCCAACCTCCGAAACTCCGTACAGTAAACCTCAACTGGCCTTCGCCCTTGCTTAAGGATAGAAATCTGAGCCTCGGCTGAGGCCGTCTTGTCAGGGTCATCATACAACATGCCCAGTGCCGTAAAAAAAGCATCAACACTTTTAAGCGATGGACAGTCAGGCTGCAACCCATATGCCCAGACCTGTGGGTCTCCTTGTAGCAAGGAAATCACTATGCCCACCCGCTGAATCTCCGACCCAGAAGACTGAGGCCTAAGCCGGAAGTATAGCTTGCAGCTCTCCTTGAAACAAAAGAACTGCGAGCGATCTCCAGAAAAACGATCCGGGAGATTTACTTTCGGCTCCTTAACCCCTGAATATGCTGCTGCTGCGGGAGAACCGCCAGCGGCCTGGGAGGTGTGCATTTTAATGGACAAATCATTAAATTGTCGAGTCAGGACCTGCACCTGATCGACCACCTGTTGCAACGTATTTTGAGGGGTATGCTCCATATTCCCACAAAATTTCAACAGGAGTATTAGGCTGCTGAATATGTTATGCACACCAGTGCCTGCAGGAATGTACTGGTGTCTGAACTGTTATGCACACCAGTGCCTGCAGGAATGTACTGGTGTCTGAACAGATAGGGATGCAAAACAAATGAACTCACAGACAGACTGGGGAATATGACATTACGTACACAGAAGGTGATAGGGTAACAAAATAAACACAAAGTGAACAGAGAAGCCCAGAGGCTAAGAAACTTGGTGTCTCCCTAGTATTAGTAATGCTCAGATGGAAAAAGCAAGATCTTGTGTTTTAATACGTAGAGAACCCGAAATGCTGTTGCTAAGGGCAACAGCAAAACCCTAAAGGGTTACCAACGGGTGTGGCAGTAAACTCCTTGGTCAGAGATGGAATGATAGACACAAGGAGAGTCTCCACAATCCTAATCCTCACTTGCAGTGCACAGGTTCAGCTTACTGCCACTAAACTGACACCTGAACACCTTGCACAGTGAGACAGGATTTAGGCAGGCAAGTCTGAGAATACAGCCGCAAACTTGCTAAGTTCACAGAGTAGCAAAAGAACCCCAGCAAGTTAAACGACTGACTCCAGTCTTACTGCTAGGTCTGGATTGGCAGAGTGTAGTACCAAATCCCCAGGCCTATTTGCAGTAAGCAACAACAAATACAAAGCTACACAGTACTGGCTAATTTTCAGGAACTGACTAACCAACAAAGATTCAGCAGCATCTGCTTAACCTGAGAAGAGGCCTTATATAGCAGGTGCTGTCCACGCCCCACTCAGACCTCACAGACTGTGAGCACAAAAACCAGCACCGGATCCCCTGCCGTGCACAGAGCCTGTAACCACTGCACAGCAAAAGACCCGAACCGGAGTATCAGCTGCGCTCAGGTTACTCCGCTAGCACTTGTCTCCCGGTTGCCATGACGACGTGGCAGCACAGGGCAGGAGACCCTAACAGCCGCACACCAGGTAAAGTAAGAATTACAGACCCTATAATAAATCCGAGCTGAAGCCGGTTTACGGGTCTTCAACATAGTTTGGATGACCGCCTCAGAAAATCCTTTGGCCCTCAGAACTGAAGCTTCAAGAGCCACACAATCAAAGCCAGTCGGGCCAGATCCCGATAGATACAAGGGCCCTGAACGAGGTGGTCTGGGCACTGCGGAAGTAGAAGAGGACGCTCTATTGAGAGACCCTGTAGGTCTGAGAACCA
Source organism: Pseudophryne corroboree (assembly GCF_028390025.1). Taxonomy (NCBI): domain Eukaryota; kingdom Metazoa; phylum Chordata; class Amphibia; order Anura; family Myobatrachidae; genus Pseudophryne; species Pseudophryne corroboree. Next base: position 315,548,348 of record NC_086445.1, read on the forward strand.
ATGACGTCTGGGCCACACTGGAGCGATCAGAAGTAGCATTCCTCCTTCTTGCTTGAACTTCCGTACTACCCTGGGCAGGAGTGACACCGGAGGGAACACATACGGCAGCCGAAAGTTCCATGGAATTGCCAGTGCGTCCACGAACGCTGCTTGAGGATCCCTTGTCCTTGCTCCGAAGACCAGAACCTTGTGATTGTGTCAAGACGCCATCAGGTCTACATCTGGTAGGCCCGACTTGTCCACTAGGAGTTGAAAGACTTCCGGATGAAGGCTCCACTCTCCGATGTGTACGTCCAGACGACTGAGGAAGTCCGCTTTTCAGTTGAGGACCCCAGAAATGACCACCGCCGAAATTGCTGGTAGATGGCGTTCCGCCCATTGAAGAATCTTGGACACTTCCAACATTCGAGTGTCGCCTTGATGATTTATGTACGCCACCGTGGTGGCGTTGTCCGACTGTACTTGAACAGGCCTGTTCTGTATCAGAGGCAGGGCCAGTTTCAAAGCATTGAACACTGCCCGCAACTCCAGAATATTTATCAGGAGGAGATTTCTCCTCGGTCCACCGACCCTAAAGAGAGTGTTGCTCCAACACCGCGTCCCAACCCTGCAGACTGGCATCAGTCGTTAGAAGGACCCAGTTAGAGATCAAGAAGGGAAGACCCCTGCTCAATTGTTGGTCCTGTAGCCACCAGGTCAGTGACAGGCGAACCTCCGGAGTGAAGGAGATCATGCGAGTCCTGATCTGGTGAGGCAGGCCGTCCCCATTTGGAAAGGATTAACCTCTGCAGAGGGTGGGAATGAAATTGTCGAAAGCCGACACCATAGTACTTGCATCACCGAGTGTATCGTCACACGTGGGCGAGATAGGAAGCATCTTATCTTGTCCTGAATTTTCGGGACTTTCTTCGGAGACAAGAACAACTGTTGGTTGTGGGTGTCCAATAATGGCCCCAGATGCACCATGCTCTGAGCAGGGACCACAGAGGATTTCTTCCAGTTGATGAGCCACCCGTGGGCTTGCAGGAATTGGACCATCATTTCCTGATGACGGAGGAGAACCTCTGGAAAGTTCGCCAGGATCAATAAGTCGTCCAGATACGGCAGGATCCTGATACCCTGACGGCAGACCAGAGCAGTCATGATCGCCATGACCTTGGTGAAGATTCTCTGAGCCATGGTCAGACCAAAAGGTAAGGCCCGAAATTGAAAATGTAGGTTGCCAATAGCAAACCGCAGGTATTTCTGATACGACATGGCAATAGGTATATGCAGGTAAGCATCCTGTATGTCCAAGGATACCATATAGTCCATGGGCTCCAAGGCCAGAACAATAGAGCGAAGAGTTTCCATACGAAATTTGGATACCTTCACAAATTTGTTCAAAGACTTGAGGTTGAGAATGGGCTGGGAGGACCCATTCGGTTTCAGAACTAGGAACAACATTGAATAGTACCCCCTGCCTCTCTGAGCCAGAGGCACTGGTACTATCACCCCTGTGTCCAGGAGGGATTGTACCACCAAATGGAGTGTTTTTGCTTTTACTGGATCCGAAAGGATGTTTGTTGAGCAAAATTGGCGAGGGGGACGTTTCTTGAAAGAGATGGCTTATCCGTGAGTGACGACTTCCTTTACCCAGGCGTCTGAAGTGGTCTGTAACCAAACCTGGGCAAACTGCAAAAGTCGGCCTCCCACCCTGGGGTCGCCCACCCCATCATGCAGCAGGCTTGTCTGTTTTGGAAGCAGGCTGACGGGCAGCCCAGGAACGTTTAGGTGTGGGCTTAGTGGATTTGGAAGTGCGAGCCTGTTTCGGGTACGACTGGGGATTGCAAAGAGTGGCAAACGGCTTCTGAGTAAAAGCACTACTGACTTTTGTGGTGTCCTCTGTGTGACCAGCGTCAGCAGCAGGGCACAGACACACATCAGAAAGTACAGAAATACTCACATGCACACTGGACCCACTTAATGCACCACCTCTATGCTTTACTGTAAGTACTGTACAATCTGGTATCAGACGTTCTCCTGGCAATCTCCAAACCCATCCATCATGTAGGTAAGTCTTGAATCTATATTTCAAGGATTCCAGACTGGAGGCTACTCAAACTGTGCGGGGCAAGAGTGACCTACACACTAATTGCTTTTACAATCACAAAATATTGCATTACCATATCAAATGATTAAAGAAATCTAGATACGTGTTTCTCTGGGTCACCCTCTATACCACTGAATATACTATAGCGCTCGCAGTAGCTGCTATGGCTATTGTTACACATTTAAGATCTTTATCCTAGATACTACAACAGAATTTGGTGATTTGCAATGATTACTGCTAAGCTACATTAACATGTATTTGCCTAGCAAAGTATGTAGTATGCTTAGTGTACATTACCTTTGCCAAGCTAAGACAATGGTCCATGTGGACAAAGGTGTATATTTATGAATCCTGCATATCTATTTTATAAAACCCCATCTGCTGTAATCCCGCTGAGAATCTAGACTTGAGAATAGAATATCGAAGCACCATCCCCAACTCTCAAAATACAACAAGCCCTAGACCTCAAATGCTAGGCTTGTAGCAGAAATATCCGGGGGTCAAATGCACAGCTTCGTCCTATGAAAGCCCGTTGCATATAACATGTCCATTATACTTAGTAGTCAGAGTGTGAGCATGGGGAATGTCCCTAAAACTATTGGCACTAGGGTTTAGTATACTTAGGAGGCCCGCGCAAATTTATGTGGGCCTCATCTCAACAGGGAACCCAGCCCTACTGGCAGAATGATGGTAGGGAGTCCCACACTCTACAGGACTCCCCTCCAAATCAGACTGACCCCATGCTCTGTGACTCGATTTTTCCACCAACAGCCTATACTTATATTGGTTATTTTGTGGGGAGAACGAACTTTTTATTGTTTTTCTTACTTTTTTTTTTTTAAACTTAGAAGTTGCACATTTATGGCAAGTTTGCAACTGGATAGGGGATTAAATGATGGGCATTGATGGTGCCTTTCAAAACACTGTCTAAAACAATACTATAGTTTGACACCCCAAAACACTGGCAACGTCCATCAATTCAGAAATTATGGTAAATCCGCCACTTAGAAATTAAGGTATGAGGTAAACTTACTGAGTAAAATTCAACAATGCTGCAGCACTTAGCAAATGTTTAAACCTTATGCAGTCTGTTAGACTGACAATTTTATTTGACAACCGGACACTATCAGATATCGTGGCCATATACAGAGATCTCTCACATTGTATGGCTACATGACATCTGGGTTCCACATTTCCCGGTTCTTGCCCTGTGAAGGAAGGGAAATGTTGGGTGGTTGGCAGAGGCAGTACAAGATGCGGCCAACCAATTATTGGACAAGTCAGATATAATGAAATATTTGTTCACACCAGACAATCACAAATCAGTCGTGGTCATACACTATAAAATTATCAGCCCAATCAGTCGATAATCTGTGGATCGGGCAAATAAATGCATTATGTATCCCTGGCTTTAGTTGCAGAAGCAGATCAACAATTTCATTTTTTTTGTATCTGAAAGTTTCTTGTAACAAGTAACAAATTTGATTTAGTTATATTGTCATAGAATAGAAAATGGTATGAAGTTATAAATGTATTCAACTGGCACTAAATAGTAAACTGGCAACCTCATTTGAAAGAGGGAGTCTCCTCTTTCAAATGATGTACCCTCATTGTCTGCTGATCTAATGCCCAGATCTACAGTATATGCTACCATATTTATTTCATGCACAACTTTTTCATTTCATTAAATTATTAACTATATTAAGAAAATAAAAAATAATTCTTGACTGTTGCAGTTGTGGAATGACGGACTAATACCAAAGCAAACTATTGCTCAGAAGTGGGTAAAGAAAGAAAAAAAACACAACACACCCATTTGCCTTTAGTTCACTTTTTCTCTACTTTGTGTGATTGTTGCATAAAAAAACATGTGATATTGATGCTGGAAATTGACTGAAAGGATTGCCCCTATATTCTTTAACCCTCGATGTGATGGCCTCTCAGACGTCCGTGAGTGTAAACCTTTAGCCACAAGTTACATGCACAACACAAGCAGTAAAGATTCACACTGGTTTATTATGAGGTTAACAAAAGTATAAAAGACAACGTATATGGGTGTAACTGACATGTTGTTACACTTCTTATTGGCTCGTTAGTAGTTACCAGGCAGAATTGATAAGGCGGATGTCCATATATGGGTTTTTCTACAAGTTTCTCAAAACATTTAACAAAGTCTGTAACACAGGATATTTGGTACCACACAGAAATAGAAATAACAGGTTTGATCTGGTATGGGACTGCCCTTGAAAACCAGGCTCATACAAGCCTGGTATTTGTATGAGCAGACAAAGGTATCCGGCACAGGGTAGTACGTATCTATGCAAACACATAACAGTTCATATAGCATGTTTTAACCCTTCATTAGGGAAGTAGAAATATTCACTTTTACACTGTAACTATTATAAGGAAATTGATCATATAAAAAGTAATATTTACAAAGCACAGAAGAGTTAACCCTTCATTGACCAGCCCTTAAATTGCCAAAATATGCTCAGCACGGGGATGAGAACATCCTCATTGGTAAAGGGGTGAAAAAAGTCCTCGTATTGCCGCAAGTGGCTCCTTTGTTTGTCTTCTGTCATACCAGCTTGGAAAATTCCTTTGGAATCTGAGTGAGACTTGAGACACTGTTGAAAAAAGCAGATTGGATAAGATGCAAATTCTTAATTTATTCCTTAAAAGGGGTTGTACTGGTTTTTCACTGTCACAAAGGATTCCAACACAATCATCTTGTCTTTGTTAAATGACATGTTTTTATTTTCAATATCGAAAGTGTGCTAAGACAGAGAAAACATCTTGCAATGATCATGTAAAGGAACAGGCGATTTAAGGGAGAATCTATTTTACATTAAAGGTGGGAAATAAGTTCTTTGTTGTTGAAATAGAAGAAGTCACTGCCATTTTTTACTTTAAATTCAACAGCTGAAGAATAGTTTGCCCGAGACTGCTCTTTATGCAGAGCCGTCTGGGCAATAGCAGAGAACAAACCACTGAGGATACACAGCAGCTGTCAAATGCCTGGGGAAGTTTAGTCCAGATGGAACAAATGCACAGATAGGGGAAAAAAAAAAAAAAAGAAGAAGAGGGGGGCACTATAATTGTGCACATATATAATGTGAAAATAAAGTGCATATTGCAGCTGGCAACCGTTACCACATCATGTATGTCCTTATTAAAATATGAAGCTTGTAACTAAAAATAAAATGTAACAAAGTAATGCATACAGTAGACTTACCATACCATTCCTGTAAACCAGATCCCCCATATATTACACAGGTTCTGTGGCTGGCTGAAGTCCAGCCTGCATTTCACCTGCTTTTAATCAGCTAGAGAACCTGTGTAATTGAGGAGTGTCCTGGTTTAAAGAGATAGTATGGTAAGCCTAGTTATAGTTACCTGGAGAAAAAGGTGGAATAATATATGCCATTTACTAATGATAAAGCAGATGTTGTATATATTATATTAATGACATTTTTCTCTTTTACTGTGAATTAAAATATAATTAGCTATCAAGTTTCTTTCAGCATTTGTGAAGGATGACAACTGCATGGTGTGTAGAGTATCACTCCTAGTACAGAGGAATGCATACAATACACATAGATTTAAGACTCATACCTGTGCAGGCTATTATAAAACTTCTGGAATTTGTGTCTGACTCCTTGTTTGCCAAGAAATGGCAATGCCTCAATGAAAAAGACTGACAGGAGAGATTTGGATGGATATTAATACAAATCCATCTCACAATTTTTTACATTAGACAAACTATACTTTAGCCAATGTTACATCCTTCTTGTCATGCTGACAATGTACAGTATGCCTAATGCAGGTCACAAGATCCATCTTGTTATGTTAGAAACAGGAGGAAGCAAAGGCACCGTGAAGAGTTTACTTCAAACATTCTCCAGAGCCACAGACATATCTTTAAATTGCTTGAAGAAATTCTGGGGAATGAAAAAAACAAAACAAAAAAAAAAACAACAAGTAAATAAAATTTCAGTGCAGTTACTACTCACCTAATATTGTAACACTAGTTGAAAAAGTACGCCTGGCGATATCTACGTAATATTATGCATGTAGGAACTTAAAATAGATTTCTACGAATTTTATTTTTTTGCATCAACATCCCTCCACCAAACAAAAAAAACAAAACCCCCAACAACAACTGCTGGTCATCAGAGTAACTTCATTTATATAGAAAAATATATACATAACAAATGGCTGCTTTAAACAATTACAATACAATATAAATATCTTAAAATATCAAAATTTAATGTTCGTGTGAAATCAGTTTGGCTTTAAGCAGCTAATAGTCCTTATAAAACACTTGAGTGATGAGTACAATGTTAAAAAAAAAAAAGTATCCATACCCTGAACAGTTAATTGCAGAGCTTAACATGTAGCTGTGTTAATAAATCAGGCTGTTAGCATAAAAGAGAAACCGTAATAAAAAAAACAAAAACAAAAAACATACAAACCTGAAACTCTGGAATAGTCATTTCAAACACCTTGCTTCTAACCTCTCCGGAATAGTCTGCTAATTTCATTGCTACAGTGACATAAGGATGCTTTAGGGATCTGCAGCTGTCTGAACTAACTGCCATTCCAATTTTCCACTGGAAATCAACAAGCTGCGAGAAAGAAATAAAACAGTGAGACGCCTTCATTAATTATGAAGCCATTTAGGGAACATATGCATACAATAGGATAGCTCAGATGGGGTTAATAGGTGAGCCCAAAATATCTACTATTGCGGTTTTACATATAAAAACACAATACAAGTATTTGACATTGTAAAAGGTAACCGCACTTTGCTTTCAATCGCTGTTAAGCGAATATGCTACACAGTGCAGATAAATCTAATTCAACCTTTTAATCAGTTTTTATACATTAAAGTTTGGTCTCTATGCTTCCCCTGTAGTGTTGGGGTTTCTCATGAGACTTGGTGTAAGGACCAAGATCAGTCAGCCTTGTGTCTTGCCATAAAATCACAAAGCTCCATGGCACTGACATTTAAAGACCTAGGGACAATAGCTGGAGCTTACAAAGAGAATGTCGGCAGCCTGAAGAGGGGTAAGGTCATACCTCCCAACATGACCCTCTCCAGGAGGGACAGAATGCTCTGCTCCTGGACTTCTGCCATCACCTGTATTAAACTAGTTATTTAAAAAGAAAGGTGTTACAGCACAGGTGATGGCAATCATTAATTAAGAGGGAAGTCCAGGAGCAGAGCATTCTGTCCCTCCTGGAGAGGGTCATGTTGGGAGGTATGGGTAAGGTCACCTGCTAGAAGTGTGCTACAAAAACACAAAGAAAGACCACTTCTGTACAATTCTGTATCAGGAGGAAAGACAGGTAGTGTGTTCTACTCCGCCTTCGTTAGCAAAAAATAAATAAATAAAACACTGTCATCCCCCTTAATACAGTGGTTCACAAACTCAGTCCTCAAGGCATGCTAACAGTCTAGGCTTTAAGGATATCCATGCTTGAGCACAGATGGTTATATCAAATAGACTGAGGCACTAAATTTAGTCACCTGTGCTGAAACATGGATATCCTGATAAACTGTACTGTTAGGGTGCCTTGAGGACAGAGTTTGGGAACCACTGCTTTAACACGCTGCCTAGTACAATATTTTAAAATGGAGAATTCATACTTTGCTTCTTTAGACTGGTCATAGTGAGGGTCTGTAACTTCGTGCTATAGCTAGCTGGGAATGTAATATCTGCATTTTCACCTTTATGCAAAGCTGCACCAGAACAGTATATATTTTACATTTAGTTTATTGTTCATATAAAACCTATTAAATATATGGTAACACTAGACTGTAATTGTGGACACTACACCTGCTCGTTCAGGTGTGCTATGGTATCGGATATACAGGAGGAATGCTTTTAGCTCTGCTCTGAATTTTTTTTTTTTCAATGAAGTTTTGCTATTGATGCTGTAAATTCTGTATTGGAAGTATGCTTCACACCTACTGCTTTGCAGCAATGCCATCACAAGACTTATTTGTCAAACATAAAATGTTGGCAAGACCAAAATGGCGCAATAGCCTTCAACCAGATTTTTACATTTACAAATTGATTTAATAAAGATGAGAAAATAGGATTTTAAATACCTACCGGTAAATCCTTTTCTCGTAGTCCATAAGGGATATTGGGGACATATTAGTACAATGGGATAGACGGCTCCAAAGGAGCCAGTGCACTTTAAATTTCTTCAACTGGGTGTGCTTGCTCCTCCCTTCTATGCCTCCTACAGGTCAGTTATAGGTAAAACAGTGCCCGAAGGAGAATGACATACTTGAGAGAAGGAACATAACAATAAGTGTGGTGAGATTTACACAGAAGCACATAACCGGGCCAGCAAGGGCTGGCAACAGGAACAGCAACAGCTGAACAGGTAACACCTAACAGAGAACCTGCAGAAAGTCACCGCACAGAGGCGGGCGCCCAATATCTCTTATGGACTACGAGAAAAGGATTTACCGGTAGGTATTTAAAATCCTATTTTCTCTAGCATCCATAAGGGATATTGGGGACAGATTAGTACGATGGGGATGTCCCAAAGCTTCCAGAGCGTGCGGTGACATCTGCAGCACCGCCTGCCCAAACTGGGTATCCTCTTTGGTCAGGGTATCAAACTTGTATAACTTCACAAAGGTGTTGTTCCCCGACCAGGTAGCAGCTCGGCATAGTTGCAGGACCGAGACGCCAAGGAAGACCCCACTGATCTCGTAGAGTGGGCCTTCAGAGACTGTGGAACAGGTAAGGCTGCAGACACATAGGCCTGATGGATAGTAAGCCGAATCCAACGAGCAATAGACTGCTTTGAAGCAAGGCAACCCTTTTTCTGCGCATTATACAGCACGAACAAGGAATCAGTCTTTCTGATCCGAGCCGTCCTCTAGACATAGATTTTCAAGGCTCGCACTGCATCCAATGCCTCTGGAGAAGCTGAAGTGCCAGAACTGGACAGAATCACAATAGGTTGAAACGCGGAAACCACCTTCGGCAGGAACTGCTGTCTAGTCCGGAGCTACGCTCTGTTCTCATAAAAGACCAAGTAGGGACTCCTACATGATAAGGACCCCAATTCTGAGACACGTCTAGCAGAAGCCAGGACCAGTAACATCACAGTCTTCCACGTGAGGTACTTGTCTTCTACCGTCATCAGAGGTTCAAACCAGGAGGACTGTAGAAAGGGTATCCGTTCACATGGTCGACCATGTTATGGTCGACAGTCATTAGGTCGACCACTATTGGTCGACATTGACATGGTCGACATGGACACATGGTCGACACATGAAAAAGGTCGACACATGAAAAGGTCGACATGAGTTTAACTTTTTTTTCTTTTGGGGAACTTTTCCATACTTTACGATCCACATGGACTACGATTGGAACGGTAAAGTGTGCAGAGCGAAGCGGTAGCGGAGCGAAGGCACCATGCCCAAAGCATGGCGAGCGAAGTGAGCCATGCGAGGGGACGCGGTGCACTAATTGGGGTTCCCAGTCACTTTACGCAAAAAACGAGACCAAAAAAAGTAAAAAAAAAAACCTCATGTCGACCTTTTCATATGTCGACCATGTGTCCATGTCAATGTCGACCAATAGTGGTCGACCATAACATGGTCGACCATTCATACCGGAACCGTAGAATGCATAACACCACATCCAAAACCCAAGGTGCCATCCATTGGCGGTACAAACGGAGGTTGTATGTGAAGCACCCCTTGCAAAAGATCTGAACTTCTGGCAGGATAGCCAACTTCTTCTGGAAGAAGACGGAAAGAGCTGAAATCTGGACCTTAATGGATCCCAGACGTAAGCCTTTATCCACTCCAGTCTGCAGGAAACAAAGGAATCTTCCCAAGTGGAATTCTGCAGACGGATATGTGCGTTCCTTGCACCAAGATATGATAGTGTTTTGACGTCACAGGTTTTCTGGTTTGCACCATAGTGGCAATGACCTTTTTGGAAAGCCCTTTGTGAGCTAGGATGTTCCGCTCAACTTCCATGCCGTCAAACGAAACCGCCGTAAGTACGGGTAGACGAACGGTCCTTGCTGAAGATCTCTTCTTAGCGGTAGAGGCCAAGGGTCCTCTACGGACATGTCCAGAAGAGCCAAGTACCACGCGCCTCGGGGCCAATCAAGATTGCTCGCACTCCTTGATGCCCGATCCCCTTGAGCACCCTTGGGACCAACGGATTTGGAGGAAATAGGTAGACCAGCTGGTAAGGCCAAAGAGACGTTCGTGCATCCACTGCACTTGCCCGGGGGTCCCTGGTTCGCGAGCAATAGCAGCGAAGCTTCTTGTTGAGGCGAGAGACCATCATGACGATCTGTGGGCAACCTCACCTGTCGATCACCTGTTGAAACACCTGAGGGTAGTCCCCACTCCCCTGGATGGAGATCGTGGCGACTCAGGAAGTCCGCTTCCCAGTTGTCCACTCACGGAATGAAGATTGCGGACAGTGCTCTTACATGTCTTTCTGCCCAGAAGAGTATTCTTTACACTTCTCGCATGCGGGCTCTGCTTTTCGGCCCCCCTTGTCAATCGATGTACGCCACAGCCATTGCATTGTCTGACTGAACTTGGATCGCCCGATACCAGAGCATAGGGGAGGCCTGAAATCAGAGCATTGTAGAAGTAGGGCTCCTGGGCAGACCACTTGCCCTGGAACTGCGCCCCCTGGGTGACAGCTCCCCATTTTCTCAAACTTGCATCCGTCGTGAGGAGGATCCAATCCTGAATCCTAAAGAGACGACCTTCCAGCAGGTTGGAAGACTGTAGCCACCACAGGAGTGACAGCTGAATTATCCAGTGTATCTGAAGATGAGAACCGGACCACTTGTTCAGGATGTCCAAATTGGAAAGTTCTGGCATGAAACCTTCCAAACTGTATCGCCTCGTACGAGGCCACCATCTTTCCCAACAATTTTATGCAAAGATGAATGGATACTCGAACAGGTCCGAGAACCATACGAACCATTTCTTGAAGTTTTCTTACTTTGTCCTCTGGGAGGAACACTTTCTGTGCTACCATATCCAGGAGCATCCCCAGAAACAGGATCCGTTGAGATGGTTCCAGTTGGGACTTCTGCAGATTGAGGATCCATCCGTGGATAGTGCGATCTATGTGGAGCAATAGAAGATCCATGGAACTCGCTTTTATCAGGAGGTCATCCAGATATGGAATTACGTTGACCCCCTGGACCCCGAGCTGAAACATCATTTCCACAACCACCTTCGTGACCACCCTTGGAGCTTTAGACAGGACGAAGGGTAACGCCTGAAACTGGTAGTGATCTTCAGTAGGGTGAACCGCAGATAGGCCTGATGAGGAGGCCAAATGGGGATATGGAGGTTAGAGTCCTTGATATCCAGGGACACTAGGAATTCCTGTTCTAGGCCCGCGATCACTGCTCTCAAAAATTCCATCCTTTAGGTAGGGACTTCAGATTCAGAATGGGTCTCACAGACCCGTATGGTTTTGGTACCACGAACAGACTGGAGTAGTAACCTTGTGCTTATTGTTGCAGGGGTACTGGAACAATGACCTGTGACTGGACCAAATTGTTTATGGCCAGTAGTAGCGTATCACGCATATTTTCCAAAGCTGGTAAGACGGATTTGAAAAATCGTTGGGGAGGAGCACAGTCGAACTCCAGCTTGTAACCCTGAGAGATCAGGTCCCTTACCCCAAGCATCTTGGAAGGAACCGGCCCAGATGTGACTGTAGTGACGTAACCGAGCTCCCACCACGAGAACCCCTCGGGGTGGGTGGGCACAGTCATACTGAAGTCTTTGTGGAAGCTGAACTGGTGCTCTGTTCCTGGGAGCCGGTGACGGCTGTTTTCTTAGCCTTACCTCTGGTGCCTCCAGCTGCGTTGAAGGCTCCCCCCTGGCCCTAGATCGAAATCTGGAGGACAAAAAGGACTGAGTAGACGGGCCCGGGTAGGGACGTCTAGCAGGCGGAGGCCCCGAAAAGGAGAAACGTGGATTTCCCAGCAGTAACTTTGGAGATCCATGCATCCAATTCACCTCCAAAGAGCCAGTCACCTGTGAAGGGAAAAGATTCCACATTACGTTTGGAGTCATCAATCCACTGACGCAACCATATGGCTCTGCGTGCCGACGCAGCCATAGCCGTGGTTCTAGCATTAATATTGCCAATCTCTTTAAGAGAGTCACAGAGGACCCTAGCCATGTACTGAATGTGTTTTAGGAAAGTTACAGTAACTAAGGTCACATCACCCGAAAGACCTTCCTGAATTTGAGTAGCCCAGAAATGAATGGCATGTGTCAACCAGCAACCTGCAATGACTGGTCTTTGAGCTACACCTGCAGCAGTGTATATAGATTTCAGAGTGGTCTCAATTTTCCTATCTGCCGGGTCCTTTACCGTAAAGGAGCCCGGAGCAGGAAGTACCGCCTCTTTAGGGAAAAAGTGCGCACATCCTGCAATTTGGCATTTTTTCTTTCGGAACCAGTCAATGCCGACACTTGTATTTCCAAGGAAGCCACCGCTAAAATCTTTATCTATTCCTGTTTGGAGGATAGCTAAAACCCTGGTAACTCTGCAAGATTTCGGGTCCATACCTCTTTCATTGTACCAATGCATATAAGCTTGCCATATTTGGTGATAAATACGAGTCAAGGAAATTTTTCTTTGCTCTGAGCATTTGTGAGAATCCTCTGGACCTCAGTATATAGATTTCAAGAGCCATGCCATCAAAACAGTTGAACCAGATATCTATGATAATCAAGGACCCTGTCTTAGTCTGGGCGTAGAGGAAATAGAAAAGGTATTCAACATTTTCTGCAGATCCGTGTACCAACGCCTTCTGGGTCAAGCCGGGGTTTATTAAAATCTTGGCATCTCTGTTGTATTTTCCTCACTATCCTGAGTAGCAGGATGATTTGAGAAACCCATAAAAGGAATAAAATTCTCATGAAAAAGACATCCAAGAAGATCACTTCCTTTGTTACTGACCCGATTATGGCTCTTGTTGTTCAGATGGGACACCATGAGAATTCTCTCTGGTTAAGTCCATCTGTCTACCCGAGTCTGAACAGACTTCAGGGTGCAAAAGCCCATTCATTTACCTCAATGACGTGTCGACTGAGAAATCAGCTCCTCAGTCTAGGACTCCCAGAACAAAACCTGCCCTTTCCTTGTCCTTGCGGATCTGGACCGATCTTCCTTTAGGAATGTCCCGTGCCAGAATCAGGGCCCAGTATATGGCCCGAGGCGCTAACAGATTTATTAGCAGGCAACTTTCTCTGTGGCCCCTAATCCCCAGAATCCTCATCTTCCGGACAATGGCCCCCACAGCCCTGAAGACTGGCATTTGTTGTCAGGATCTCCCAACCCGATATCCAAAAAGGTGTCCTCTGGCCTTTATACGGACAGCACCTGGTGTTCCCAGGTGGTTTCCCATCCAAGTACCTACCATTGCCCACACTGCTTAGCTTGCAAGGTCAGGTGAGATTAGCCATATCCAGCGTGGTATGGCTGTAGATGGTTATTGTCTATCTGGCCCATTTACACCCCCTGGTATTCACAGGTGGTCTCTTATCAGAGAACTTAACCAGGCACAACACTGCTTAATTTCCAACATCAAATGAGATTGGGCATATCCAGTGTGATGCGGCTGTAGATGGAGGAGATGCTAAAAAAGTTTTGAATGGAATTATGCCCACTCCATCATGTGTATTGTTAACACCATCAAACCCATCATTCGCATTGCTGCGTGAACGGATATTGTTTGACATTGTAACCACTCTCCTAGCTTTGCCTTGGATATCTTGTTCCGAGGTAACTACTTCCTGCAAATTCGAATTCAGTATAGCCCCACCGTGAGTAATGTTACAGAACCGGAGATGATCCCATTCATGAACCACCCGTGCCTCTGCAGACAAGTTATTTGTATGTTGTAGATGAGACAGAACCTTTCCTGTATTTTTGTAAGGATAGGAAGGTGGTCAAGGTATGGCAATTTTTTTAACCTGTACTAACGGCGATAAATTGCCATAATCACTTTTGGTAAATACTCTGGGGCTGTGGCTAACCCAAAGGGTAAGGCCTAACTGAAATTTTGCTGAAGGATGGTAACCTTGAGATAACACTATTGGACAGTGGGGGTAATTCCAAGTTGACCGCAGAAGGTTTTTTAGCAGTTGGGCAAAACCATGTGCGCTGCAGGGGAGGCAGATATAACATGTGCAGAGAGAGTTAGATTTGGGTGGGTTATTTTGTTTCTGTGCAGGGTAAATACTGGCTGCTTTATTTTTACAGTGCAAATTAGATAGCAGATTGAACACACTTCACCCAAATCTATCTCTCTCTGCACATGTTACATCTGCCTCCCCTGCAGTGCACATGGTTTTGCCCAATTGCTAACAAAATTCCTGCTGCGATCAACTTGGAATTACCCCGTGTTATAGGAGCCTGAAGGTAAGATTCCGGACTTATCCAAGAATACTATATAATATATTGGCTCCCCATCCAACTATGGAGTTGCCTCCATGTGAACCGTGTTTCCCAAATTTTCTCTATTTTTGAACTGGATATTGGGGCGAGGGATTGTTTTTGACCCAGGTGGGAATAACCCCCCCGATTTTGCATGGGTTACTGGAATGACTATTCCTGACAAAACATTTTCTGAATTGCTTCATGCCAATCCCTCGCCTACGCCTCTACCCGATATGGGCTGAGACCGAAACCTTTTAGGAGAATGGTTCCAGAAGGGAAAGTATATGAACCAAACTGTTCTTGAACAGCGATTATTATGCTGATGCCCTAGAACCTTAGTGTCCATATGAGCTATATGGGATTCTTACTCCCTTGCAGGCGCTGAAACCTGTCTTCCAGTACCTCAGCCGAATGTACCTACAGCACCTGGTATTTCAAGGTGGTCTCCCCTCCAAGAACTAACCAGACCGAACACTGCTTAGCTTCCAAAATCTAATGAGATTGGCCTTATCCAGTGTGGTGTAGCCGTAGATTGCAAGGTGAAGTCCTGGCTGGCCCTATGACTGCCGCAGACAAAGACAATATGGTCTTATTCTTTTGATGGCAGAGGCCCTATAGATTTTTGCATTATCAAATGATATGCATATCTATTTTGGGAGGCACTTCCCTTTTTTTAAACAGTCCCTAGCTTGAAAAAGATATTGGAATCCCATTTACTGGCCATTCTACTTTATTGGGTGTAACCCAAACCATTTTCCTGAATTCTGCCCTCGTGCAGAGGCTGTTTTTGACCCTGGTGGGTCTTTTGGGACGTTTTAAACAGAAGTGCCTTATCCCCAGGCTCTGCTGCCTATATTGACAGACTAGCCTATTTTTGCTCTCATTTATACAGTTTATCTATTTAGCTGAAATCGTTTACCTGTTCTTCGTATGCTAAGTAGAGAATATGGAGCTTACATTGTCTGATTATTTCATGTGTAGCATGTGCAGTCGATGATTTATTTACATTCGGTTCATCAGCTTGTCTTATTGAAGACGCTGTTGGGGATATACCACAATCAGTGAGCAGCATGTGTTAATAATATAAGAATTAACATTTCAGCTAAACTGTACAAGGTCTGTGCAAAACATCACCTCAATGGGTCAATCTATACCTGATATAAATCAGGAATGTATTATGCTAAACAGCAAATCAATTTTCACACATAACCATCCTGTACTAGATCAGAGAGGATATTACAGTTTTTGACAAACAACAACATGAGTGTTTGTCAGTATATGCCGCCCTTCGACATGATAAATACTCAGGACTTTCACCGTATACAACGCAATTCGTGACTGTAATAACCTTTCTTTAAAGTGATATGTGTGACCCTTCCCATGCATTAAGGATCAGAAGTATCAACCGACAATTATTATTATTATTATTAAGTCAGCATCACACTAGCAGAAATATATATATATATATATATATATATATATATATATATATATATATATATATATATATATATATATATATATATATATATATATATATATATATATATAGGCAAAGCAGTCGGCACTCGCAAAATCAACTGTAACAACCAGCCTCCGTGCTGCATTCAAAGTGTCCATACAGTATTCCAGAAAAGAACGGCACTGGAGGCAATGAACTCAAAGAACATGCAGTGTATTTTAAGCGACAGCTGTTTCAGGGCAGAACGCCCTTTCCTCAAGCAATGACACCAAATGCTGGACAATACAGACAAACACCACTTACCCCACATAAATACCCCCAGAGGCATCGACGGCCGCGTCCTCCTCGCGGACCCGTTTCCGGAAACGAAGCCGCCGGGTCACTTCCGGTGAGCGCGTCACCCGTTACCATGGGGACCCGCAGCTTGCGGTTCACCATTTCACTGCAGCGTCTCACAGGAGGCCAGTTCTGCTTCCTCTTCCGTCAGGGCACCAGCTGCGGGGGACGGCCAGATTCACCTCCACTGTAAAAGCAGTATTGATGCACATGATAATCACAAACTCAAAGGGGAATAAACATGTATAGCAAAAAATACTAATAATTATGACATAAAAAATACATCACATAAACATAACATAAAAAGAACATACAAAAAATGTTTGACTAGGAAAAACTGGGAATCCCTGGCCCCAAATATAGGGAACTTAACCAATCACTGCTGTGATTCCCAAGCAGACCCAGAATATACAATCAAATCGACCTAAATGGCATAATTAGTATGATGCAAGGAATATCCCACTATTTGACAGGACCAAAGCTTCGGTTCCTGATTATGAGTGGAACATTGTTGCAAGGCACAACTGTGCTAGTATTGATCCTGCCTGATTAATAATGGACACAACTGCCTAGCCAAATACATTCCAGTTGATTTTGTCGTTCAGGCCGCGAGGCCAGAACGTGTCCAATTTTAAGATCCACCGGGTCTCCTTTTCCAATAAGATCTTGGCCCTATCCCCTCCCCTGATGGACGATGGTACATGTTCGATACCGAAATATTTCAAAGTACTTAACGGGTGGCCCGCGGTCTTGAAGTGCCGGGCCACCGGCTGGTCTACAGGTTTACCTTCCAATATTAATTTTATGGCGGAACGATGTGCTGCCATACGTTCACCGAGTTTGCGTGTGGTTTGCCCAATGTAGTATAAACCACATGGGCAAACTATGACATACACAACAAACGCAGTGCTGCAAGTTATTACCTGTCTAATAGAGAATTTAAAATTCCTATGAGGATGTTGGAATTCTTTGCAAGACACCATGTAATTACATGTCGTACACTTGGGGCAACGGTAACACCCCGGGGCCTTTGTTTGTACATTGGAGACAGGGACATTACCCATCCCTGTAATGTCGGTTCTAACAACCTTATCACGTAAGTTAGCTCCTCGTCTAAATGCAGCAATAGGTTTAATGTTTGTAAACGACGGCAACTCCGGGTTCCCGACGCTACAATAGGCCACAAGGCTTGTGTAGCTCTACGGATAATCGGGCTGGCCGTGGAGAAATTAGTGGCCCATGGAAGGATGCCACTAGGGTCTTTCTTTATAGGGTGTAACAACTGATCCCTGGACATCTGTAGCACCTGTTGTTTTTGTAACTGCAACACCGAACCATCATATCCTCTCGCTAAAAATTTAAGAATCATATCATCTAGGAGAGCCGGGACCTTGTCCCTGTCACTAGTGATGCGGGTTACCCGCATCATCTGGGACAGGGAAACTCCCTTTTTCAACGGCTTGGGGTGATGGCTGGAGGCCATCAACAATGTATTCCTGTCAGTTGGTTTGGAGAAAATTTCAGTGGAAATACGGCCCTCAGTAAGCATGATTTTAACATCCAAGAAGTTGGCCACCCTCTCATCTCACGTATACGTGAATTTAATAGGAGAAGGGAGGGTATTAATTTCCAACATCAACTTCTGAAAAGCTTCTATCCCACCCCCCCATAACAGGAAAACATCATCAATATATCTGGTGTACAAGATGATATTTTCTGCCACAGACTGGTTGGTAAAAAACATCCTATTTTCCTGTGCAAACATATAAATGTTAGCATATGAGGGCGCTACTGATGATCCCATCGCGCACCCTCGCAGCTGCAAATAGAATTCACCGTCAAACAGAAAATAGTTTCTGCTCAAGGTTAGTTCTAACAGAGTGAGAAACAAACTGTGCTTAAATGATGTAGGCGCTAGGTTGTCCTCCAGGAAGTCTCGCATTGCACACATCCTTTCCTGGTGTGGGATGGATGTGTACAAGCTGCAGACATCTAGGCAGCACATCAATGTGCCTGGTGGTAATGCCTCAAGTTCCTGTAATTTCAGAATAAATGAATTCGTGTCCTTCAAGAAGGATTTCTGTCCCAATAGTAATGGTTGCAGGACACTGTCCAGAAGCTGAGACACAGGCTGATATAAAGAGTCTCTAGCGGAGATAATCGGTCTCCCAGGAGGTTTAGTCTGATGTTTATGAAGCTTCGGAATTGTATAGAGTATAGGGCTCTTAGGGTGCTGAACACATAACGCCTTATACACCTTTTCTGGTAGCCAACCTTGTTTTTTGGCTTCATCTAAGATGGTAAACAATTCCTGTTGGTATTCTGACGTTTGATTTTTAGAAAGCTTACGGTATACCCCCGGTTCAGCGAGTTGGCTCAAAGCTTCATCCCTGTAATAATCAAGGTCCATGATGACAATGGCCCCGCCCTTGTCGGCGGGCCGGATCACAATGTCCTGGTACGTTTGGAGCTTCTTTAAAGCATCTCTCTCACTGAGGGACAAATTTAATCTGACTTTAGCTGGAGCAGCTAGGAACCTATTGACCGAATCGTCCATCAGTCTGTTAAAAGTTCTAATAGAGGAATTAGAAGAGACCGGATCAAACTTGGACCTGGACACCCGGTGTAAAAAATTATCAAACACAGAAGGTGCGGCCGTCTGAGAGGGAGAGTTCTGGAAAAATTCTTTGAGCCTGAGCTTTCTGGCAAATTGATGTAAGTCTCGCGACCAATTAAAAGAGTCATGTGCATTGGTCGGTACAAAGCTAAGGTCACGGCTCAGTACCTTGGTTTCTGTAGGCGTAATAGTTCGACTGGACAAGTTGAATATTAGGTGTAGTTCTTGTTCTGGGCAGCTCTTCGGACCCCTTTTGTTCTGGCCACCCCTGCGGGTGGGAGTCCTTCGGTCCGGCCGTGACCATCTTTTGAAGCTTGTTCTAAAAGGGACACTCCCCGAAGCTTCTTCTGATTCAGAGAAAGCGAAGTCGCTGTCACTGCTAGACTTCGCACTCCTCGAGCCTTGCTTTTCCTCTGCCAAGGTCTACGATTTTGTACGGCTCGCGGTTTATCCACGCTGTCCACTCCAGCCAGCCACCTGTAGACTTTATTGTCATCATAGTCCTGGTCTACAGTCATCTTTTTATTACGTTTGAATTTGAGCAATTCTCGTCTGTATTGATCACATTGCGTTTCTAATTTACGCATCCAATCTTGTGATTTATCAGATTCGAATGCTTTCAGATTATCCCTCTCAAATGTCGCAATTTTTTGTCGTGAACTTCAGGTCACACGACAAAAAATTGCGACATTTGAGAGGGATAATCTGAAAGCATTCGAATCTGATAAATCACAAGATTGGATGCGTAAATTAGAAACGCAATGTGATCAATACAGACGAGAATTGCTCAAATTCAAACGTAATAAAAAGATGACTGTAGACCAGGACTATGATGACAATAAAGTCTACAGGTGGCTGGCTGGAGTGGACAGCGTGGATAAACCGCGAGCCGTACAAAATCGTAGACCTTGGCAGAGGAAAAAGCAAGGCTCGAGGAGTGCGAAGTCTAGCAGTGACAGCGACTTCGCTTTCTCTGAATCAGAAGAAGCTTCGGGGAGTGTCCCTTTAGAACAAGCTTCAAAAGATGGTCACGGCCGGACCGAAGGACTCCCACCCGCAGGGGTGGCCAGAACAAAAGGGGTCCGAAGAGCTGCCCAGAACAAGAACTACACCTAATATTCAACTTGTCCAGTCGAACTATTACGCCTACAGAAACCAAGGTACTGAGCCGTGGCCTTAGCTTTGTACCGACCAATGCACATGACTCTTTTAATTGGTCGCGAGACTTACATCAATTTGCCAGAAAGCTCAGGCTCAAAGAATTTTTCCAGAACTCTCCCTCTCAGACGGCCGCACCTTCTGTGTTTGATAATTTTTTACACCGGGTGTCCAGGTCCAAGTTTGATCCGGTCTCTTCTAATTCCTCTATTAGAACTTTTAACAGACTGATGGACGATTCGGTCAATAGTTTCCTAGCTGCTCCAGCTAAAGTCAGATTAAATTTGTCCCTCAGTGAGAGAGATGCTTTAAAGAAGCTCCAAACGTACCAGGACATTGTGATCCGGCCCGCCGACAATGGCGGGGCCATTGTCATCATGGACCTTGATTATTACAGGGATGAAGCTTTGAGCCAACTCGCTGAACCGGGGGTATACCGTAAGCTTTCTAAAAATCCAACGTCAGAATACCAACAGGAATTGTTTACCATCTTAGATGAAGCCAAAAAACAAGGTTGGCTACCAGAAAAGGTGTATAAGGCGTTATGTGTTCAGCACCCTAAGAGCCCTATACTCTATACAATTCTGAAGCTTCATAAACATCAGACTAAACCTCCTGGGAGACCGATTATCTCCGCTAGAGACTCTTTATATCAGCCTGTGTCTCAGCTTCTGGACAGTGTCCTGCAACCATTACTATTGGGACAGAAATCCTTCTTGAAGGACACAAATTCATTTATTCTGAAATTACAGGAACTTGAGGCATTACCACCAGGCACATTGATGTGCTGCCTAGATGTCTGCAGCTTGTACACATCCATCCCACACCAGGAAGGGATGTGTGCAATGCGAGACTTCCTGGAGGACAACCTAGCGCCTACATCATTTAAGCACAGTTTGTTTCTCACTCTGTTAGAACTAACCTTGAGCAGAAACTATTTTCTGTTTGACGGTGAATTCTATTTGCAGCTGCGAGGGTGCGCGATGGGATCATTAGTAGCGCCCTCGTATGCTAACATTTATATGTTTGCACAGGAAAATAGGATGTTTTTTACCAACCAGTCTGTGGCAGAAAATATCATCTTGTACACCAGATATATTGATGATGTTTTCCTGTTATGGGGGGGTGGGATAGAAGCTTTTCAGAAGTTGATGTTGGAAATTAATACCCTCCCTTCTCCTATTAAATTCACGTATACGTGTGATGAGAGGGTGGCCAACTTCTTGGATGTTAAAATCATGCTTACTGAGGGCCGTATTTCCACTGAAATTTTCTCCAAACCAACTGACAGGAATACATTGTTGATGGCCTCCAGCCATCACCCCAAGCCGTTGAAAAAGGGAGTTTCCCTGTCCCAGATGATGCGGGTAGCCCGCATCACTAGTGACAGGGACAAGGTCCCGGCTCTCCTAGATGATATGATTCTTAAATTTTTAGCGAGAGGATATGATGGTTCGGTGTTGCAGTTACAAAAACAACAGGTGCTACAGATGTCCAGGGATCAGTTGTTACACCCTATAAAGAAAGACCCTAGTGGCATCCTTCCATGGGCCACTGATTTCTCCACGGCCAGCCCGATTATCCGTAGAGCTACACAAGCCTTGTGGCCTATTGTAGCGTCGGACCCGGAGTTGCCGTCGTTTAAAAACATTAAACCTATTGCTGCATTTAGACGAGGAGCTAACTTACGTGATAAGGTTGTTAGAACCGACATTACAGGGATGGGTAATGTCCCTGTCTCCAATGTACAAACAAAGGCCCCGGGGTGTTACCGTTGCCCCAAGTGTACGACATGTAATTACATGGTGTCTTGCAAAGAATTCCAACATCCTCATAGGAATTTTAAATTCTCTATTAGACAGGTAATAACTTGCAGCACTGCGTTTGTTGTGTATGTCATAGTTTGCCCATGTGGTTTATACTACATTGGGCAAACCACACGCAAACTCAGTGAACGTATGGCAGCACATCGTTCCGCCATAAAATTAATATTGGAAGGTAAACCTGTAGACCAGCCGGTGGCCCGGCACTTCAAGACCGCGGGCCACCCGTTAAGTTCTTTGAAATATTTCGGTATCGAACATGTACCATCGTCCATCAGGGGAGGGGATAGGGCCAAGATCTTATTGGAAAAGGAGACCCGGTGGATCTTAAAATTGGACACGTTCTGGCCTCGCGGCCTGAACGACAAAATCAACTGGAATGTATTTGGCTAGGCAGTTGTGTCCATTATTAATCAGGCAGGATCAATACTAGCACAGTTGTGCCTTGCAACAATGTTCCACTCATAATCAGGAACCGAAGCTTTGGTCCTGTCAAATAGTGGGATATTCCTTGCATCATACTAATTATGCCATTTAGGTCGATTTGATTGTATATTCTGGGTCTGCTTGGGAATCACAGCAGTGATTGGTTAAGTTCCCTATATTTGGGGCCAGGGATTCCCAGTTTTTCCTAGTCAAACATTTTTTGTATGTTCTTTTTATGTTATATGTTTATGTGATGTATTTTTTATGTCATAATTAGTAGTATTTTTTGCTATACATGTTTATTCCCCTTTGAGTTTGTGATTATCATGTGCATCAATACTGCTTTTACAGTGGAGGTGAATCTGGCCGTCCCCCGCAGCTGGTGCCCCGACGGAAGAGGAAGCAGAACTGGCCTCCTGTGAGACGCTGCAGTGAAATGGTGAACCGCAAGCTGCGGGTCCCCATGGTAACGGGTGACGCGCTCACCGGAAGTGACCCGGCGGCTTCGTTTCCGGAAACGGGTCCGCGAGGAGGACGCGGCCGTCGATGCCTCTGGGGGTATTTATGTGGGGTAAGTGGTGTTTGTCTGTATTGTCCAGCATTTGGTGTCATTGCTTGAGGAAAGGGCGTTCTGCCCTGAAACAGCTGTCGCTTAAAATACACTGCATGTTCTTTGAGTTCATTGCCTCCAGTGCCGTTCTTTTCTGGAATACTATATATTATATTATATTATATTATATATATATATATATATATATATATATATATATATATATATATATATATATATATATATATATACACACATATATATATATATATATATATATATATATATATATATACACATACATACATACATACATATATATATATATATATATATATATATATATATATATATACATATATACATATATATATATACATACATACATACATACATACATACATACATACACACACACACACACACACACATACCATATGAGCAGATTATCAACTACGAACACATCTCAAAGCGTGTAGGAGTACATATAACTGAATTCTGTTCTATACAGATCTTTAAAGTATTAAGACGCATTGCGAAAAAAACCACAGTATTGTACATAAAACTCATATGCAATAGGCACTAAAGTTAACTATTCATACTAACAAATGTAGATAGAATTTTAGTGCTGTATAACCCGTACTTAGTAGAGTGGGATACAGGGATACTCACCCCACTTCCAGGATCGATCAATACGTTAGCGAACGCCAAGTGGATCAAGACGCTACTAGTGTATACTGCCGATCCGGTCATTATTTGTGGACAGAGACGCTCAGTGAACATTAGTGCATGCAGACGCTCATGTCTGCGATTAGCGGTAAACCTTAGTGTATACAGACGCAGCGGCCTATGCTGCGACCGAGTCCCCTCGTGGTAGCATCTGAGACGGAAGTGAGGCAATCAGTTCATGGCGGGAGACGCACGGTAACTGGTCATGAACTGGGGGGGAGGGGCGACCAGGAGGGCGTCTGACTCACCACTGCTGACATCAACCCTAGTTATCGCAGCCTCAACTAATCCTGGCGCCTTATGATCCCTAGAGCCTAGCGCTAGAGCACCCGTGGTGGTGGCGCGCCAGCTACTGTTTGGTAGTCTCCTCCCAAAACAGTGCGGCTGTGTCCGTATTCCCCTTCTAAGTGGAATCGATGCCTTACCTTCTCCCCGTTCACCGGCCACAGCCTAGTAACGTCTGCTGGACCTGCTAGTAATATCCGACACAGACGCCAGTCGAGACAGCACTTGTACCGTGGGTAAGCGTTGTTGCGACCCGGCGGAGAGTTGTTGGCGCGACTCTGTTAGGAAAGATCACTCAACAACATAGCAAGACTATAAAAATAAATCAAATAAAGCTTAGGGCTGCCAAACATAGCAGCCCTGTGACCATGGTCCTGCCGTACCAAACAAAAAACTGATTTGACTGAGTCAGTGGGCGGAATTATATGGATGAGCCCGATGCCAGAAAGCTTGTGATCGTTTGGTACCAATCCGCTGTTGCTCCATCATATCCCAATGTTATCCTGTGGATAACCTGTGGACCCTGCTGGAGAAAGTACGTTTCTGCTGCGGGGTACACTGGGCTCCACAAGGAATGGACAATGGGGTGTAGAGTAGGATCTTGATCCGAGGCACCAACAGGCTCAAAGCTTTGACCTTCTTCCCAGAATGCATAGCGCCGCCTCCTATAATCACCCCGCCTCCCTGCACAGGATCTCCATTTTGTAGTTGGTGCTGCAGTAGCAGGCACTTAACAGAGGGGGTGCTCCAGGCAGCCCTAGGAAGAGCTTTTTTTCCTGAGGAAAAAAGCGAAGACTTCAAGGGCAGCAGCAGTGTTACATGTCAGTGGACATTCACGGCTGCAGCTTCGGCTCTCCCCAGCGGCGCTGTACACTCCGGAGCCCTGGTTGCCGGGTAACTACAGCAGGAGGCTCCGGTTTTCTTCTTGTCAGGCACACACGACGGGGGCTCTCCGGGATTGCGTGGCCCGCTTCGGGAGGTGGTGAGTGGGTCTCGCTTGCGGGACCCGGTCTTTATAGCGATCCGCCATGGTCAGTGGGAGGCGGGCCGCACGCTAGCGGTGGACCCTGTGGCAGTACAGGCGATCCCACTAGATCACCAGGGCATGGGATAGGTCCGGTTTTCTCTATAAACCGTTTTATTAGAGCCCACAGTACCCGGTGGTTTTGCCAGCCGGGGGATAGAGCTTGGACCTGAAGCCCCTCCCCCAGCTCCAGGGCGCCATTCTCTGCAAATGTTCCTGACCTGGAGCTGCATATGTCTTTCCCTCACTCCCTGGCAGTGTCTGCGGCGCCATTATCTCTCAGCTCACTGTTCCTGGGAATGCTTGGGCAAATCCTCCTATGTAAAGCTGCCTGGTTGTCAGTGCTGTGACTTTACAAGACACTTAAGTATTCTACCTGCCTTTTTTAGTCAGTGTTTGTTAAGAAAGAGTGCACTTAGTCAGGGTTTCCTAGTACAATTACCCTGTGATATACATCCAATTCTTACTGTGTACTGTCATATCTATTGTTATATAGCTGTGTAAGCTAGTCCAGTGCAGTATTATTGTTAGTAATAACCTCTGCATTGTACAGACTGTGACTATTTGTGTGAGCATTTGATAGCGGAGTGGTGTCCATTTCGTGTCTTTCACTCAACCTGCTATCCCTATATTCTATAACCTGAGTGGGGGCTTGGTGCGTCAGGTTTAATCTAATATAGGATTTTCACAAAGATATACTGTATTACGTATTTTTCTCTGTGATTTATACCTCTTTCACACCGCAGCTTGAACCCGGTAAATTGCCGATTTTTAAGGCTTCCTAAACGGTTCGAGCTGCGATGTGAAAGGGTCACCTTAAATTTAACGTTTTCAAAATACCGGTATTTTGAAACTGTAAAAAAGCAGGGTCCTACCCGTTTCAGACCCGTTTCATTGTGCAGTGTGAAAGGGTCTGAAACGGTATTTGCAAGTCCCAGAAGGTGATAGGCTGTCTCCATGCGTGATGTCACTAGGCAGAAGCAGGAAATAAACATTTAAAATGACAACCACTGTTTTGTATGGGTGAAACGGGTTCAGTGTGAAAGGTACCAAAACGGTAATGAAATGGTAATATACTGGTTACAACATGCGATGGGAAGGGGGTTTAACTGCTCAGACCCGTTTAAAGAACCGTTTCAAAAGCAGGTTTTGCGATGTGAAAGCAGCATTAGTCACCATATCTCTCCTTTATCT
The DNA here is from genome assembly GCF_028390025.1 of Pseudophryne corroboree. NCBI lineage: Eukaryota > Metazoa > Chordata > Amphibia > Anura > Myobatrachidae > Pseudophryne > Pseudophryne corroboree. Next base: position 315,574,526 of record NC_086445.1, read on the forward strand.
CTGCTGGTGCTGACTACACTGCGCAGGGGTTTGGGCTAGAAGTATTGTGCTGCTGACAAATTGTACTGTGTTACCTGATACTGCAAGTTATATCATGTCTGCTTCTGAGGGTAACGGTTCTGGGGCTGAACACACTGCCGGTGTTGCTGAAGCCGCAGATACCTATGAGGAGAATATAGCAGCTTTGGGCTCTGGTACTGGGGGCTCCTTGCCCCCCAGTGGGACGGTGGCAAATAATGACCCGCCGTGGACCGCTTTTTCCGCGCTTCTGCATACGCTAGTTCATAAACTAACACCCCCTATGGGACCCCCAATGCCGGTGCAACCGTTTGTGGTCCCTGCAGCTAACCCGCCGTGGGCGGCCGATTTATCCGCTCAAATAAAGAAGTTGAACCAGTCCATGACTACTAAAAAGGCTGACAGTCGCTCGCCTACATCCAAGGGGTCCTCTAAGCGAGCGCTTGTCTCCTCACAATCCACTGCTGTCACTGACACCTCGTCGGATTAAGACGGCACTTACACTGACCTCACAGGTTCTGACTCAGATACAGCTGATGGGGAGGGTGGTTCACATGTGGATGTTCCTGATCGTTTGGAGGCTATTAAGTTAATTTTACAAGTCGTCACTCGAGGTTACGCCATAGCCTTCAAAAACCGAGACCCTCATCGATTTTGCCAGACAGATGTCCCGTTGGACAAGACAAAGGCAAACACTCTACATTCGGTGGTACAGACCCTCCTGGATACAGGAGTCGTAGTACAGGTGCCTCTTGCGCAGAGAGGCCGGGGGTACTATTCTCCGCGGTTTCTAGTCCCGAAACCAAATGGGTCCTCCCGGCCCATTCTCAACCTCAAGGCATTTTACAGGTTTGTGAAGGTTTCCAAGTTCCGAATGGAAACCCTTCGCTCTATAGTTCTGGCCTTGGAACCTGGGGACTTCTTGGTCTCCCTGGATATACAGGATGCTTACCTGCATATTCCTATAGCAGTGTCTCATCAGCAATACCAGAGATTTGCGATTGGCAACTGCCATTACCTGTTTTGGGCGTTACCTTTTGGTTTAACAACGGCTCTGCGAGTCTTTACAAAAGTCATGGCGGTGATGGCGGTGGCACTCCGCCGTCAAGGGGTCAGGATACGGCCGTATTTGGACGACTTGTTAATCCTGGCAAATTCCCCAGAACTTCTCCTGCGTCATCTAGATGTGACGGTCCGGTTTCTGCAAGCCCACGGGTGGCTCATCAACTGGAAGAAGTCATCCCTGATCCCTGCTCAGAGCATGGTGCATCTGGAAGCACTATTGGACACTCACAACCAGCGGTTGTTCCTGTCTCAGGAGAAAGTCCTGAAACTTCAGGACAGGATTCGTTGCTTCCTATCTCGTCCGCAAGTGTCGATACATTCTGCGATGCAGGTGCTGGGCCTCATGGTGTCAGCATTCGACATGGTGGAGTACGCTCAATTTCACTCTCGCCCTCTCCAGAGGCCGATTCTAGCCAAATGGGACGGCCTGCCTCACCGGATCAGCTCTCAAATGATCTCATTGACTCCGGAGGTCCGTCTGTCGCTGCTCTGGTGGCTCCGGGACCAACAACTGTGCAGGGGCCGTCCGTTCTGGATATCCGACTGGGTCCTGTTGACGACAGATGCCAGTCTAAGAGGTTGGGGCGTGGTGCTGGAGCAACACTCCCTTCAGGAGCGGTGGACCAAGGAGGAGTCCCTCCTCTCGCTCAATATTCTGGAGTTGCGGGCGGTCTTCAATGCCTTGAACCTAGCCCAGCATTTAATTCAGAACCGTCCTGTTCAAGTACAGTCGGACAACGCCACCACAGTGGCTTACATAAATCATCAAGGCGGCACTCGAAGCCGCCTAGCAATGAAGGAAGTCTCACGGATTCTACAGTGGGCAGAACGCCATCTACCGGCCATATCGGCAATATTCATTCCGGGAGTCCTGAATTGGGAAGCGGACTCTCTCAGTCGTCAGGACGTGCATGCCGGCGAGTGGGGCCTCCATCCAGAAGTGTTTCAACTCCTAGTGGAAAGGTGGGGCCTTCCAGACGTAGATCTGATGGTGTCTTGGCACTATCACAAGGTTCCGGTCTTCGGAGCAAGGACAAGGGATCCTCCAGCAGCATTCGTGGATGCGCTGGCGGTACCGTGGAGGTTTCGGCTGCCGTATGTATTCCCTCCGGTGTCACTCCTGCCCAGGGTAATTCGGAAGTTCAAGCAAGAAAAAGGAATTCTGCTTCTCATAGCTCCAGCGTGGCATAGACGGCACTGGTTCTCAGACCTGCAAGGCCTATCGTCAGAGCGTCCAATTCTACTTCCACAACGCCCAGACCTCCTCGTTCACGGTCCCTGTGTCTACCAGGACCTAGCCCGGCTATCTTTGACGGCGTGGCTCTTGAAGCTTCCGTCTTAAGGGCTAAAGGGTTTTCTGAACTATGTTGCGGGCCCGGAAACCAGCTTCGGCTCGGATTTACTATAGGGTCTGGCATTCTTACTTTGGTGCGCATCTAACGATTATGACGCTTCAAAGTTTAGTATAGCCAAGTTGTTGGCTTTTCTTCAGCAGGGCCTGGACTTAGGCCTGCGTCTGGCCTCCCTCAAGGTTCAAAAATCTGCCTTGTAGGTGTGGTTTCAGAGAAAAATTGCGACCTTACCTGATGTGCATACCTTTACTCAGGGCGTGTTGCATATCCAACCTCCCTATGTCCCGCCTGTGGCTCTTTGGGACTTGTCGTGGTTTTGAAGGCGTTACAAGAGTCTCCGTTTGAACCTCTTGGTTCAGCTGACCTTAAGTGGCTTTCCCTTAAGGTGGTGTTTCTGCTGGCTATTGCTTCAGCTAGAAGAGTGTCCGATTTGGGTGCCTTGTCCTGTAGTTCCCCATATCGGATATTTCACCGTGACCGGGCGGTTCTTAGGACTCGTCCCGGCTATCTACCTAAGGTGGTTTCTTCGTTCCACCTTAATCAGGAGATTGTAGTTCCGGCACTTGTTTCTCCTGATCGGTCTCCCAAAGAGCGGTCTTTGGATGTGGTACGGGCTCTCCGTATCTATGTGAAGAGAACTGCTCCTATTAGGAAATCTGATTCTCTCTTTATTCTGGTTGGGTTTCACAAACGGGGCTGGCCTGCTCACAAGCAAACTCTGGCCAGATGGATTAAAATGGTGATTGCACATGCTTATGTGAAGGCTGGTCTCTCTGCTCCTGATCATATTAAGGCCCATTCTACTCGGTCTGTTGGACCTTCTTGGGCGGCCCAACATGGTGCGACCCTTGAACAATTGTGCAAGGCGGCTACGTGGTCCTCTGTGAACATGTTCATAAGGCTCTATGCCTTCGATACTGCCGCTTCCCAGGATGCTTCCTTTGGACGCCGGGTTCTTGTGCCCGCTACAGTGCATCCCCTCCCATAAGGAACTGCTTTAGGACATCCCCATTGTCCATTCCTTGTGGAGCCCAGTGTACCCCGCAGCAGAAAACTAGTTTTATGGTAAGAACTTACCTTTGTTAAAACTTTTTTGAGGTACACTGGGCTCCACAAGGCGCCCACCCTGACGCACTTAGCTTCTTTGGGTTGGTATGGCATTAGCCGCTGACACGTCTCCTGTTGGGAGAATGCGGTGTTGTGGCTACTAACCGTTGTCGTCTCTTTTTCTGCTACTGCATTGGATTGGTTAACTAAAAACTGAGATCCTGTGCAGGGAGGCGGGGAGATATAGGAGGTGGCGCTATGCATTCTGGGAAGAAGGTCAAAGCTTTGAGCCTGTTGGTGCCTCGGATCAAGATCCTACTCTACACCCCATTGTCCATTCCTTGTGGAGCCCAGTGTACCTCGCAGAAAGAGTTTTAACAAAGGTAAGTTCTTACCATAAAACTCGTTTTTTGTGCACCTGTAGTGAACGGGGGGGGGGGGGGGGGGGGGGGGGGAGGGAATGTTTAGTAGCTAGATTTGCCACTGTTTGTTGCAGTTCCTAGGTTTTATTGGCATTTGCAGTGAGTGGAGATGTCAAATCAGACATCAAGATTTTGAGACCCCCCCCCCCCCCCAGCCAGGAGGGCTCTGGATTCTCCCCCACATTTTTATCAGCATTTTGTTATGACAGACTACACTACTCGCATGATATTGAGCCAGGGGAGCTAGGGGGAAATCTAGCATTACACACATTGCATAACTTCTGTTTTACCATTGTAAAGAAGAAAAACAGGTATAATACACATACAACACAGCCTGAAATACAATACAAGCCTACCCTATTGCATGTGAGAGGAGACACAGGAGAGAGGGCACCAGCGCACCCTAACGCTGCATAGCCACAGTGAGGCTGTCAGCGTTTCACATATACATATAAACAGTGAGACTGTCTAATGAAAAATCCCTCATAAGGATGATATTTGTGCACAATATAGCGGCTCTCCCCCTCTACACCCGGTACCAGTGATTCAGTGTGTGACCGTTATGAAGGAGCTGTGTGAGCTGCTGCTTATGCAGAGGAAGGCGCCAAAAAGCTGCCGAGCCCGCTCTGATGTAGCTCCGCCCCCCCGCTATGGCACTGGAGCTACTGCGTAATCTTTATACTGGCCATGTCTCCTCACATAAATGCTTGGTACAAGGTATTTAGCCAGCCTCACGCAGGGGCCAGAGCAGGTCCCCCTCAGGACGGACCCGCACTTCTGCCGCAAAGTGAACCGGAGGACCCCCCTAGCGGGGTCCCCGGTGTGTACTCACCACCGATGATCACCTGCAGGCAGTGTTAGGGGTGTGCAGCGGGAAAGCGGCTCTGCACCTCAAGAGGCTGGCGACTGTCTCTTCACCCCCCCCCCGGAGCAGGTATGCTGTTGCCCAAACAGCATACCGAAAGAAATAAAAGTTTAAAAGAAATTGAAAAAAAAAAAAAAAAAAAAAACGAGCTTTTCTCCTGAGGGCACTTTTTTCTAAACTGACCTGCAGGAGGAGGCATAGAGGGGAAGAGCCAGCAAACCCAGTTGAAAAAATTTAAAGTGCACTGGCTCCTTTGGACCAGTCTAAATGCCATCATACTAATCTATCCCCAATAACCCTTATGGATGCTAGGAAAACAGCATTTCAACATGTTGTTATAATCATGTGCATGTATTATGTAGAAGGTTACACTAGTGTGCCACAGCAACTAAAAATAAGTCACTCACTTCAATTTGTTACTAGGTTTGGTACACCATAAGGGATACATTATATATTGGATTGTCCATATAAAACTCAAGTTCTAGGGAGAAGAGAATACAATATAATAATATATAGAACAAAAATTCGTATCTGTCTACCGCAGATGCGCTGGGCACCATATACATGGGGGAACCCTAGAGGCGAGAGTTAAAGTGAGGTGCTCACACCTACTTGCTGCATGCACCCCTACTGCAGAGCAACAAGGCATACCGCCAAATAAAAGCAGAGGGATTAGATTAGTGTGCACGATTTTCACTTTTTACAATGTATCTCGAGGCAAAACACAACTACACAAATCAGTATAGTCACAAGGAACCAGCTTCACAAGCAAAGGTATGTCTAGCTGGTCCAATAAGGACGTATTGTTTACTGAGCTCATCCAATTCATTTCACGGGAAAAAATAAAACCCCAACAAAAAGTGGGAACAAATAAATGTATACTAAAATGGCCAAAAACAGCTAGACACCTGAACATTACACTTACAATACATCCGGAAAATATTCACAGTGCTTCATTTTCTCTACATTTTGCTACGTTACAGCCTTATTCCCTAAAAATTCTACACACAAAGGGCCTAATTCAGAGTTGATCGTAGTTTTGCACGGCTACTATCAGTTACTCAGACATGCAGGGGGACGCCCAGCACAGGGCTAGTCCACCCCGCATGTCTGGCTCTGCCCCGCCGCACAAGTACAAAAGCATTGCACAGCGGCAATGCTTGTGTACTTGACGAGTAGCTCCCTACCAGCGCAGCTCCTGCACGCTGGCAGGGAGCTACTTGTCGCTGTACGGGTTGCAACGGCTGTGTGTGGACGTCACGCAGCCGTTGCGGGCTCCCCCCCCCCACGGTCCGGGCAGGCCTGTATTGCCTGGACCACGCCCTTAAAACGGTGGCCACATGCCGCAGGTCCTCCCAGCAACTGCCTCTGCCTCTCAATCAGGCAGAGGCGACTGCAAGGCTACGATTGCAGTTGGCTGTCTGGCATGCACCAGTGCACTGAGGCACCGGCACATGCGCAGTTCAGACCTGATCGGCTGCTGTGCGAAAACGCACAGCAATGATCAGGTCTGAATTAAGCCCAATACTCCATAATGACAACGTGAAGGGGAAAAAAAAAAAAAAAAAAGTTTGAGATTTTTGCACATTTATTAAAAATTAAAAAAAATCACATGTACATAAGTATTTACAGTCTTAGCTCAATACTCTGTTGACGCACCTTTGGCAGCAATTACAGCCTTAAGAATGTCTGCGACCTCCAGCACACAAGGGATTACACATGGCCAGTTCTATGCTATGGCAGGAATACTTTGTGGACTGCCAATTGGCAAGCTAGTATTAATTAATTTATATCAGGTTTCACATGTCCCACTATTTGCCAACCTATGTATGTACAACAAACTCTGGTTTACAATGTGCACACCAGTGGGGTTATTGTACCATTGAGAACCGTTTCTCTTTGTCATAAGTAGAGGAGTTTATAATTTACGATTAAACGTCACAATATTTCATACATATCGCTTCCACGTTGCTTGCACCTTCAAATGATCTTCTAGTCTTAAGACAATTTTGTAGATATACAGTGCCTTGCTAAAGTATTCACCCCCCTTTGTATTTTTTATGTTTTGTTGCCTCACAACCTGGAATTAAAATGGATTGTTTGAAGGTTTGCATAATTTCATTCACAGAACATGCCATCAACTTTGTTTTTTTATTTTGAAGCGAACAACAAACAGAACAAAATAACAAAACTTCAGCGTGCATAACTATTCACCCCCCTAAAGTCAGTACTTTGTAGAACCACCTTTTGCGGCAATTACAGCTGTAAGTCACTTTGGATAAGTCTCTGAGCTTGCCACATCTTGCCACTGAGAATTTTGCCTATTCCTCAAGGCAAAACTGCTCCAGCTCCTTCATGTTGGATGGTTTCCGCTTGTGAACAGCAATCTTCAATTCTGACCACAGATTGTCAATTGGATTGAGATCTGAGCTTTGACTAGGCCAGAGGTTCCCAAACGCGGTCCTCAAGGCACCCCAATAGCCCAAGTTTTAGGTATAGCCACGGCTCAGCACAGATGGTTAAATCAAATTGACTAAGGTGCTAATTAAGTCACCTGTGGCCAAGCATGGATACATTTAAAACCAGGACCGTTGGGGTGCCTTGAGGACTGCGATTGGGAACCTCTGGACTAGGCCATTCCAACACATTTAAATGTTTTCCCTTAAACCACTCAAGTGTTGCTTTAGCAGTATGCTTCGGGTCATTGTCTTGCTGGAAGGTGAACCTCCGTCCCAGTCTCAAATCACAGGCAGACAAACAGGTTTTGCTCAAGAATATCCCTTATTTAGCACCATCCATCTTTTCCTCGACTCAAAACAGTTTACCAGTCCCTGCTGCTGAAAAACATCCCCACAGTATGATGCTGCCACCACTATGTTTCACTGTAGGGATGGTGTTCTTGGGGTGATGGGATGTGTTGGGTTTGCGCCAGACATAGCGTTTTCCTTAGTTGCAGAAAAGTTAAATTTTAGTCTCATCTGACCAGAGCACCTTCCTCCGTACATTTAGGGAGTCGTCCACATGCCTTTTGGCAAACTCAAAACGTGCCTTCTTATTTTTAACACTAAGTAATAGCTTTTTTCTGGCCATTCTTCCATAAAGCGCAGCTCAATGGAGTGTACGGCTTATTGTGGTCACATGCGCAGATATACCAATCTCTGCTGTGGAACTCTGCAGCTCCTTCAGGGTTACCTTTGGTCTCTGTGCTGCCTCTCTGATTAATGAGTTTTGGTGGCCGGCCCTCTATTAGCAGGTTTGTTGTGGTACCATGTTCTTTCCATTGGAAAATGTTGAATTTGATGGTGCTCCGGGGGATCAAAGATTTTTTTTTTTTTTTTTTTATAACCCAACTCTGACTTGTACTTCTCAACAACTTTGTCCCTGACTTGTCTGGAGAGATCTGTGGTCTTCATGGTGTTGCAGCCTCTGGGGCCTTTCAGAAAAGGTGTTTATACTGAGAGATCATGTGACACTTATGCTGCTTTCAGATCGCAAATGCCGGATCCCACCCGGTAAGAGAAACGTGTCCTTACCGGGTGGGATCCGGCATTTGCTCTCCTCTGTTGGCTTTCCGACCCGGCAATATACCGGGTCGGTTGCCATAGCAGCGGGGGGTGCAGCAGCAGCAGGGGCGGGGGTGGAGGCAGCGCTGGGAGATAAGCTCATCTCCTGCGCCGCCTCTCCCTATGCTGTGAATGGGAGCCGTGTCGCATCGAAACGGCTCCCATTCACACTGCACCTGACCCGGTATTCAACCCGGTAATAACCCTTCTTTTTAACCGGGTTGAATTACCGGGTCAGGCGACCCGCTAATTCGGCAAAGGTGCTTTCAGATCGCACACTGACCCGTTTCGACACGGCAATATGCCGTGTCGATACCGGGTTATTTGTGCGATGTGAAAGGGGTATTAGATTGCACACAAGTGGACTTCCTTTCACTAATTATGTGACTTCTGAAGGTAATTGGGTGCATCAGAACTTTTGAGGGGCTTCATAGCAAAGGGGGTGAATACATATGCACATGCCAATCTTCAAGTTTTTATTTCTAACATTTTTTTATATCAATGTTTCTCATTTCACTTCACCAATTTATACTATTTTGTGCAGATTCATCACATAAAATTCAGATAAAAAAAAATAAAAAAATTAAGTTACAGATTGTAATGTAACAAAATAGGTAAAAATCCAAAGGGGGTCAATAATTTAGCAAGGCACTGTATGAATATAATATGAAAAAATAAGAATTTACTTACCGATAATTCTATTTCTCATAGTCCGTAGTGGATGCTGGGGACTCCGTAAGGACCATGGGGAATAGCGGCTCCGCAGGAGACTGGGCACATCTAAAGAAAGCTTTAGGACTAACTGGTGTGCACTGGCTCCTCCCCCTATGACCCTCCTCCAAGCCTCAGTTAGGATACTGTGCCCGGACGAGCGTACACAATAAGGAAGGATTTTGAATCCCGGGTAAGACTCATACCAGCCACACCAATCACACCGTATAACTTGTGATCTGAACCCAGTTAACAGTATGATAACAGAGGAGCCTCTGAAAAGATGGCTCCCAACAATAATAACCCGATTTTTGTAACAATAACTATGTACAAGTATTGCAGACAATCCGCACTTGGGATGGGCGCCCAGCATCCACTACGGACTATGAGAAATAGAATTATCGGTAAGTAAATTCTTATTTTCTCTAACGTCCTAAGTGGATGCTGGGGACTCCGTAAGGACCATGGGGATTATACCAAAGCTCCCAAACGGGCGGGAGAGTGCGGATGACTCTGCAGCACCGAATGAGAGAACTCCAGGTCCTCCTCAGCCAGGGTATCAAAATTGTAGAATTTAGCAAACGTGTTTGCCCCTGACCAAGTAGCTGCTCGGCAAAGTTGTAAAGCCGAGACCCCTCGGGCAGCCACCCAAGATGAGCCCACTTTCCTTGTGGAACAGGCTTTTACAGATTTTAGCTGTGGCAGGCCTGCCACATAATGTGCAAGCTGAATTGTACTACAAATCCAACGAGCAATAGTCTGCTTAGAAGCAGGAGCACCCAGCTTGTTGGGTGCATACAGGATAAACAGCGAGTCAGATTTCCTGACTCCAGCCGTCCTGGAAATATTTTCAGGGCCCTGACAACATCCAGCAACTTGGATTCCTCCAAGTCCCTAGTAGCCGCAGGTACCACAATAGGTTGGTTCAGGTGAAAACGCTGGAACCACCTTAGGGAGAAACTGAGGACGAGTCCTCAATTCCGCCCTGTCCGAAGGGAAAATCAGATAAGGGCTTTTACAGGATAAAGCCGCCAATTCTGACACGCGCCTGGCCCAGGCCAGGGCCAACAGCATGACCACTTTCCATGTGAGATATTTTAACTCCACAGATTTAAGTGGTTCAAACCAATGTGACTTTTGGAACCCAAACTACATTGAGATCCCAAATTGCCACTGGAGGCACAAAAGGAGGCTGTATATGCAGTACCCCTTTTACAAACGTCTAAACTTCAGGGACTGAAGCTAGTTCTTTTTTGGAAGAAAATTGACAGGGCCGAAATCTGAACCTTAATGGACCCCAATTTCAGGCCCATAGACACTCCTGTTTGCAGGAAATGTAGGAATCGACCCAGTTGAATTTCCTCCGTCGGGCCTTACTGGCCTCGCACTACGCAACATATTTTCGCCAATTGCGGTGATAATGTTTTTGCGGTTACATCCTTCCTGGCTTTAGATCAGGATATGGATGACTTCATCCGGAATGCCTTTTTTCCTTCAGGATCCGGTGTTCAACCAGCATGCCGTCAAACGCAGCCGCGGTAAGTCTTGGAACAGACAGGGTCCTTGCTGGAGCAGGTCCCTTCTTAGAGGTAGAGGGCACGGATCCTCCGTGAGCATCTCTTGAAGTTCCGGTTACCAAGTCCTTCTTGGCCAATCCGGAGCCACGAATATAGTGCTTTCTCCTCTCCATCTTATCAATCTCAGTACCTTGGGTATGAGAGGCAGAGGAGGGAACACATACACTGACTGGTACACCCACGGTGTTACCAGAGCGTCTACAACTATTGCCTGAGGGTCTCTTGACCTGGCGCAATACCTGTCGAGTTTTTTAATCATGTGGACGACTTCTGGGTGAAGTCCCCACTCTCCCGGGTGGAGGTCGTGCTGAGGAAGTCTGCTTCCCAGTTGTCCACTCCCGGAATGAATACTGTTGACAGTGCTATCACATGATTTTCCGCCCAGCGAAGAATCCCTGCAGCTTCTGCCATTGCCCTCCTGCTTCTTGTGCCACCCTGTCTGTTTACGTGGGTGACTGCCATGATGTTGTCCGACTGGATCAACACCGGCTGACCTTGAAGCAGAGGTCTTGCTAAGGTTAGAGCATTGTAAATGGCCCTTAGCTTCAGGATATTTATGTGAAGTGATGTATCCAGGCTTGACCCTAAGCCCTGGATATTCCTTCCCTGTGTGACTGCTCCCCAGCCTCGCAGGCTGGCATCCGTGGTCACCAGGACCCAGTCCTGAATGCCGAATCTGCGGCCCTCTAGAAGATGAGCACTCTGCAACCACCACAGGATGGATACCCTTGTCCTTGGTGACAGGGTTATCCGCTGATGCATCTGAAAATGCGACCCGGACCATTTGTCCAGTAGGTTCCACTGGAAAGTTCTTGCGTGGAATCTAACGAATGGGATTGCTTCGTAGGAAGCCACCATTTTTACCCAGAACCCTTGTGCATTGATGCACTGAGACTTGGTTCGGTTTTAGGAGGTTCCTGACTAGCTCGGATAACTCCCTGGCTTTCTCTTCCGGGAGAAACACCTTTTTTTTTTCTGGACTGTGTCCAGGAACATCCCTAGGAAACAGAAGACAAGTCGTCGGAACCAGCTGTGATTTTGGAATATTGAGAATCCAATCGTGCTGCCGCAACACTACCTGAGATAGTGCTACACCGACTTCCAACTGTTCCCTGGATTTTACCCTTATCAGGGAATCGTCCAAGTAAGGGATAACTAAAATTTCCTTCCTTCGAAGGAATATCATCATTTCGGCCATTACCTTGGTAAAGACCCGGGGTGCCGTGGACCATCCCTACGACAGCGTCTGAACTGATAGTGACAGTTCTGTACCATAACCTGAGGTACCCTTGGTGAGAAGGGTAAATTTTGACATGAAGGTAAGCATCCTTGATGTCCCGAGACATCATGTAGTCCCCTTCTTCCAGGTTCGCAATCACTGCTCTGAGTGACTCAATCTTGAATTTGAACCTCTGTATGTAAGTGTTCAAAGATTTTAGATTTTAGATTTAGATTTAGAATCGGTCTCACCGAGCCGTCTGGCTTCGGTACCACAATAGTGTGGAATAATACCCCGTTCCCTGTTGCCGGAGGGGTACCTTGATTATCACCTGCTGGGAATACAGCTTGTGAATGGCTTCCAAAACTGCCTCCCTGTCAGAGGGAGACGTCGGTAAAGCCGACTTTTGGAAACGGCGAGGGGGAGACGTCTCGAATTCCAATATGTACCCTTGAGATATTACCTGAAGGATCCAGGGGTCTACTTGCGAGTGAGCCCACTGCGCACTGAAATTCATTGAGAACGGGCCCCCACCGTGCCTGAGCTTGTAAGGCCCTAGCGTCACACTGAGGGCTTGGCAGAGGCGGGAAAGGGTTTCTGTTCCTGGGAACTGGCTAATCTCTTCAGCCTTTTTCCTCTCCCTCTGTTACGAGCAGAAAAGAGGAACCTTTTGTCCGCTTGCCAACAAAGGACTGCGCCTGATAATACGGCGTCTTATTTTGAGAGGCGACCTGGGGTACAAACGTGGATTTCCCAGTTGTTGCCGTGGCCACCAGGTCTAAAAGACGGACCCCAAATGTCCCTTTTCAAAGGCAATACTTCCAAATGCCGTTTGGAATCCGCATCACCTGACCATTTTACTGGTAGAATTGGACAACGCACTTATACTTGATGCCAGTCGGCAAATATTCCGCTGTGCATCATGCATATATAGAAATGCATCTTTTAAATGCTCTATAGGCAATAATATACTATCCTTATCTAGGATATCAATATTTCCAGTCAGGGAATCCGACCATGCCAACCCAGCACTGCACCTCCAGGCTGAGGCGATTGCTGGTCGCAGTATAACACCAGTATGTGTGTGAATACATTTTTGGATACCCTCCTGCTTTCTATCAGCAGGATCCTAAAGGGCGGCCATCTCATGAGAGGGTAGAGCCCTTGTTCTTACAAGCGTGTGAGCGCCTTATCCCCCCTAGGGGGTGTTTCCCAACGCACCCTAACCTCTGGCGGGAAAGGGTATACACCAATACTTTTTAAGAAATTATCAATTGTTATCGGGGGGAAACCCACGCATCATCACACACCTCATTTTATTTCTCAGATTCAGGAAAACTACAGGTAGTTTTTCCCTCACCGAACATAATACCCCTTTTTGGTGGTACTCGTATTATCAGAAATGTATAAAACATTTTTCATTGTCTCAATCATGTAACGTGTGGCCCTACTGGAAATCACGGTTGTCTCTTCACCGTCGACACAGGAGTCAGTATCCGTGTCGGCGTCTGTATCTGCCATCTGAGGTAACGGGCGCTTTAGAGCCCCTGACGGCCTATGAGACGTCTGGACAGGCACAAGCTGAGTAGCCGGCTGTCTCATGTCAACCACTGTTTTTTTTTTTTTGTTTTTTTTATACAGAGCTGACACTGTCACGTAATTTTCAACAGTACATCCACTCAGGTGTCGACCCCCTAGGTGGTGACATCACTGTTACAGACACTCTGCTCCGTCTCCACATCATTTTTCTCCTCATACATGTCGACACAAACGTACTGACACACAGCACACACACAGGGAATGCTCTGATAGAGGACAGGACCCCACTAGCCCTTTGGGGAGACAGAGGGAGAGTATGCCAGCACACACCAGAGCGCTATATATATATATACAGGGATAACCTTATATAAGTGTTTTTCCCCTTATAGCTGCTGTAGGTTTTAATACTGCGCCTAATTAGTGCCCCCCTCTCTTTTTTTAACCCTTTCTGTAGTGTAGTGACTGCAGGGAAGAGCCAGGGAGCTTCCCTCCAACTGAGCTGTGAGGGAAAATGGCGCCAGTGTGCTGAGGAGATAGGCTCCGCCCCCTTTTCGGCGGCCTTATCTCCCGTTTTTCTGTATATTCTGGCAGGGGTTAAATGCATCCATATAGCCCAGGAGCTATATGTGATGTATTTTTTGCCATGTAAGGTATTTTTATCATGTTTTATTGCGTCTCAGGGCGCCCCCCTTAGCGCCCTGCACCCTCAGTGACCGGAGTATGAAGTGTGCTGAGAGCAATGGCGCACAGCTGCAGTGCTGTGCGCTACCTTATTGAAGACAGGAACGTCTTCTGCCGCCGATTTTTCCGGACCTCTTCGCTCTTCTGGCTCTGTAAGGGGGCCGGCGGCGCGGCTCCAGGACCCATCCAGGCTGGGCCTGTGATCGTCCCTCTGGAGCTAATGTCCAGTAGCCAAGAAGCCCAATCCACTCTGCACGCAGGTGAGTTCGCTTCTTCTCCCCTTAGTCCCTCGATGCAGTGAGCCTGTTGCCAGCAGGTCTCACTGAAAATAACAAACCTAAACTAAAACTTTCACTAAGAAGCTCAGGAGAGCCCCTAGTGTGCACCCTTCTCGTCGGGCACAGAAATCTAACTGAGGCTTGGAGGAGGGTCATAGGGGGAGGAGCCAGTGCACACCAGTTAGTCCTAAAGCTTTCTTTAGATGTGCCCAGTCTCCTGCGGAGCCGCTATTCCCCATGGTCCTTACGGAGTCCCCAGCATCCACTTAGGACGTTAGAGAAAAAGTAAAACGTTACATAGCATAAGCATACAAGGTAAAATTTGTATTTGAATAATAATTTACTTGTAAAGCTGGTAACAGATCCCTGGTTCCTTCAGCCTCGGACAGCCTTTTCCCCTCCTCATTCCACACATGACGAATAACTTGCAGGCTCTGCTTAGGAAGCGTGAAGTGGCTGGTAACGGTGTGTACTAGTGCATCACTGGACAGTTGCTGCTTTGCAGCAGTGCTGTAAATCAAGAGAATAAAAAAAAAAAAAAAAAAAAAAAAAAAAAAAAAAAAAGGAAGGAGATTTATGGTAGACTTACCATAGTTAAATTTCTTTCTGCAAGGTACACTGGATTCCACAGGGAATAACATCAGGGTGCAGAATTGGATCTTGATCCGAGGCACCAACAGGCTAAAGCTTTGACTGTTCCCAGGATGCACTGCACCGCCTCCTCTGTAGCCCTGCCTCCAGGCACTGGAGCTCAGTTTTGTTAACCAGTCCAATGCAGTAGCAGGTAAGAGAGATGGTAGATATTAGTCACATAGAACCACATTCTCACGACAGGAGAAGGGACCTAGCAGATAATGCCATACAAACCCAAAAAAGCTAAGTGCGTCAGGGTGGGCGCCCTGTGGAATCCAGTGTACCTCGCAGAAAGATTTAACAATGGTAAGTCGACCATAAATCTCCTTTTCTGCAGTGGGGTACAGTGGTATTCCACAGGGAATAACATCGGGGATGTCCTAAAGCAGTTCCTCATGGGAGGGGACACACTGTAGCGGGCACAAGTACCCGGCGTCCAAAGGAAGCATCCTAGGAGGCGGAAGTATCAAAGGCACAGAACCCAATTAACGTGTTCACAGAGGACAATGTAGCTGCCTTGTACAATGGTTCTGCGGACGCGCCACGGCAGGCCGCCCAAGAAGGTCCAACCGACCAAGTAGAATGGGCCTTGATAGCAGCGGTAGCTGGGAGTCCAGCCTGCGCATAAGCTTGTGCAATCACCATTGTAATCCATCTGGCCAAGGTTTGCTTATTCACCAAAAAGTACAAAAAAGGGAATCTGACCTCATGATAGAGGCAGTCCTTTCCACATGAACACGGAGAGCCCGTACCACATCCAAAGATCTTTCTTTGGAGGACAGACCAGAAGAGATGAAGGCCGGAACCACAATCTACTGGTTAAGGTGAAAAGAGGATACTACCTTAGGCAAATAACCAGGGCGAGTTCGAAGAACAGCCCGGTCGCAAAGGAAATAGCCAACAGAAGTACGACCTTAAGCGTAAGGCATGTAAGGTCCACAGACTCAAGAGGTTCAAATGGAGACTCTTGCAGGGCATTTAAGACAGACAGATCCCATGGAGACACAGGAGTGACAGTGGTTGAATCCGTAGAACACCCTGAGTAAAAGTGTGAACGTCAGGAAGAGACGCAATTTTTTTCTGAAATCACACCGACAAGACAGATATATGAACCTTGAGGGAGGCCAGACAAAGGCCCAAGTCTAGGCCTTGTTGAAGAAAAGCCAAAATTCTGGAAGTTTTGAAAGTATATGCATCACAATTCTTAGCAGCATACCATGTGAAGTAAGAATTCCAAACCATGTGATAAATCCGAGCCAAAGTTGGTTTACGGGCTTTCAACATAGTTTGAATGACCGCCTCAGAATCCTTTTGCTCTCAGGAGTGTGGCTTTGACGGCGTGTCTCTTGAAGCATGTCTGGCCAGGTCCAGGTAGACACAAGGGCCATGAACGAGGAAGTCTGGGCGTTGAGGAAGTAGAAGAGGACGCTCTATCGAGAGACCCTGCAGGTCTGAGAACCAATGCCGTCTGGGCCACGCTGGAGCGACTAGAAGTAGTATTCCTCCTTCTTGCTTGAACTTCCGTATTACCCTGGGCAGGAGTGACACTGGAGGGAACCCGTATGGCAGCAGAAAGTTCCATGGAATTGCCAGTGCGTCCACGAATGCTGCTTGAGGATCTCTTGTCCTTGCGCCGAAGACCAGAACTTTGTGATTGTGTTGAGACGCCATCAGGTCTACATCTGGTAGGCCCCACTTGTCCACTAGGAGTTGAAAGACTTCAGGATGAAGACTCCACTTTCCGGCGTGCACGTCCTGACGACTGAGGAAGTCCACTTCCCAGTTGAGGACTCCCGGAATGAACACTGCCGATATGGCTGGCAGATGGTGTTCCACCCATTGGAGGATTTTTTACACTTCCATCATTGCCATGCGGCTTCGAGTACCGCCTTGATCATTTATGTACGCCACCGTGGTGGTGTTGTCCGACTGTACTTGAACAGGCCTGTTCTGTACCAGAGGCAGGGCAAGAGTCAATGAATTGAACACTGCCCACAATTCCAGAATGTTTATCGGGAGGAGAGATTCCTCCCTGGTCCACCGACCCTGGAGAGAGTGTTGCTCCAACACCGCGCCACAACCCCACAGACTGGCATCCGTTGTCAGGAGGACAGAGTTGGAGATCCAGAAGGGACTACCCCTGCTCAACTGTTGGTCCTGTAGCCACCAGATCATGCGAGACCTGATCCGATGTGTCAGACTGTCCCAGTTGGACAGGATTAACCTCTGCAGAGGGCGGGAATGAAACGGAGCATACTCCACCATATCGAAAGCCGACACCATGAGGCCTAGTACTTGCATTGCCGAGTGTAGACACTCACTAGCGAGAGAGGAATCTTTTCATGAAGTTTCAGGACCTTCTCCGGAGACGGTAACAGTCTTTGTCTGCGTGTCCGACCAGCAGTGCACCATGCTCCGAGCAGTGTCCAGCGAGTACTTCTTCCAATTGATGAGCCACCCGTGGGCTTGAAGGAATTGGACCGACATCTCCAGTTGACTGAAGAGGACATCTTGGGAGTTCGCCAGAATCAGCAAGTCGTCCAGATACGGCAGGATCCGGATTCCCTGACAACGGAGGAAAGCAGTCATCACGGCAATGACCTTGGTGAATATCTGAGGTGCCGTGACTAGTCCAAATGGCAGAGCCTGGAACTGAAAATGAAGGTTGCCAATAGCAAACCGCAGATATCGCTGATGCGAAATGGCAATAGGTATGTGCAGGTAAGCATCCTGTATGTCCAGGGATACCTTATAGTCATCGGGTTCCATGGCCAGCACAATAGAGTGCAGAGTTTCCATACGGAATTTGGACACTCGTACAAACATGTTCAATGATTTGAGGTTGAGGATAGGCCGGAAAGACCCATTCGGTTTCGGAACTAGAAACCGGGTCGAATAGTAGACCCTGCCTCTCTGGGACAGAGGTACCGGCACTACCACTCTTGTTTCCAGGAGGGATTGTACAACCAGCTGCAGAGCTTGTGCTTTCAACGGATCTGAGGGGATAACCGTTGAACAGAACTGGCGAGGGGGACGTCTCTTGAAAGAGATTGCGTACCTGTGAGAGACAACTTCCCGCACCCAGGCGTCTGAAGTGGTCTTTAACCAGAAAAAAATAAATGGGGGATACCGCACTGGTCATAAAATAATTTTAAATTGAATACAAAAAAAAAAAATAGGATTTTGGTACTTACCAGGTAAATCCTTTTCTTTGAATCCATAGGGGTCACTGGAGTACTCTTGGGATATGGACGGCTTCAGCAAGAACAGGGCACTGAATATTTAAATTTAGAACTCTCCTCCCCTCCATATCCCAGAGTACCTCAGTGTTTTTTACTGAGCCGAACAGGAGCTATAGAGAGGCTGACAATGGAGAATTACATATAACATAACGGACAACAATAAAGTTGACACATAACGTTACTGACAACTAAACAGTTAACACCATAAACGATAGAACTTGAAAATTTGAACCAGTCGGTGAGAGTGTGTTACCATAAGATCCCCTGAACTTACCACAAACCAGGTAAAACTGCTCTGGGTGGGCGTCCAGTGCCCCCTATGGATTCAAAGAAAAGGATTTACCTGGTAAGCACCAAAATCCTATTTTCTTTTTCATCCACTAGGGGTCACTGGAGTACTCTTGGGACGTACCAAAGCTTCCCCCGTGGGCGGGAGAGCTGTTTGGCACCTGTAACACTAGGCGGCCACAGCTACATGCTGATGCTGCAAACTTATCAAACTTGTAAAAGCGCACAAACGTGTGCACTGATGACCATGTAGCCGCACGGCAAAGCTGCGTCGTAGAAGCCCCACGACCAGCTGCCCATGAAGTTCCCACAGAACGTGTGGAATGAGCTGTTACTGATGTAGGCGGCTGTAACCTAGCATGAAGGTAAGCCTGACGTATGGTCAGTTCAATCCATCTGGATAAGGTCTGCTTAGAAGCTGGCCAACCCATCTTAGCAGCATCATAGAGAACAAACAACGTATCTGTCTTACGAACTGTAGACGTTCGGGATACATAAACGCGTAGTGCACATCCACATCCAAAGTTCTAGAATCTTCTGTTAACACAGGAACTACTATTGGTTGATTGATGTGAAAAGAGGACACTACCTTTGGTAGGAAAGCGGGATTCGTCCGAAGTTCCGCTCTGTTATCATGAAACACCAAATACGGTGGCTTGCATGACAAGGCACCCAAATCTGAAACACGCCTTGCCGAAGCTAAGGCTAGTAGAAAAATTGTTTTCCAAGTGAGAAACTTAATATCAACTTGTTGTAAGGGTTCAAAATATGAAGACTGTAAGAAATCGAAAACCAGATTCAAGTCCCATGGCGCTGTAGGTGGAATGAATGGAGGCTGTACGCTGAGGACACCTTGTAGAAAAGTGTGTACCGACGGCAATAGAGCCAATCGTCTTTGAAAGTAATTTAACAAAGCAGATACCTGCACCTTAAGTGTAGATAAACGCAGACCTCCATCTAACCCCGTCTGTAGAAATAACAAAAGACGGGATAACTTGAAAGATGAAGTCGGAAACTTCCGAGCTTCACACCAACCTATATAGGCACGCCAAATTCTGTAATGAGCTGCCGTAACAGGCTTCCTAGCTCGTAACATGGTTGGTATAACCGATTTTGGAACGCCCTCTCTTCGTAAGAGGGCGGTCTCAACAGCCACCCCGTCAAACGCAGCCGCGCTAAATCTGGGTAAAGGAACGGACCCTGTTGTAACAGGTCCGGATGTAGTGGGAGTGGCCAAGGATCGTCTGCGAGTAGTCCGCGGAGATCCGAGAACCAAGCTCTCCGAGGCCAATGAGGCGCCACTAGTATTACTGTGGCGGACTCTCTTTTTGATCCGTTTCAGCAACAGAGGGAGCAGCGGAAAATAAGATTTTACTTACCGATAAATCTATTTCTCGGAGTCCGTAGTGGATGCTGGGGTTCCTGAAAGGACCATGGGGAATAGCGGCTCCGCAGGAGACAGGGCACAAAAAGTAAAGCTTTTTCCGATCAGGTGGTGTGCACTGGCTCCTCCCCCTATGACCCTCCTCCAGACTCCAGTTAGGTACTGTGCCCGGACGAGCGTACACAATAAGGGAGGATTTTGAATCCCGGGTAAGACTCATACCAGCCACACCAATCACACCGTACAACTTGTGATCTAAACCCAGTTAACAGTATGATAACAGCGGAGCCTCTGAAAGATGGCTTCCTTCAACAATAACCCGAATTAGTTAACAATAACTATGTACAATTTATGCAGATAATCCGCACTTGGGATGGGCGCCCAGCATCCACTACGGACTCCGAGAAATAGATTTATCGGTAAGTAAAATCTTATTTTCTCTATCGTCCTAGTGGATGCTGGGGTTCCTGAAAGGACCATGGGGATTATACCAAAGCTCCCAAACGGGCGGGAGAGTGCGGATGACTCTGCAGCACCGAATGAGAGAACTCCAGGTCCTCCTTAGCCAGAGTATCAAATTTGTAAAATTTTACAAACGTGTTCTCCCCTGACCACGTAGCTGCTCGGCAAAGTTGTAATGCCGAGACCCCTCGGGCAGCCGCCCAAGATGAGCCCACCTTCCTTGTGGAGTGGGCCTTTACAGATTTAGGCTGTGGCAGGCCTGCCACAGAATGTGCAAGTTGGATTGTGCTACAGATCCAACGAGCAATCGTCTGCTTAGACGCCGGAGCACCCATCTTGTTGGGTGCATACAATATAAACAACGAGTCAGATTTTCTGACTCCAGCTGTCCTTGCAATATATATTTTTAATGCTCTGACAACGTCCAGTAACTTGGAGTCCTCCAAGTCACTTGTAGCCGCAGGCACTACAATAGGCTGGTTCAGATGAAATGCTGACACCACCTTAGGGAGAAAATGCGGACGAGTCCGCAGTTCTGCCCTGTCCGAATGGAAAATCAGATATGGGCTTTTGTAAGATAAAGCTGCCAATTCTGACACTCTCCTGGCAGAAGCCAGGGCTATAAGCATGGTCACTTTCCATGTGAGATATTTCAAATCCACCTTTTTTAGTGGTTCAAACCAATGAGATTTTAGGAAATCCAAAACCACATTGAGATCCCACGGTGCCACTGGAGGCACCACAGGAGGCTGTATATGCAGCACTCCCTTAACAAAGGTCTGGACTTCAGGGACTGAAGCCAATTCTTTTTGAAAGAAAATCGACAGGGCCGAAATTTGAACCTTAATAGATCCCAATTTGAGACCCATTGACAATCCTGATTGCAGGAAATGTAGGAATCGACCCAGTTGAAATTCCTCCGTCGGAGCACTCCGATCTTCGCACCACGCAACATATTTTCGCCAAATTCGGTGATAATGTTGCACGGTTACTTCCTTCCTTGCTTTAATCAAAGTAGGAATGACTTCTTCCGGCATGCCTTTTTCCTTTAGGATCCGGCGTTCAACCGCCATGCCGTCAAACGCAGCCGCGGTAAGTCTTGAAACAGACAGGGACCCTGCTGAAGCAAGTCCCTCCTTAGAGGTAGAGGCCACGGATCTTCCGTGATCATCTCTTGAAGTTCCGGGTACCAAGTCCTTCTTGGCCAATCCGGAACCACTAGTATCGTTCTTACGCCTCTTTGCCGTATAATTCTCAATACTTTTGGTATGAGAGGCAGAGGAGGAAACACATACACCGACTGGTACACCCAAGGCGTTACCAGCGCGTCCACAGCTATTGCCTGCGGATCTCTTGACCTGGCGCAATACCTGTCCAGTTTTTTGTTGAGGCGAGACGCCATCATGTCCACCATTGGTCTTTCCCAACGGGTTACCAGCATGTGGAAGACTTCTGGATGAAGTCCCCACTCTCCCGGGTGAAGATCGTGTCTGCTGAGGAAGTCTGCTTCCCAGTTGTCCACTCCCGGGATGAACACTGCTGACAGTGCTATCACATGATTCTCTGCCCAGCGAAGAATCCTTGCAGCTTCTGCCATTGCACTCCTGCTTCTTGTGCCGCCCTGTCTGTTCACATGGGCGACTGCCGTGATGTTGTCCGACTGGATCAACACCGGTTTTCCCTGAAGCAGAGGTTCTGCCTGGCTTAGAGCATTGTATATTGCTCTTAGTTCCAGAATGTTTATGTGAAGAGACGTTTCCAGGCTCGTCCATACTCCCTGGAAGTTTCTTCCTTGTGTGACTGCTCCCCAGCCTCTCAGGCTGGCGTCCGTGGTCACCAGGATCCAATCCTGTATGCCGAATCTGCGGCCCTCCAATAGATGAGCACTCTGCAACCACCACAGAAGAGACACCCTTGTCCTTGGAGACAGGGTTATCCGCAGGTGCATCTGAAGATGCGACCCTGACCATTTGTTCAACAGATCCCTTTGGAAAATTCTTGCGTGGAATCTGCCGAATGGAATTGCTTCGTAAGAAGCCACCATTTTTCCCAGGACTCTTGTGCATTGATGTACAGACACCTTTCCTGGTTTTAGGAGGTTCCTGACAAGCTCGGATAACTCCTTGGCTTTTTCCTCCGGGAGAAAAACCTTTTTCTGAACCGTGTCCAGAATCATCCCTAGGAACAGCAGACGAGTTGTCGGCATTAACTGGGATTTTGGAATATTCAGAATCCACCCGTGCTGTTTTAGCACTTCCTGAGACAGTGCTAATCCCATCTCTAGCTGTTCTCTGGACCTCGCCCTTATTAGGAGATCGTCCAAGTATGGGATAATTAATACGCCTTTTCTTCGAAGAAGAATCATCATCTCGGCCATTACCTTTGTAAAGATCCGAGGTGCCGTGGACAATCCGAACGGCAGCGTCTGAAACTGATAGTGACAGTTTTGTACAACGAACCTGAGGTACCCCTGGTGTGAGGGGTAAATTGGAACGTGGAGATACGCATCCTTGATGTCCAAGGATACCATAAAGTCCCCCTCTTCCAGGTTCGCTATCACTGCTCTGAGTGACTCCATTTTGAACTTGAACTTCTTTATGTACAGGTTCAAGGACTTCAGATTTAGAATAGGCCTTACCGAGCCATCCGGCTTCGGTACCACAAAAAGAGTGGAATAATACCCCTTCCCTTGTTGCAGAAGAGGTACCTTGACTATCACCTGCTGAGAGTACAGCTTGTGAATGGCTTCCAACACAGTCTCCCTTTCGGAGGGGGACGTTGGTAAAGCAGACTTCAGGAAACGGCGAGGTGGATCTGTCTCTAATTCCAACCTGTATCCCTGAGATATTATCTGCAGGATCCAGGGATCTACTTGCGAGTGAGCCCACTGCGCGCTGTAATTTTTGAGACGACCCCCCACGGTCCCCGAGTCCGCTTGAGAAGCCCCAGCGTCATGCTGAGGCTTTTGTAGAAGCCGGGGAGGGCTTCTGATCCTGGGAAGGAGCTGCGTGTTGCTGTCTCTTCCCTCGACCTTTGCCTCGTGGCAGATATGAATAGCCCTTTGCTCTCTTATTTTTAAAGGAACGAAAGGGCTGCGGTTGAAAAGTCGGTGCCTTTTTCTGTTGGGGAGTGACTTGAGGTAGAAAGGTGGATTTCCCGGCTGTAGCCGTGGCCACCAAATCTGATAGACCGACTCCAAATAACTCCTCCCCTTTATACGGCAAAACTTCCATATGCCGTTTTGAATCCGCATCGCCTGTCCACTGTCGCGTCCATAAAGCTCTTCTGGCCGAAATGGACATAGCACTTACCCGTGATGCCAGTGTGCATATATCCCTCTGTGCATCACGCATATAAAGAAATGCATCCTTTATTTGTTCTAACGACAGTAAAATATTGTCCCTGTCCAGGGTATCAATATTTTCAATCAGGGATTCTGACCAAACTACCCCCGCACTGCCCATCCAGGCAGTCGCTACAGCTGGTCGTAGTATAACACCTGCATGTGTGTATATACTTTTTTGGATATTTTCCATCCTCCTATCTGATGGATCTTTAAGTGCGGCCGTCTCAGGAGAGGGTAACGCCACTTGTTTAGATAAGCGTGTTAGCGCCTTGTCCACCCTAGGAGGTGTTTCCCAGCGCTCCCTAACCTCTGGCGGGAAAGGGTATAATGCCAATAATTTCTTTGAAATTATCAGCTTTTTATCAGGGGCAACCCACGCTTCATTACACACGTCATTTAGTTCTTCTGATTCAGGAAAAACTATAGGTAGTTTTTTCATACCCCACATAATACCCTGTTTAGTGGTACCTGTAGTATCAGCTAAATGTAACGCCTCCTTCATTGCCAAAATCATATAACGTGTGGCCCTACTGGAAAATACGGTTGATTCGTCACCGTCACCACTGGAGTCATCGCCTGTGTCTGGGTCTGTGTCGACCGACTGAGGCAAAGGGCGTTTCACAGCCCCTGACGGTGTTTGAGTCGCCTGGACAGGCACTAATTGATTGTCCGGCCGTCTCATGTCGTCAAACGACTGCTTTAGCGTGTTGACACTATCCCGTAGTTCCATAAATAAAGGCATCCATTCTGGTGTCGACTCCCTAGGGGGTGACATCCTCATATTTGGCAATTGCTCCGCCTCCACACCAATATCGTCCTCATACATGTCGACACACACGTACCGACACACAGCAGACACACAGGGAATGCTCCTAACGAAGACAGGACCCACTAGCCCTTTGGGGAGACAGAGGGAGAGTTTGCCAGCACACACCAAAAGCGCTATATATATATATATCAGGGATAGCCTTATAATAAGTGCTCCCTTATAGCTGCTTTGTTATATCAAAATATCGCCATAAATGTGCCCCCCCCTCTCTGTTTTACCCTGTTTCTGTAGTGCAGTGCAGGGGAGAGACTTGGGAGCCGTCCTGACCAGCGGAGCTGTGAGAGGAAATGGCGCCGTGTGCTGAGGAGATAGGCCCCGCCCCTTTTCCGGCGGGCTCGTCTCCCGCTATTTAGAAAAATTAGGCAGGGGTTAAATATCTCCATATAGCCTCTAGGGCTATATGTGAGGTATTTTTAGCCTTTATAGGTACTCATTTGCCTCCCAGGGCGCCCCCCTCCCAGCGCCCTGCACCCTCAGTGACTGCCGTGTGAAGTGTGCTGAGAGGAAAATGGCGCACAGCTGCAGTGCTGTGCGCTACCTTTAGAAGACTGCAGGAGTCTTCAGCCGCCGATTCTGGACCTCTTCTGATTTCAGCATCTGCAAGGGGGCCGGCGGCGTGGCTCCGGTGACCATCCAGGCTGTACCTGTGATCGTCCCTCTGGAGCTTGATGTCCAGTAGCCAAGAAACCAATCCATCCTGCACGCAGGTGAGTTGACTCCTTCTCCCCTCAGTCCCTCGCTGCAGTGATCCTGTTGCCAGCAGGAATCACTGTAAAATAAAAAACCTAGCTAAACTTTCTCTAAGCAGCTCTTTAGGAGAGCCACCTAGATTGCACCCTTCTCGGCCGGGCACAAAAATCTAACTGGAGTCTGGAGGAGGGTCATAGGGGGAGGAGCCAGTGCACACCACCTGATCGGAAAAAGCTTTACTTTTTGTGCCCTGTCTCCTGCGGAGCCGCTATTCCCCATGGTCCTTTCAGGAACCCCAGCATCCACTAGGACGATAGAGAAATGGTGGAAACCGATACACGAGGCCGTACGGCCACGCGATTGTGAGAGCATCCACCGCCACTGCCCTTTGGATCTCGCGTTCTGGACACATACTGGGGCGTTTGGCGATTGTGGCGAGATGCCATCAGGTCCACTTGAGGGTAACCTCACCTCTGGACCAACATGTGAAACACTTCTGGATTTAATGCCCATTCTCCTGGATGAAAATCCTGACGGCTGAGATAATCCGCCTCCCAGTTGTCCACTCCCGGAATGAACACTGCCGACAAAATCACTTGGTGATGCTCGGCCCAAGTGAGGATTCGAGCTACTTCCCGCATTGCCATGCGGCTTCTCGTTCCTCCTTGTTTGTTGATATATGCGACCACCGTCGCGTTGTCTGAGACAGTCTGAGACCGAACCATGTGCACTGCTCGTCGTAGCGTACTGTAAATTGCCCGGAGTTCCAGGACATTTATAGACAGCAATATTTCGTGATCCGCCCAGAGACCCTGGAGTTGACAAGTTTGAACTACAGCTCCCCAACCTCTGAGACTCGCGTCCGTCGTTAGAATTATCCAATTCCAGGCGCCGAACCGTTTCCCTGCGGTTAGATTGTGTACTTTGAGCCACCAGAGTAGAGATACCCCGGCCCGTGGCGACAACCTCACCCTGTGGTGAATCTGCAGATGCGAGCCCGACCACTGTGCGAGCACATCCAGTTGAAAAGGAGGCGAGAGTGAAATCTTCCGAACTGAAGCGCTTCGAAAGCCGCCACCATTGTGCCTAAGAGGCGAATGCACAAATGTACCGAGACTGTGCGTGGCTTGAGCACTAATTGTACCAGATGACGAATAATCTGTACTTTGTTCTGGTAGGTAAATTCTTTGATTTACCGTATCGAGAATCATACCTAGGAATTGAAGTCGTTGAGACGGAATTAGATGTGATTTCTTGAAGTTGACAATCCAACCGTGCTGAACTAGTACATTGTACATTTGCAACGCATGTTGGAGGAGCATCTGTTGAGACGGAGCTTTGATGAGCAGATCGTCCAAGTACGGAACCATCATCACTCCCAGGGATCTGAGATGAGCTATCATCACAGACATCACCTTGGTAAATACCCGAGGCGCTGACGAGAGGCCAAACGGTAGAATCTGAAACTGGTAATGGTTCTGCCGTATCGCAAAACGCAAGAACCTTTGATGAGGTGGCCAAATCAGAATGTGTAAGTACGCATCCTTGAGATCTAGCGCAATCATTTATTCCTGTGGCACTAAACCTGCAATTACTGACCGCAGAGATTCCATTTTGAATCTGTAGTGAGTGACGTACTGAGTGAGACCTTTTAAGTTCAATATTGGCCTGACGGAGCCATCCGGCTTTGGTACCACAAACAGACTGGAATAATAACCCTGACCTTGTTGGTGTACAGGGACCGGAATCAAAACTGCTGAATCCAGCAGGGACGGAATGCAATTTGCAGAACCGCCCTCTTGTCGTCCGACAGAGGCAGTCCTGTCTTGAAAAACCGCAGTGGCAGGAGACAGTCGAACTCTATTTTGTAACCTTTTAACACTAAATTGCGGATCCACCCATCTGTGGATGTCTGGAACCACGCCAAATGGAACGTCTGAAGGCGTGCTCCCACAATTGGAGATCCGAGATGGGCTGGGAGCCCGTCATGCCAATGGCTTGTCGGTGACCTTAGCGTCCTGACGAATGGTGTTGGTTTGTTGGAAACCATGTCCTCGACCGCGTCTACCAGGCGAGGCTGTTCCTCTACCACGGCCTCGAAAGGGCTGAGGTCTAAAGGATTTGAACGCCGGGCCAGAGTATTTCAGTCTAGGTACCGTTGGAGGCAATGGTAGGAAAACAGACTTTCCTCCCGTGGCCTCAGAAATCCATTTGTCCAATTCAGGACCAAACAACTTCTCGCCACCGTAAGGCAACGCCTCTATACCTCTTTTGACCTCTGCCTCCCCTTGCGAAGAACGCAGCCAGAGTGCTCGTCGTGCTGTAACTAGCGACGATGAAAGGCGAGAAGTGAGCTGACAGACGTCAGTAGAAGCTGTACATAGATAATCAGCAGCTTCCCAGATTTGATCAGCGAGAAGTATAAGGCAGACTTGAGTCCTGTTATCCATACCATTAGCGCCTTAGTGACCCAAATGCCAACCAACCCAGGTCTAAGCAACACTCCTGCTGCTATATACATAGACTTTAGCATAGCTACTATTTTACGGTCTGAGGGGTCTTTAAGCGTAGTAGCAGTTGGTACTGGTATGGTTAATTTCTTTGTAAGTTTAGACACAGACGAAACCACCAATAGCGTATTCTCCCATGTAGCTGTCACAGACTCTGGAAACGGGTAACGAGACTTAAATCTGCGAGGTATAGAAAACAGTCTATCCGGATTCTTTCGTGTTTCCAGTAACATCTTATTAAGAGATTCTGAAACAGGAAAACACATTGGAGTTCTCGGTCATTTAGGAAAGACGACTACATCATTTGTCAGAGGCTCCTCAGTTTCTGTAAAGGTCAGAGACTGACGCACCGCTCGGATGAGATTATCAACGCCTGGGCTGTCAAAAACCTCACTATCTGACTGCTGGTCTACTTCGCCCTACTCTCCCTCATCTTGTGCAATGAGGACCGGCATAGAACAGTCAGAATGCAACATCGCAGAAACAGGTAAATCATATGAAATTTATCCCGTCTACCCAAGGTGGACTTGGACCTTTGGCAAAGCTGAGACCCCACCGGTAGTTCTAGCGGTCTCACCCTAGACTCAGATCCGTGGATGACACCGGCATTGAAAACGGAGCCGAAATTGTATTTGTAGTCTTACAGACATTGCAGTGAAACTGCTTTTTAGTTTCTGCTGGTGCCTTACTCATTATGCAGACAGACAACACAATATACAAAGACAGACAACTTGCACGACTCAGTAAAACAGTACTAAGGTCTCTCTCTATTATATATATATATATATATCTGGCCAAGAGCAGTGCACGTGACCAGTACTATATGAAATCTGATCCCAAATTCCCACTAACACCCCTGCGCCTCCGGTGGAGTAGAGATGTAGTACAGGAACGTCTGGAATCACAACAGGAAGAACAGGAAGCATGGTTAAAATGGCCACCATGCCATGCTTACAGGTAAAACAGTGTACAGGGTCTTCCCCCCCCCCCCCCCGTGCTCCGTGTACCGCTGCCTATTCCAGCGGGGAGCGGGTACACGGAGCCGGGGACCTTACATGCGATGGCAGAGTGACATGGTAGAGGGAACCGGGGAGCGGGCATACGGGCAGCGGATAGCGGGAGCTGGGGAGCGCGCTGCATATAGCCGTGGAGCAGCGGCTATGTGTGGCAAGTGCGACTGTTAGCGGCGGGAGGCGGCCTACATAGCGGCGGCGGGTGCTCACATAGCGGCGGTGTCCTGGCAGCGGCGGCGGGCGGCTCACATAGCGGCGGGCGGCGCTTCCCAGTAGTGTCCCCACACAGCGGGGCGGCAGTGTGAGCTGACCGCCCCGTCCCCAACATACCTGGACGCCTGTGGTGAGGGGCTATGACGGGCCTTCTTATGTAAGCTCCGTCCAGCCTTTCCTGCAGGTAGTCCTGCACCTGGCAGTGAGGGAGCTCTTTTCAGAGAGGCCCGACACGCCACAGCTGCTCGTAGCAGCTTCCACGATCCCGGACCCACGCCTATTGGAAGGGGGGAAGGGATGTGGAAAAATAAGAATTTACTTACCGATAATTCTATTTCTCGGAGTCCGTAGTGGATGCTGGGGTTCCTGAAAGGACCATGGGGGGATAGCGGCTCCGCAGGAGACAGGGCACAAAAAGTAAAGCTTTACGATCAGGTGGTGTGTACTGGCTCCTCCCCCTATGACCCTCCTCCAAGCCTCAGTTAGGTACTGTGCCCGGACGAGCGTACACAATAAGGAAGGATTTTGAATCCCGGGTAAGACTCATACCAGCCACACCAATCACACTGTACAACCTGTGATCTGAACCCAGTTAACAGTATGATAACAGCGGAGCCTCTGAAAAGATGGCTCACAACAATAATAACCCGATTTTTGTAACTATGTACAAGTATTGCAGACAATCCGCACTTGGGATGGGCGCCCAGCATCCACTACGGACTCCGAGAAATAGAATTATCGGTAAGTAAATTCTTATTTTCTCTATCGTCCTAGTGGATGCTGGGGTTCCTGAAAGGACCATGGGGATAATACCAAAGCTCCCAAACGGGCGGGAGAGTGCGGATGACTCTGCAGCACCGAATGAGAGAACTCCAGGTCCTCCTTAGCCAGGGTATCAAATTTGTAGGATTTTACAAACGTGTTTGCCCCTGACTAAATAACCGCTCGGCAAAGTTGTAAAGCCGAGACCCCTCGGGCAGCCGCCCAAGATGAGCCCACCTTCCTTGTGGAATGGGCATTTACATATTTTGGCTGTGGCAGGCCTGCCACAGAATGTGCAAGCTGAATTGTATTACACATCCAACTAGCAATAGTCTGCTTAGAAGCAAGAGCACCCAGTTTGTTGGGTGCATACAGGATAACAGCAAGTCAGTTTTCCTGACTCCAGCCGTCCTGGAACATATTTTCAGGGCCCTGACAACATCTAGCAACTTGGAGTCCTCCAAGTCCCTAGTAGGTGCAAGGCACCACAATAAGCTGGTTCAGGTGAAACACTGACACCACCTTAGGGAGAGAACTGGGGACGAGTCCGCAGCTCTGCCCTGTCCGAATGGACAAACAGATATGGGCTTTTTTGAGAAAAAACCACCAATTTGACACTCGCCTGGTCCAGGCCAGGGCCAAGAGCATGGTCACTTTTCATGTGAGATGCTTCAAATCCACAGATTTGACTGG
Source organism: Pseudophryne corroboree (assembly GCF_028390025.1). Lineage (NCBI taxonomy): Eukaryota > Metazoa > Chordata > Amphibia > Anura > Myobatrachidae > Pseudophryne > Pseudophryne corroboree. Next base: position 315,604,928 of record NC_086445.1, read on the forward strand.
TTTTAAACCAATGTGATTTGAGGAATCCCAGAACTACGTTGAGATCCCACAGTGCCACTGGAGGCACAAAAGGGGGTTGTATATGCAATACTCCCTTGACAAACTTCTGGACTTCAGGAACTGAAGCCAATTCTTTCTGGAAGAAAATCGACAGGGCCGAAATTTGAACCTTAATGGACCCCAATTTGCAGCCCATAGACACTCCTGTTTGCAGGAAATGCAGGAAACGACCGAGTTGAAATTTCTTCGTGGGGCCATCCTGGCCTCACACCACGCAACATATTTTCGCCACATGTGGTGATAATGTTGTGCGGTCACCTCCTTTCTGGCTTTGACCAGGGTAGGAATGACCTCTTCCGGAATGCCTTTTTTCCTTAGGATCCGGCGTTCCACCGCCATGCCGACAAACGCAGCTGCGGTAAGTCTTGGAACAGACATGGTACTTGCTGAAGCAAATCCCTTCTTAGCAGCCAGAGGCCATAAGACCTCTGTAAGCATCTCTTGAAGTTCCGGGTACCAAGTCCTTCTTGGCCAATCCGGAGCCATGAGTATAGTTCTTACTCCTCTACGTCTTATAATTCTCAGCACCTTAGGTATGAGAAGCAGAGGAGGGAACACATACACCGACTGGTACACCCACGGTGTTACCAGAACGTCCACAGCTATTGCCTGAGGGTCTCTTGACCTGGCGCAATACCTGTCCCGTTTTTTGTTCAGACGGGACGCCATCATGTCCACCTTTGGTATTTCCCAACGGTTTACAATCATGTGGAAAAAACTTCCCGATGAAGTTTCCACTCTCCCGGGTGGAGGTCGTGCCTGCTGAGGAAGTCTGCTTCCCAGTTTCCATTCCCGGGATGAAACACTGCTGACAGTGCTATCACATGATTTTCCGCCCAGCGAAAAGTCCTTGCAGTTTTTGCCATTGCCCTCCTGCTTCTTGTGTCGCCCTGTCTGTTTACGTGGGCGATTGCCGTGATGTTTTTCCCACTGGATCAATACCGGCTGACCTTGAAGCAGAGGTCTTGCTAAGCTTAGAGCATTATAAATTTACCCTTAGCTCCAGTATATTTATGTGGAGAAAAGTCTCCAGACTTGATCACACTCCCTGGAAATTTTTTCCTTGTGTGACTGCTCCCCAGCCTCTCGGGCTGGGCTCCGTGGTCACCAGCATCCAATCCTGAATGCCGAATCTGCGGCCCTCTAGAAGATGAGCACTCTATAACCACCACAGGAGAGACACCCTTGTCCTTGGATATAGGGTTATCCGCTGATGCATCTGAAGATGCGATCCGGACCATTTGTCCAGCAGATCCCACTGAAAAGTTCTTGCGTGAAATCTGCCGAATGGAATTGCTTCGTAGGAAGCCACCATTTTTACCAGGACCCTTGTGCAATGATGCACTGTTTTTAGGAGGTTCCCGACTAGCTCGGATAACTCCCTGGCTTTCTCTTCCGGGAGAAACACCTTTTTCTGGACTGTGTCCAGAATCATCCCTAGGCACAGCAGACGTGTCGTCGGGATCAGCTGCGATTTTGGAATATTTAGAATCCACCCGTGCTGTTGTAGCAGTATCCGAGATAGTGCTACTCCGACCTCCAACTGTTCCCTGGACTATGCCCTTATCAGGAGATCGTCCAAGTAAGGGATAATTAAGACGCCTTTTCTTCGAAGAAGAATCATCATTTCGGCCATTACCTTGGTAAAGACCCGGGGTGCCGTGGACAATCCAAACGGCAGCGTCTGAAACTGATAGTGACAGTTCTGCACCACAAACCTGAGGTACCCTTAGTGAGAAGGGCAAATTTGGGACATAGAGGTAAGCATCCCTGATGTCCCGGGACACTATATAGTCCCCTTCTTCCTGGTTCGTTATCACTGCTCTGAGTGACTCCATCTTGATTTGAACCTTTGTAAGTGTTCAAAAATTTTTTAGAATAAGTCTCACCTAGCCTTCTGGCTTCAGTACCACAATATAGTGTGGAATAATACCCCTTTTCTTGTAGTAGGAGAGGTAATTTAATTATCACCTGCTGGGAATACAGCTTGTGAATTTTTTCCCATACTGCCTCCTTGTCGGAGGGAGACCTTGGTAAAGCAGACTTCAGGAGCCTGCGAAGGGGAAACGTCTCGACATTCCAATCTGTACCCCTGGGATACTACTTGTAGGATCCAGGGGTCCTGTACGGTCTCAGCGCCATGCTGAGAACTTGTCAGAAGCGGTGGAACGCTTCTGTTCCTGGGAATGGGCTGCCTGCTGCAGTCTTCTTCCCTTTCCTCTATCCCTGGGCAGATATGATCTTATAGGGACGAAAGGACTGAGGCTGAAAGGACGGTGTCTTTTTCTGCAGAGATGTGACTTAGGGTAAAAACGGTGGATTTTCCAGCAGTTGCCGTGGCCACCAGGTCCGATGGACCGACCCCAAATAACTCCTCTTCCTTTATACGGCAATACACCTTTGTGCCGTTTGGAATCTGCATCACCTGACCACTGTCGTGTCCATAACATCTTCTGGCAGATATGGACATCGCATTTACTCTTGATGCCAGAGTGCAAATATCCCTCTGTGCATCTCGCATATATAGAAATGCATCCTTTAAATGCTCTATAGTCAATAAAATACTGTCCCTGTCAAGGGTATCAATATTTTTAGTCAGGGAATCCGACCAAGCCACCCCAGCTCTGCACATCCAGGCTGAGGCGATCGCTGGTCGCAGTATAACACCAGTATGTGTGTATATACTTTTTATGATATTTTCCAGCCTCCTGTCAGCTGGTCCTTGAGGACGGCCCTATCTATAGACGGTACCGCCACTTGTTTTGATAAGCGTGTGAGCGCCTTAGCCACCCTAAGGGGTGTTTCCCAACGCGCCCTAACTTCTGGCGGGAAAGGGTATACCGCCCCTAATTTTCTATCGGGGGGAACCCACGCATCATCACACACTTTATTTAATTTATCTGATTCAGGAAAAACTACGGTAGTTTTTTCACATCCCACATAATACCCTCTTTTGTGGTACTTGTAGTATCAGAAATATGTAACACCTCCTTCATTGCCTTTAACGTGTGGCCCTAATAAGGAATACGTTTGTTTATTCACCGTCGACACTGGATTCAGTGTCCCTGTCTGTGTCTGTGTCGACCGACTAAAGTAAACGGGCGTTTTAAAACCCCTGACGGTGTTTTTGAGACGTCTGGACCGGTACTAATTGTTTGTCGGCCGTCTCATGTCGTCAACCGACCTTGCAGCGTGTTGACATTATCACGTAATTCCCTAAATAAGCCATCCATTCCGGTGTCGACTCCCTAGAGAGTGACATCACCATTACAGGCAATTGCTCCGCCTCCTCACCAACATCGTCCTCATACATGTCGACACACACGTACCGACACACAGCACACACACAGGGAATGCTCTGATAGAGGACAGGACCCACTAGCCCTTTGGAGAGACAGAGGGAGAGTTTGCCAGCACACACCAAAAACGCTATAATTATATAGGGATAACCTTATATAAGTGTTTTCCCTTATAGCATCTTTATTATATATTTCTAACGCCAAATTAGTGCCCCCCCTCTCTGTTTTAACCCTGTTTCTGTAGTGCAGTGCAGGGGAGAGCCTGGGAGCCTTCCCTCCAGCCTTTCTGTGAGGGAAAATGGCGCTGTGTGCTGAGGAGATAGGCCCCGCCCCTTTTTCGGCGGCCTCGTCTCCCGCTCTTAACGGATTCTGGCAGGGGTTAAATATCTCCATATAGCCTCCGGAGGCTATATGTGAGGTATTTTTAGCCAAAATAGGTTTTCATTTGCCTCCCAGGGCGCCCCCCTCCCAGCGCCCTGCACCCTCAGTGACTGCCGTGTGAAGTGTGCTGAGAGGAAAATGGCGCACAGCTGCAGTGCTGTGCGCTACCTTTAGAAGACTGAGGAGTCTTCTGCCGCCGATTCTGGACCTCTTCTTACTTCAGCATCTGCAAGGGGGCCGGCGGCAAGGCTCCGGTGACCATCCAGGCTGTACCTGTGATCGTCCCTCTGGAGCTGATGTCCAGTAGCCAAGAAGCCAATCCATCCTGCACGCAGGTGAGTTCACTTCTTCTCCCCTAAGTCCCTCGTTGCAGTGATCCTGTTGCCAGCAGGACTCACTGTAAAATAAAAAACCTAAGCTAAACTTTTCTAAGCAGCTCTTTAGGAGAGCCACCTAGATTGCACCCTTCTCGGCCGGGCACAAAAATCTAACTGAGGCTTGGAGGAGGGTCATAGGGGGAGGAGCCAGTACACACCACCTGATCGTAAAGCTTTACTTTTTGTGCCCTGTCTCCTGCGGAGCCGCTATCCCCCCATGGTCCTTTCAGGAACCCCAGCATCCACTAGGACGATAGAGAAATGTAGTTAAAAAAGAAAAAGCAAAAATAAAAATATTCAAAAGTACTGTGGATAACCACACAAACCCTGTTGCTACTATGAGCACAGAACACTGAGGTACTCTGGGATATGGAGGGGAGGAGAGTTCTAAATTTAAATATTCAGTGCCCTGTTCTTGCTGAAGCCGTCCATATCCCAAGAGTACTCCAGTGACCCCTAGTGGATGAAAAAGAAATAAAGAAACCAGAGTTTACTGGTGGTGCACCCTGAGCCAGCAATTATGGGACAGACTAAAGAAAAAGAAAGAAAAGACTCTGTGGGCACACTCTTGATTATCAAAAAAATAACTGATAATGGGTGTGAATTAATACGTAATTTTATTAATAATTTTATTAAAATTTAAACATTGGAAGTGTCCTAGACAAACTATTAAACAAACAAACAAACAAACAAACATACATTTAACATGTATAAGAGAAGGGACCCTCAGAAATGACCTATTATAGTGGTCTTTAACCAGGCCTGGGAAAACTGCAGAAGTCGGCCTCCAACCCTGGGGGGTCCCCCAGGGGGAGGCCCGCCCCATCATGCAGCACGCTTGTCTTGCTTGGAAGCAGGCTGACGAGCGGCCCAGGATTGTTTAAATTTGGGCTTAGTGGTTTATAAGTACGAACCTGTGTTGGGTACGCCTGCCCTTTTGCTTTACTTAGAGGAGCGAAAAGTAGTACTCAGCCTTCAGAGCAAAAGGATTAGTACATGGGAGAAACGCAGTCTTGGCCGTCACCAAGTCAGTCACAGTCTTGTTCAGATCCTTCCAAAAAAGTATGTCTCCCTTAAAAGGAAGTACCTCCAAGGACTTTTTAGAGCCCAGGTCCACTTTCCAGGACCTCAACCACAGAATCCTTCAGTCAGGTGACAGTGATGACAGGCAGAGTAGATGACACAACAAGACGGACGATATTAGTCCACTGGCGGTGGAGTTTCCCACTTGTACTCTGCAGGGATAGGATAACGAGCTAGCATCTTTTTAGACAGGGAAAACGTCCTTTCCTGGAGATGACCAGGATTCCTGATGTATGTCAATTAAAAGGTCAGAATGTGGTAAAACTACTTTAGCTACCTTCTGACGTTTACATTTATCAGATTTCTTAGATGTAACAGAAGGCTCAATGTCAACATCAATTTGGAGAATCAGCTTGATAGCCTCCACAAGGTCAGGAACATCAACCTGGGTTGTAGACTCCTCATCAGAATCAACTGTATCAGTGTCTGACGGATCAGTATAATCCCCATCCTCATCGGAAGAATTATCCAAAATATTAGTGGATTGTGAGGAAGAAATGGATCGCCTAGATGACCCCTTGGCCCCAGGGGGACATGGGATGGATTGTCTAACCAAAGTAAGATTTAAATGCTGTAACTGGGTAGACAAAGTATCCGCCTAGGGCGATTAACAACAGGGACAATATGTGGCTGTAATGGCACGGGAGGCCCCACAGGTAAGACGCGTTACAAGCGCAGTCATATTTGAAAAAGCTGCCCAAGGTGGGTCCCGATTGGTCACAGGTGGCACAGATGGACTGGGAGATGTACGACATCCAGCGCCTAAACCAGCAGCTAACACTTCCCCCACTGGTGAATCAGTGACAACAGCACTGCATGATGCAGGAGCGTCCACGGATGTCCCACCCTGTGTAGCGGACATTGTATGGGATATAGCCTTAGGGCGTAACAGTACAATATAGCCAGACAAACACAAAAACCAGCAAATAATCCCCTGCATTTTGTGACAGTAAATACAGAGCACAGAGGATTTAAGTTGTGTGGGGTGACTGAAAAACACAGTGAGAAATACAAACAGTATACCCTGTGTAGCACTATATATTATATGAGACCCTGACGCACCTAGTTCCCAGGGTACAGAATATAGTGATAGCAAAACGTGTGATACACAAGAATGGAATCCACAGCAGCTACAGGCACACTCAGTCACAGGTACAATGCAGGAATTATTACATATAAACAATAAGACTGCACTGGACTAGTAATTACATATAGATATGTACGTATACAGATATAACAATGCACAGTAAACACTGGATGTATATCACAGAATACTTGTACTAAATAGAGAGATGCAGCTCCAGGGCGGGAACACTTGCAGGAGATAGCGCCCGGAGCTGGGGGAGGAGCTACAGGTCAGCGCCTTATCCCCTCTGCTGGACTTCACCACCGGGTACTGTGGAGCCTTTTATAAATGGTTTTTAATAAATCCGACCTGTGCTCCTTGCCCTGGTGGATATAGTGGGGTTCCTGTGTGACACAGTGTCCACGCCAGCGGCGCGGTCCATCTTCTGGGGCCGCGGCCGGATCCAGATTTACCGGCAGGTCCCGCCTGGGGGACCCTCTTACCTCCTCCCTTTAGTGCAGCCACGCGATCCTGGAGAGCGGCAGCGGTGGGGTTTCTGAAAAACCAGTGTCTCCGCTGCAAGTAGCCGGGAACCAGGCCGCGAGAGTATGCAGTGTGGCTGAGGGAGGTGATGGAGCCACAGCACAGCATGTTATAAAGGCATAGAAAGTGCTGCGGCCCTTGAAGTCTTCTAAAACGCTCTTTTCAGGGCTGCCTAGCGCAGCCCCACCTGTCAGTGACCTGCACTGCAGGCACCAACTTACAAACTGAGCTCCAGTGCCTGGAGACAGGGCTATAGAGGAGGCGGTGCAGTGCATCCTGGGAACAGTCAAAGCTTTAGCCTGTTGGTGCCTCGGATCAAGATCCAACTCTACACCTCGATGTTATTCCCTGTGGAATACCAGTGTACCCCGCTGCAGAAATGTACAATCGGTACAATGCATTCCATCATACACTCATCCTAGCATTACAAAAGGTAAAAGCAAAATTAAAAAGGACAATCAAGCCCAATTTTATGGAGGATGAATGTAAAGTGTGCAGTTCAGCCTCATGAGAACTCCTATATCGACACCCTTGTAGCCAATGTTTTTGAACGGAAATCAGTAACACCAACCCCTGCGACCTTCAAGGACATTTCAGTCATCCACAAGACTAATTGGTAAATGTATTATAGCGGCACACGTCGTGCTGCTATAACACTTCCTGCTGTGCTTCATTACCGAGGCGAAGCAGAAAGGGACAGCGACAACATGTACTAACATCTTGTCTGCCGAAGTGGGAGAGCAAAAGTTCCCCACTCCGGCGATGTCCCCCTGAGCTCACAGCGCGTCAGCTTAGTGCCGACGCGCTCCATCTCCTTTCCGGCCGACTCCTCTGTGGATCCGCGGTATCTCGCATAGCGCCCCTCACCTTGCAGACACCGCTGCAATCATACATGGGGGAGAAGCTGTATAGCGCACATAATATGTGCTGATACCGCTTCTCCTCCATATCGACACAAAACATTTACCCCTTAGGGGTCTACTTACTAAGCCTTGGATGGAGATAAAGTAGATGAAGAGAATGTACCAGCCAATCAGCTCCTGTCATTTTGCAAACAGCCTGTGACATGACAGTTAGAAGCTGATTGGTTGGTACTTTATCTCCATCCACGGATTAGTAAATAGACCCCTTAATAAGGCCACCACATTGAAATCCAGACATGCAGGTCTAGAGATAAGACCATAGCCCAAGTGTGACTAAGCAGTTAGCATGATCAGTGGCTTCCTAGGATGGCCGGAAGATGTCTGTGTACACAGGAAGACCGAGCTTGCCCAATGGCCCTTATTCAGGTTGGACCGCATAAGTGATCCAACAAGCAGTTTCCCAATAGTCAGAAAACTGCGCACAACGCGGTCGCAGTGCTGTGGTCACATATGCAGCAAGGAGGTGTGTATACAGCTCCTACTGCATCTGCAAAGCAATTGAAATCCATGCTGAATTAGTCCCAATGACCACATTTCCAAATAGGACTAAGGATACTATGGGATTTGATAGCAATATGTAGACTTTGCAATCTTCTGTTGGACTACGCATGAGACTAAAAACAAAACTGGCATATGCAGCCAAAATGATACACTGCACTTGAGAAGCTGGGCAGATTTCATTATGAACCCTTCAGTTATTTTAAGTCTGTAAAGCAGTGTTACATGTAATAATGATCACAGATGTGCCCTCATCTGCCTAACCTATTTGCACCATATGGCATGAGAATTCCATGTTGTGCAGTTTTCCTCTATTTTGCATACGGTATAGTAGGCATGTATACAGTAAAGCATAGCGATGCATGACGCAGGTCACTTGTACCGGACCAGTCTTTCGCCTTTTCACAGACTGCGTACTCTTTCCCACAATTACTGTGCTTATAATGTACTAGGTACTCCAGGTGAGTATTTTTGTAGAGGAGGAACTGCAATAAAGTAACAGAATAAGCATAGCAACGCATGGTGCAGGTCACGCCTAAACTGGACCTGTCTTTTGCCTTTGTACCCTAGATTGGGCACTTTTTCTTCAATGTTACACCTTAGTTTGCTTATTGTATACTAGTTACTTCGTATTAGTGTATTGGCGCAGCTAAGTCATGAAATCAGTGGCACACTAAAGGTTGCTATTTGGCATGATTTGAGGGTAGGTGTATGAGGACACATCTGTAGATGTATACGTTATATCAGTGCCTGCTCCTAACAGCTGTTTCGGTCAATGCCATCATCAGGGGAGCATCAGGGGGCATGGACTGAAACGGCTGTTGGGAGCAGGCGCTGGGTATGATGTAGTCCCCCAGGATAGATGAAATCCATGTGATAATTAGGATGAGTTGTTGAACTGTTCTACCAACATGCTGCTTGTTCGTGTTTTTTCACTACTAGATTAAAGTATGATGGAATATATTGGAGTGCTGGTTCCATCTTTGTCATAGCGCCTGCTGGAGCCTCATGGTGAAGACTATACATATTTAACTATTCAACCTGGCACCCTTGGAATAAGGACTTTGGTTAAGTGTGGTTTTCTTTGTTTAAAAAATATAAAAAATAAATAAAAATACATACATACACACACACATACATAGATACACTCCCCATCTATCTCAAATTACACACACAGCCATTGCAGGAGTGCACCATCACATGCAAGCTTGCTTTTCTTTAAGACATTGTATTAAAAACAATGCATTGCATTCAATTACATTTTACATACCTTAAAAAATAAAAAATAAAAAAAGACTAAAATTGCTGCCCTCTGTTGCCCAAATGTTAAAATGCACTTTTGTAATTAAGAGCACAACGATTCACAACTAGACAGTTGGAATAAATTTCTGTGTCACAATACAAAACTTAGTACATATGGGTCAGGGATTTAAAATGATGGACAGTATATTAAATGAGAATTATATAGGACACTAGGTTACGCAGATGAATAAAATATATTAGAGTCAACACGTGCATGATAAAAATACAAAAAGGTATGGGGAGAAAAAATAAAACTTGTATTTTATATACATCAAACTTCTTAGAAATGCTGGGCAATTGTTAAAAATATTTAAAAAAAATAAAAAAATAAAAAATAAAAGTGAAGGGAGGCCATTGGCGGAACCAGAAAAATCCAGCACCCACAGGGACTGCCTAGAATTGCAGTGGCTTCCTACAGGAAGAGCTCCCTGCTAAATTACAGCTGGAGAGACCATCCCAGGAAGAGGCGTTTTCTCCCCCTGGGGCTGCAATTAGCACACTCCCCTACTGTACAACATCAGCCCTATCTGGTTTCTAGAGGCTGCAGCCGATGCAGTCCCTAGAAGCCTGTGCTACTTGTCAATTTGTGTGGGTTTGTGATCCCGCGCATGCGCACATTTCAGACCTGCAGGCCCACCACCCAGGACATAGAGGTATGAGGAACTAAAGTTTTGTAACAGGATAATACAGGTAGCTAGCCACACATTTTTTTTTTTTTATTAGATATATGGAAGCAGATAATGTAATATCCAACAGCCTGCATAATATTACCCTGTACTCTAGACAGGCCCGGCGCTACCCGCTCAGTAAAGGGATGCAGAGCAGGTAGGCGCCAAGCTCCAGAGGCGCACTTCCCACTCTGCATCCCGCTGCTGCGCGGGTCTCCCTTGCTGCCAGGCCAACAGAGTGTAGCAGTTTGGTGCCCCTGACACTGTGCACATGCACATAGAGGTAAGGAGACATGCAGCGTCAGCGTGTACTCCTGAGTCCCGGCCGCTCATGTAAACATACAGTGGACTGTAGTGTAAGGCAGAGGGGCGGAGTTACGGGAGGAGTGGGCGGTGTTTCGGGGGCGGAGCCAGACGGAGCCACAGTGGACTGCAGTGTATAGCAGAGGGGGCGGAGTTTCGGGAGGGGTGGGCGGCGTTTTGGGGGCGGAGCCAGACGGATAAATGCATTTGTAATTTTGTATGTCCCTTACATCCCCTACTGCCGCTGGCTGTGATGAAGCTTGGGCTCCTGCCATATAGCTGTGAATACTGCTGCTGTCTGGCTTCATTCAGGTTTATGCACAACACCATTTTCCTATCACAGTTGCTGGCCCCTCCCCTGGGACCAGCCACCAATAAGCTGTGCTCCTTTCCAGACTGGTCCCTCCTCTCCTGTGTCCCATGTCTATCCTATTCTGTCTCCTCCCACTCCAGTATTCATGGTATGCTGTCTCAGCCTGCCTGTGACTGCCTCCTGAGTCTGTCTCTTTTCCAGCCCCCCCTTTTCTGTGGGTTCTCATGGCTACATACAGCATATACAGAAAACAGTAAGTAGAGGAGATGGAGGGAAACAAAAAATCTGATTAGCCATTATGTGTATAAGTGACACTTCTGCAGACATTATACATATACAGACGGAGCCATCTGTGCCTGGCACGCCTACTGACGTGTACATGCCCCATTCACTAGAATGGGAGAGTCTCTGTGCGCTCCCTGGGTGACTAGGTGGACGGATCGCCTAGTCACGCCGGGAACGCTGCTGTGCGATGGAGCCGCATCATATGAGCGTGGCTCCATCTGTATACCGCTATTCCTGAGGCCAATATTCATGCATAAGCACACTGTTATTGGGGGCATTATGCGTAAGCGCACTACTACTGTGTGGCATAATTTGAAATATGTACTATTGTGTGGCCACGCCCCTAACTTGTAAGGCCACACCGCATTTTGGGTATCCGTCCCTTTGTAAAGTATGGGAGGGCGCAAATTTCTAGTTTGCAGGGAGGCGCCGAACACATTAGCACCGGCCCTGACTCTAGACATACTGCTTAAATAACTAGATGATGCCCCATTGGTGTTATCTCCAGCTCCTCAATTCCAAATGCACTGCAAAGACATCCCATGCAGGCATTGCCAACTATTCTCCCACACTAAAGTGCTATTGTGATTCCTAGCAAACGCAGAACCACAGCTCTTGTAGTTAGTATGCAATGATGTTGCAGAGTCATGTCAAACGTCCCACCTTCACCTGGGCATAAAATAAAATACATCTATAGTAGAAATATACCTGAAGAGACCGCTCAATGTATTAATGACATGTCTAACTTCATCCACATTGGTTTCCACTCCTGCGGTTTGAAACCTCTGTTAAAAAAAATTACAAAAATTACAAAAAAAAAATAAAGGCAATAAAAAACAGATGTCTGAAGATATGGCTCCCATAAATCTACAATCAATTGGGGCAATTACACGATTTCATCTGCAAAAACCAAAATGATTGAATTCTTTGATTTGACAATTCGGACCCAAAAATGCGATCTTTAACATGTAGGATTTTACCGATCCTCTGCAATCATCGCAGTCTGCCGATTGGTGGAAAGGATTGGCAGAACAGGGTATCACCGCTTATAGGGCTGGGAATGATATGCCGGCGGTCTGAATACCAACCCGGCAGCATTCCTATGGTTAAAATCCTGACAGGGGTCTGGTAAGTATGTTAACCCTCCACCCCACCCTATAGCCTAATCCTAACCTTCCCCAGTGGTCCCTAAACTTATCCCCCCCCCCTCCTGCATCCTAAAACTAACCCCTCCTCACTCCAGCCTAACCCCAACACTCCCCCCCCCTCCCCCCCCCCTGCAGCCTGAACCTAACCTAATCAAATACAGTAGATCCAATATAAAAGTGGGGGTTGGGAAGGGGGCATTTTGTCGATCTGTCCCAAGAGATCTACAGTACATCCTAGACTCGAGCACAGAGGCATGACTTCCCTGTGTCAATAATGGACAGAGACATGTTCCATCTATATAATAAAGAGCAATGGTATGTCATCAACTTGTGCAGTGGGATCGCAACCTAATTGCTCCCACATTGGCTGAGATGGGACAAAATAGGAGAGGACAACAAAAGTAGCACCAAGAAAGTGTAAGTGTTGCGGGCTGGGTTGGGCCTAGCATATGACTGGTCCAAAACTACTAGTATGCCACAATATACAGAGACCTGACCAATGATATAATATTTATCACCAGTTAGTTTTGTTACATAGATAACAAAGACGGGAGGCCGGTCACATTACCTTCCCCTACATCCCACACCCTCACTATCCCAACGATCGGTATGACGACCAACAGGGACTATTATCACTCACGGGTGTCCACGACACAGAGACCGCAAGGGGCTTGTTGCGATCAACCACCCCTCTTCCCCCCATTACCATTCTGCTGGATGGGTGTAGTACGGTATGCAGGCGCTCGGGCTCCCAGCGACCAGCATACCGGCGCCGGGAGGCCGACCGCCGGCATACAGACAGCGTGGCGAGCGCAAAGGAGTCCCTTGCGGGCTCACTGCGCTCGCCACGCTGTGGGCACGGTGGCGAGCTACGTGCGCCACACTATTTTATTCTCCCTCCAGGGGGGTCGTGGACCCCCACGAGGGAGAATAGCTGTCGGTATGACGGGTGTCGGGATTCCGGCACCGGTATACTGTGCGCCGGGATACAGACATTCGGCATACTGCAGACCACCCCTGCTGGAGCACCCACCTGACAAATACAGGTATTAAAATAATATATTTAACAATGACATCTATATTTTAACATGGGTTGCCTAAAACCATAATTAGTGGAAAAAGGCACTGTTCTGGGTATAACAGGATCAGGGGTTAAAATATGAATTGTTGTTAGAGGTGTTGACCAGGTTTACCAGCTTACTGGGTCTCAGCAACATTCAATGAAAGTAAATGGAACCTAGCTGACAGATTCCAGCTCATTGTGAACAGCACTTAAGGTTATTCAGCTCAGTACCAGTTTTTGTTTTCCTGAGTCATTATACCTGCATAGAGCAAGCAATCTGCAGAATGGTTTAGAAAATAAATACACTTAAATAAATAATTTGCATACTTCACAAAATACTCCGGATTACTGGAGAATAAAGCCTAAACAATACAAACCGAGCATAGCCCCCGAATAAATAGTACTCACCTGACAGAGAAGTGTCTGATCTACACCACAATTCTCACGTAGGAGATATTCAATAACATGCTGACACTAAAAAATAAAATCAGAAAATATTAATAACACTACTCTCAGCATCTAGTCACACAAGCTCCTTGCCAAGCAGTAAAGGGGGGGTACACACGGAGAGATCCGACTAGATTGCTTAGATTTTAAGCACGGATCTGCCGTGTGTATGCCCCCCAGCGATAGCAATGCGCTATTGCCGGTGCTAGATTGAGCCTGCTCAATCTAGCGGGTCGCTCACTTTACCGTTGTGCTGAGCGCGGGGAGAGATGTGTGCTGAGCGGTCTGTGTTAAGATCGCTCAGCGCACATCTCTCCAGTCAGTACCTCCCTTAACAATCAGGAAAGAATGATCCATTACACAACATATTTTGTGCAAATCCAATTATTATTATTATTATTATACACTCTAGACAGCAGATGCCAAGGAATATATGTGAGAGGGTCGGAGTCTGCCGGAGGTGCGGGATGTCGGATGAGAATGCCTCTTTAAACATACAACCAATTACAAGGCAAAACCAACCTGGTTTTGCCTTGCAAATGATTGCCACTTTAAAAATACGGCTATTCTAGGCAGACATCCCACACCATCAGCAAACTCAGACCCTATTACATATACCCCAAAGTGCTGGTTTTTCAGTGTCTTTAAAGCAAGTTACATTGTATCTTGCATTGTTTAGAAACCCGAAATGTTAGACATAACCTTATTACTAACACATTCAAATAGAGCAACTTGTATGGCCGAGATACTGCAATAAATGTATGGGGTTTTTACTTTATTTTTATCACACTGTATATGCATACCATAACATAGCATGATACGTTAAGGTTGTGGGTAATATCTGGATCCATACTAAAGTTTACTGACAAAGCTGGATCCATACAAAGCATGACGAGAAAACTGGATCCACACTAAAGGGGGTCATTCCGAGTTGATTGCACGTAGCAACTTTTTGCTGCTCGTGCAATCAACTTGACTGTGCCTATGGGGGAGTGTATTTTAGCATAGCAGGGCTGCGAACGCTTGTGCAGCCCTGCTATGCAAAAAAAAAAAGTTTCCTGCAAAACAAGACCAGGGTCAGACTTAATTACCGTGTGCGATGGATCCAGCGTTGAAGGTCGCGGAATTGACGTCAGACATCCGCCCTCCAAACGCCAGGACACGCCTGCGTTCGGATCTCAACGTCCATAAAACGGTGATTATCCACCCCGGAACGCCTCCCTGCTGTCAAAATTCCTGTGATCGCACTAGCGATCACTTTCTTCTCTCTTCTGGTTGTTGCCCGGCGATGGCTGTCGCTGGGCAAGAGACGTGCCTGCGCATTGCGGGCGCTGAGCATGCGCAGTTCCGACCCATTCGCACCGCAGCGAAGAACAGCTGCGTGCAAACGGGTCGGAATGACCCCCCTAAATTCACACACACCCAGAAAAGCCAAATACAAACAAAATTCACACACACACACACACACACACACACACACACACACACACACACACACACACACACACACCTTATTTAAAGAAATAGCCAGACCAATACTACATTTATAAAATAGCCAGATCCATACTAAATTCTCATAGGGCCGCGATCAAAAATGTGCAAGTCCTGCTCAAGAAGGGGCCACGAGGGGGACTACTTCAGGTGCTGTTGCCGGCATTTACATGCAGCCACAATGGCAACTCGCACCCTCTGCAACAAGTAGTGGTGCTGCCCATGCAATCAGGCTCTAGCTAGAATTTCTGTATTGCAGAGGTTCTCATACACAGTGCTCAAGGCACCTTAAAGGTCCAGGTTTTAGAGTTTATCCATGCTTGGCCACAGGTGACTTAATTAGCGCGGTCAATTTGATTTAACCATCTCTGCTGAGACATGGATATACATAAACCTGGACCGTTGGGGTGACTCGAGAACCCCGTTTGAGAACCTCTGGTGTATTGTATTCTAAAAACTGATAAGACAGAATTTGGTATCGGAAACAAAAACCACTTGTCCGTTTTAGAAGGTTTAGTAAATCTACCCCTCCCTCAGTATGTCAGAAATGACAGAGTGTGGATCCAGCTTTTCCAATATACCGAGTATTTATACAAGGACGGCTCAAGTGCCATTACCCGCAGCGCTGTAGCCTGGAAAGATGCAGTAGGCAGCCTGGCCCATCAGTCTCCATATTGTTCCGCCTCCGCTGCTGGTCCATAAACTGAGCTCACTGATGCTTCATGGTAGCTGGTCCATCCCCTGGAACCAATCACATTATTAGAAGTGCTGCTGATCAGCCCTGAGCTAGCTGAGCCATCTTTCCCCTTTCTGCTTCTAGCTTCTTTCTGGCTTCACTGCACCCTGCTTGGATTATCCCCTAACAGAGGCTGTAGGGGCATCAGGTACTGGGGAGGCAAGGCAGTGGGTCATGCCACCCATACATCTGATGTGAGCCACCAACTTATCCGATATAGGTGTCATTTACTATACCGGCGGAAGAAGTCTGGTGTTCCCCCCCCCCCCCCCCCCCATGGAAAATTGTTGTAAGAGCATTGCTGGGTGTGCCGTAACAAAGGTCTCTGGTCAGGAAAGTATGCGGCCTCCACCACCACTGCCATGCTCTTTGTGCCTCATGGATGATTGTTATACACCACAGTCGTGGTGGGTCCAGTATGAATAACCGGCGGCCGGGATGCAGTCTGTCAGTATGCCGACAGCCTAGCCACCAGTAAGCCGGCAGCAGGGAGAGCGCTAGAAAGCCCCTTGCTGGCTCGCTGCACTCTCCATGCAGGTTATATTATCCTGCACACGTTATGCACAGCGATATATACTGATAAACACACACAGGTGAGTGTGACATGGCGCAACACACAGGTACACGTACAGATGAGTGTGAGGCACAGCGATATGCACAGATACATATCAGCATCACCAGCAGAGAAAACCTGCTGTAAACAGGACTCCCGGACTGTACTACTGCAGTAGAGGGGAGGGCAGTGTCTGAATCTCTGTCCCCTCCATTTTCCACTCTCCTCTGACACAGTGTACATCCCCTTGTTGGGGAAAACACTGGTTTAGCCAGCAGTACATGGCAGCCTACCCTCATTGCATGGAACTGGAGCTGCTGCAAGATAGCGAACTCCATTTGGGACCTTGTAAACTGATGGCACCTTCTAAAAAGGGCGACAGCGTGTGCAGGTCTCCGGCAGTCTCAACTGAGATCAAAGTGCTGTGATGGGGTACCTGTTGCCACTCCCCCAGTTGATGCAGCTTTAAGTGGCAAACTGAACACAGCTTCAAGCAGCACAGAAACCTAGCTGCAAATAATGACAAATTCACAAAAAAAAAAAAAAAAAGAAGAAGTCGAAAGAAACCAACTGATAACAAGTGTCACGATTCTTCATATACGCCAATCTGAGAACTGCTGCCTGTGACACCTTACTGATTACCTCAGCGCATCTGGCAAATCAACACAGTAACTGCCACCAGAAGTACATTTTGGTTCAAGCCCAGGGTGAGCTCCTGCTCTCACTCGTGCACCCAATTATTCCTGTGGAGGGCACCCAGGCATTTATACATTATAGGACCAGGAGTGCTGGGCATTACATCTATTATATATATCTCTGGGTTTTGGGTGTGAAAACACAGAATCCAGAACTAAAATTAGGTTTTTTAATTCAAGTAAAAACTTCTAAGCTTAGTTACAGAAAAGTAGCGGTTACAAGAATATAATAGTGTAAATAGTCACATCAGTAATCACAATTTCAAGAAATTGAAATAAAAAAAATACAACAAAGACAACGTTCCGATCACCTGTAAAGTCGAACGCTGGTTGTGGAAGTCTCCCTCTTCATATCCTGGACGATATAGGCTCCAGTCTCTCCCTGGATGCCACCTCAATGATAATGACCAATTTGAAGAGTCAGTTTCCCATATCTAAAGCTACTGCAATTCACATGCAGTCTCCCCATCTTGGGATTCCTTTAACCCTTCCAAAACCAGGGCAGACAGTCTCAGCTTACACTTTGGAGTTTGAGTCATTCTGGCAGGGATATATTCCCTTATCTTTTAATTGCTTGTTTGAAGCTGGCAAACTAGGATTGTGTACACAAACTGGACGCATTTTTACAATTGGCCAGGAAAAAAAAAATGTCACACCTTGGTAGACAAGGTGTCTTTTCTGGGTTGCAGGGTGGACGCCTGCAGTGTTATACACAAAACTTTTACCTCTAATTACTGTCCCATACAGGATCCTAGGGCTACTACCAGCTTGTCTCTGACATTCTGTGGCTATAATAAAATACCAGCAAGGCCATTAACTTCCAACCATTTATCACGCACAGACAGATTTCTCAATATAAAAATACATTTATACATCAGGTAATGAGAATAATACATTTTTTTTACTCATGTCCAATCACATAAAATTTGGGCAGGCTCTACAACAAATGTATATCAGCCTTCCTAAATTGTGCTCTACGCCACAGGTACATGAAGACTGGAATCATAGGGATGCAGGGGGAGGAGCTTAGGTTTAAAGCTACAGTTTACAAGTGCCATCTCCATTCCCAACCTGCAATCCCATGGTCCAGTGTCCCCCAGCCTTGCTGAAAGAGAAATGTGTGATAAATAACCTTCTGGTTTTGTGTTCGGCGTGAAGCAGCAAGCATGGGTATGCATTGCATTGCATGACAGTAGCGGGCTGGAGAGGCGCTGTCCCAGCTCCGCCGACCTTTTCTTTTTCATTTTTAAGGGCCGTGGTACTTTCACATGCCGCAGCTGAGGCACTGTGCCGGTGACAATACTGTCAGTAAGTCACTGTCTGCACTCTCTGCCGCTCTTAACATAACCCAAAGCCTCCTCCTCTGCTTTTATTTATTGTTACTTCTGGCTGCAGGGCAGGAAGGCTACTCCCAGCTCACCACACAGAAGAGCGCTAGGATGGGACTCGCAGCTGGCTTGCACACTGGAGCAGCAGCAGGAGGAGTTACATAAGCGGACTTAAACTTTAGTAATGTGTGTAACTATGAGGGCAGGCTATGGGTCAGTGTGTGAGGCTAAGATATGGGCAGTGTGTGAGACTATGAGTGCAGGCTATGGGGCAGTGTTTGAGGCTATGGGGGAAGGGTGCGAGTGTTGTGGGAGGGGGGCATATTATTTACTGGGAACACTAAAGTGTGGCATACTGGACACTAGCAGCACTAGGATGATAAACTCTCTCCAAAATCTGGTGTGTCCTTATCCTCTAACCCTGCCAACAATACTGTACACTTAACCTTGCTCCCAATATTGTATCTTTACCCTCCAAGCCTTCACTCACTACTGCATCCTTATCCCTGCACACACTACTGTAGCCTTGCCCTGGGGCAGATGTATTAATCTGGAGATGGCATAAGGAAGTGATAAACCAGTGATAAATGCAAGGTGATACACACACCAGCTCCTAACTGTTAATTTACATATTAGAGCTGATTGGCTGGTGCATGTATCACTGGTTTATCACTTCCTTATGCCTTATCCAGGTTAACACATCTGCCCCTTGTGTGTTATGAACACAGACGAGTGGGAATAGTCCCCGTTAGTCGGCATGCCGACTGACGGCCTGTCAATCCATCAGGATCCCAGCGGTCACAAATACATCCCACCCCAGCACACACACTACTGTACCACTTATTTTACAACATACTGCACATAACATATCAAAATATGAAACGTTGTAAAGAAACACGTCAAGAGGACACATTTATAGTTTGCAGGGGTCAGCGAGCACCGGTCCTGGCTCTAATAGAATATTTATTTCTATATATTTAAGGCCAGATCCGGCTTTTCTGGGAACGTGTGGGAACTTAGGGTAAATGCAGCTTTTTTTCCTATATTGAGAGTGGAGGACCCGGCATTTACTCTCCTCCCTTGTTCATGTGGAAGTGATCATTCAACGATACCCAGTCTGTTTGTACTATACGTTACAGTGAACAGGGATGGGAGATGGGAACGTACCAGTTCAGCAAGCAGGTCGGCCGGTAATAATTTCATCAAGTCAGCTGACTTTTCAAAGCCTGCAAGCAAAAAGAATGAGAGTTGGAGTGTGTGTGTGTAACAGAGAGCAGCCTAAGGCTATGCAGCTGCTGGGGGCGCCGGCAGTCAGGCAGTACGGGAAGAGAGGAGGTTACCCGCCTGCAGATCAGAGCAGTGCCGTAGCATGCAGCCAGCCATATACTCACCAGCCCCTGGCAGCTCCCTCTCACCCATCTCACTCGCTGCCATATAACCACCATATCCCTCCCCAAAGTCACGTGAGCTGCTCTACATCATGTGACTTGAACCCAACCCAGCAGCGACCATCTTTACTCCGGGCACTACCACTGTGCACTGCAGTGCCTGTCAGTATTAAACATCGTACCGCTCTGGCGGTGACATGTGCTGCTAGAGAAGGGGCAGTAAGTCGATTTATTTCATAAACTGAAGAATAGACTATAACATGACGTTGGCTAAAAGGACGCACCATGTGCGCGTCGTAGTCCCATAGCGAATGGGCGTGTTCTCTCACCTTCTCCACGTAAAGCCTGCGCACTGTGATTTGTTGGCTTATTGGCTGTGAGCGATAGGTGGCAGAGCCGGAGACTGGCGGAAGTGCAGCAACTGGCCACGCCCCCGCTCTGCCGTTTGTCCCTGTGCGCAGGTGTCGCAGCCAGTATGCGTTCCACGGGGAGCGTCCACTTGTTGCCGGCTACGGGGGGAGACGTTACTTGTGTCATGTCTGAGAGCCGATAGCCTGACTCTCCGCGTGTGACCGTGCTCCTGCCACTGTTATTTATTGCTATTTATATCTTTACAGAGTGGTGGCACCGTATACCTGCCGTAGGTGGCAGCGCAGAGGCGGCACAATGCTGTGCACCCCCATAGCCCGGGCGATGTAGTGGTCCATAGGTGAAGTGTGTCAGACAGCCGGCAGCCGGAGAGAGAGACTGGTGCCGTTGTGTGTCTGTGCGAAGTGAGGACCGTGCTGTAGTATCATGCAGTCTCTGCGCTGGCTGCCGCTGGAGGCCAACCCCGATGTAAGGGACACGTGTGTGTGTGTATTTCAAAACTGTGCTGGAAATGGGAAAACTGTCTAAAGGGCCCTACACACTTGCGACGGCGCCGGGGAAGGAGGGGTGGGGGGGGGAGAGGAGTGAGTGAAGTTACTCCCCCCCCCCCCCCCCCCCCCTTTCCCCCCACCTTGCTGGCTCCACAGCCCAGCTTGCTAATATGGTTGGGATTGTCCATATTGGCATGCATGTTTAAATGAGCCGGCACCAACGATGAACAAATTCGGGGCGACACATTGTTCATTGTTGGTGCCTACACACTGAAAGATATGAACGATATCTCGTCCATTAATGAACGAGATTGTTCATATCTTTCAGTGTATCTTTAAGCTGACCGACAGTCACATGACCTCCACCATCCCGACGGCTCGCTATCCTGATGGTCGGCATGCCGACCAACAGGGATTATTTCCACTCGTGGTTGTCCACGACACCCATAGAGTGGGAATAGAACCCGTGGCGACCGCAGGTCGCCACCGAGCCCGCAGCGTGGCGAGCGCAGCGTGGCGAGCGCAGCGAGCCCGCAAGGGACTTGCACTCGCCCCTCCCCGCCGGGATCCCGGCGTCGGTAAGCTGACCGCCGGTCTCCTGACCGCCGGTCAGCCGTACTACACCCGTGTGTGTATATAGATAGATAGATATATCTCCTATCTATCTAGATATGTGTATATAATGTATGTATGTGGTATAGTAACTCCTGTGTTCTCCGTACTTGCAGGTAATGAACCAGGTGAGTGAGCAGCATACACAGAGCTATATGTCCCTGTAGCTGTAGGGGGAGGTGTCATGTGTTGCCAGACCCTCACACGCTGTAAGTATCCTATATAATAAATGGCTAATGCTGCTAAACTCTATGGGGGGAATTCAAGTATTATGAGCACTGGCTGCCACTAAATGGCGCCCAAAGGAGCAATTCAAGTGGTGATCCATTCGGTGCGCACAGCCGCCTGCATTACTGTTGTTCTGTTATTTTGATCGGGCTGGTAACTAGTATTTGTGACCGGACGGTCCCGTACGAAAGCCCTCACTACTTTTGCGTCCGTCCCCAGTACACAGAATGGATGTTTAGGTCACACGGGACCTGGCCACATAGGGGATTCCTGCTTACCGTCAGTAACTGCCTGTTACTGACTCCACCCACTGCGCAGTGGACGGGTTTATGCTGCCTTCACCACCAAACTCCTAACCTGCCGTGGCATTTGGAACCACGGTCTGCTCTGCATGCGTCGACATGTCGCCTTACCACACCTGTGTGGTGTTGACGAATCCCCACTAGTCGCTTGACTAGGCCTCTACCGGTAGCTGGCTGAAGGCAAAGCTTGGAGACGCTGGTTACACCCCGGACAGCCGGAGAATGGAGCTAGGTTTCACCTAGCCTTGCAGGTCACAAGATGAAGCGGTCTTCTTGAGACAAATGATTTAATTGCAATAGTTCTAAAGAGAACTCTTCCCTATTGCCAGGGGCAACAGCATACAGCAAGATGTTACAGCAGAAATTAGTTGGTATAATACACTCTCGATGCTCACAGGCCTCCTCTTTTTATCTCAATTCTACACACAGTACCACAGGGGGGGGGGGGGGGGGGGGTAAGCCCTCCCTGTCTTCTCCAACCAATCAGGTTATCGCACAAAATATAAATAAATACAAGTTACATTTCAAAAGTTAAGAATTAGATAAAGCACATTTCTGCTCCTTTTCATATATAACCAAACCAGTGTGCTTTCCCAAACACAATCTGATTACCATGTTCCTGTCTCTTTCACAAATGTAAATATAACTTGAATTTCAATTGCATTCATCCTCTCACACATAGACAGTGTTCTTATAAGTTAAACATAATCTGCATCACACATAATGCAGCCTAGGAAATATTAGATCAAACTGTTGTTAGACGAAACCCGCTAGTTTGCATTTGGAAGACACAATCTGATGTAGCAGCCACTTGTGTCTCCATGCAAAACCAGTTTTGAGTTATCACACCACAGGAGATGCTGAAAACACAGTCTTCTTTCTAAACCTTCGTTTGTACCTGAAAGAAAATGTTTGCCCACCAAAAGGCCTGGTAATCGACATCCTGCTTTAACTAGGACAATTAACATATAACTTGCTATGTAAACGTGTCTCAAAAAGAATAGTCAAGGTCTTTTAGAAACAAAATACCTTGTACTTTTCTCATAAGTGCTCTGTCCATGCAGTTCTATAACTGTGCAGTCCATAATTCTCCAACTACACACAGTGCAGCAATATAACATATTAAGACACATTATTAAACATACATTTAGTCATGTATGGTGCCTAGAGCCAAGTGTTCCTTTTTAAAATGGCACCTAGTGCCCATTGTCCATTTAAAATGGGGCATGGCAGCTGATGGTTAACCTCTTCAGTGCCGCGGCTGCCATTATCCATGTCGCTGGGGGTCTATCCGGCCACAGTATTACATAAACATCATTAGTAAGTGTAGGCAGAAACAGATCTGCCCATATGTATCTCACCTGCATTACCCCCCAGTGATACTGGCAGCATTTTCCTGTACATTGCCATGTGTAGCACTGCATGTGTGAGAGGGACAGTATAGCTTGCCTGTCTCCATCTCTGTAGCTGTCGGTACCCCCGGCCTGTCTCCATCTCTGTAGCTGTCGGTACCCCCGGCCTGTCTCCATCTCTGTAGCTGCCGGTACCCCCGGCCTGTCTCCATCTCTGTAGCTGCCGGTACCCCCGGCCAGTCTCCATCTCTGCAGCTGCCGGTACCCCAGCCCTGTCGCCACCTCTGCAGCTGCCGGTACCCCCGCCCTGTCGCCATCTCTCCCAGTATCCCGGCCCTGTCACTGTCTCTGCAGCTGCCGGTAGGTTTGCCATAATGTCTCTTTAATCTGGGACACCTATGATTTACACAGGTTCTGTGGTTGAAAACAGGTGAAATGAAGGCTTGAATTTAGCTAGCCACAGAATCTATGTAAATCATAGGTGTCCCGAATATATCCCAGCTCTATCTCTGTCACTGCAGCTGCCAAATTCCCAGCCCTTGTCTCTGCATCACAACTATTGAAATAACTGGTGTGAAACACACATGACGTAATAATCTGGAAGAGCTACAGTGGGTGTGTGCCCAGCCGGCCCTGATTACTCATCACAGAATATATATTATGGATATTGGTTATGTTTGAGGTATGAAGCATTGTAATGTAGCGCTGTATGTTATGCAGCCTACTATTCCTAATTCTGTGTCTACACTTTCGATGAAAGTCATTTCCTCTTCAGTAAACGTCTGAAGTAGATTTATATATAGACGACACTTCAACTTTTCCATTTTAGACGCTATAATAAAATCCTACTACTCTGTATTTTCATGGCATTAAATATTTGAAAAAAAGGCATTTGTTTCCCCCAGCACCCTGAATGATAACCGTAACCAGATATAAATTCCACATAATAATAGAATTCAGAGATCTTCGTTACACATATTTGCGCAAATGTGTGAATAAGCCCCAAAGCCGCATCAAGGCGTCTCTGTATATTTGGGGTCCCTAGCGCTATATCTAGGTGCAGGGTGTGGCACCACAAAACACCAGCATAGGCCAGAAAGCCCAGCGTAGCATACCAGTGAAAAAACTATAGTGTTAATAAATTAGTATTTAGGAAGCCGAAGCTATAGAGAAAGTGATACAAAAATGAAACGCAATTAAAATAGAGAAATAGTGTTAAAAAATTAATAAGTGAAAAGTGTTAATAGAATGTAAAGGTATGCCACACTAAGGCCATCTAGCTCAGCCAGTCCAGAGGCACCACACCTCACACCTCCATTACCCCAATCTGGGTCTAAGATTAACCAGCAAGGAGCCACATGATAATGGCTCCTTACTACAATATGTCTAAGCTAAGAGCTACCTACCTTGGAGCAACCCCATAATGCTCCATGTGGCATGTCAGGGCCTGCACCTCCTCCTAATGCAGGAACCTCTCTGCCTCTCACAACAAACATATATATTGGTAGATGCTCAATTAGCGAAGTGATATCATTCAGGTGCTCGAAAGGGAGGGGTATTTCTAAGCAAGAAAAAAAGGCATTTGTTTCCCCCAGCACCCTGAATGATAACCGTAACCAGATATCAATTCCACATAATAATAGAATTCAGAGATCCGGCTTGGGAATTCTGACTGCCGGCTTGGGATGCCGGCAGTCAGAATACCAACAGCGGCTTCCCAACACTCAGAATCTCAACACCTACTTTGTAAATATACTTTCTCTTACGTCCTAGAGGATGCTGGGGACTCTGTAAGGACCGTGGGGTATAGACGGGCTCCGCAGGAGACATGGGCACTCTAAAGACTTTAGATGGGTGTGCACTGGCTCCTCCCTCTATGCCCCTCCTCCAGACCTCAGTTAGATCCTGTGCCCAGAGGAGACTGGGTGCACTGCAGGGGAGCTCTACTGAGTTTCTCTGAAAAAAGACTTTTTGTTAGGTTTTTATTTTCAGGGAGCACTGCTGGCTTGATTCCTCAGCACTAACCAGCGCCATTTTCTCCACAGCACACTGCAGAGAAGCTTGCTCCCCGGACTCTCCCCTGCTGAACACATGTACAGAGGGCAAAAAAGAGGGGGGGGGGGGGCACATTTAATTGGCGCAGTGAGTATATTTATAAAAGCGCTGTACTGACTGGGATTTTATTCCAGTGTCCGGTGGTGCTGGGTGTGTGCTGGCATACTCTCTCTCTGTCTCTCCAAAGGGCCTTATTGGGGGACTGTCTCTCTCTCTCTCTCTCTCTCTCTCTCTCTCTCTCTCTCTCTATATATATATATATATATATATATATATATATATATATATATCTATATATCTATATATCTATCCCTGAGTGTGCGGGGGTGTCGGTACGTGTGTGTCGGCATGTCTGAAGCGGAAGGCTCATCTAAGGAGGAGGTGGAGCAGATGATTGTGGTGTCTCCGTCGGCGACGCCGACACCTGATTGGCTGGATATGTAGAATGTTTTAAATCAAATGTGTCTTTATTACATAAGAGAACGGACAAAGCAGAGTCCAGAGAAAAGACAGGGAGTCAATCCATGGCTTTGGCTGTATCACAGGGCCCTCCAGGGTCTCAGAAACGTCCCCTGTCCCAAGTAGTAGACACTGATACCGACACGGATTCTGACTCCAGTGTCGACTACGATGATGCGAGGTTACACCCAAGGGTGGCCAAAAGTATTCATTATATGATTATTGCAATAAAAGATGTTTTGCATATCACAGATGACCCCTCGGTCCCTGACACAAGGGTATGCATGTTTAAGGAAAAGAAACCTGAGGTAACCTTTCCCCCATCTCATGAGCTGAATGCGTTATTTGAAAAGGCTTGGGAAACTGCAGACAAGAAACTGCAGATTCCCAAGAGAATTCTTATGGCGTATCCTTTCCCTGCACAGGACAGGTTATGGTGGGAATCCTCGCCCAGGGTGGATAAGGCTTTAACGCGCTTGTCCAAAAAGGTGGCGCTACCGTCTCCAGACACGGCAGGCCTCAAGGATCCTGGTGATCGCAGACAGGAAACTACCTTAAAATCAATTTATGCACATACAGGTGCCTTGCTCAGACCGGCAATAGCGTCGGCTTGGGTTTGTAGCGCTGTAGCAGCTTGGGCAGATACCTTGTCATCTGACATTGATACCCTAGATAGGGATAGCATTTTATTGACCTTAGGTCACATTAAAGACGCAATCATATATATGAGAGACGCTTCGAGAGACGTTGGGCTGTTAGGTTCGAGAGCCAACGCCATGGCGATTTCTGCTAGGCGAGCCCTGTGGACCCGCCAATGGACGAGTGATGCCGACTCAAAGAGACATATGGAAGTTTTGCCTTACAAGGGTGAGGTTTTATTTGGGGAAGGTCTCGCGGACCTGGTTTCCACAGCTACCGCGGGTAAATCTACTTTCTCTAACGTCCTAGTGGATGCTGGGAACTCCGTAAGGACCATGGGGAATAGCGGGCTCCGAAGGAGGCTGGGCACTCTAGAAAGATCTTAGACTACCTGGTGTGCACTGGCTCCTCCCACTATGACCCTCCTCCAAGCCTCAGTTAGATTTCGTGCCCGGCCGAGGTTGGATGCACACTAGGGGCTCTCCTGAGCTCTTAGAAAGTTATAGTCTTAGAATTTGTTCTTTTCAGTGAGACCTGCTGGCAACAGGCTCACTGCAGCGAGGGACTAAGGGGAGAAGAAGCGAACTCGCCTGCTTGCAGCCGGATTGGGCTTCTTAGGCTACTGGACACCATTAGCTCCAGAGGGATCGACCGCAGGCCCAGCCTTGATGTTCGGTCCCGGAGCCGCGCCGCCGTCCCCCTTACAGAGCCAGAAGCAAGAAGATGGTCCGGAAAATCGGCGGCATGAAGACTCAGTCTTCACCAAGGTAGCGCACAGCACTGCAGCTGTGCGCCATTGCTCCTCTCACACACTTCATACTCCGGTCACTGAGGGTGCAGGGCGCTGGGGGGGGGGCGCCCTGAGGCAGCAATAAAAACACCTTGGCTGGCAAAAATACCTCAATATATAGCCCCAGGGGCTATATATGAGGTAAATACCCCTGCCAGAAGTCCATAAAAAACGGGAGAATAGGCCGCGAAAAAGGGGCGGAGCCTATCTCCTCAGCACACTGGCGCCATTTTCCCTCACAGCTCCGTTGGAGGGAAGCTCCCTGGCTCTCCCCTGCAGTCTACAAGGGTTAAAAAAAGAGAGAGGGGGCACTAAATTTAGGCGCAGTATACATTATATATATATAGATATAAAGCTATAGGGGACATAACTCAGTTAGTCCCTGCAGTATATAGCGCTCTGGTGTGTGCTGGCATACTCTCACTCTGTCCCCCCAAAGGGCTTTTGTGGGTCCTGTCCTCGTTTAGAGCATTCCCTGTGTGTCTGCGGTGTGTCGGTACGGCTGTGTCGACATGTTGAATGAGGAGGCTTATATGGTGACGGAACAGAGGCCGATATATGTGATGTCGCCCCCTGTGGGGCCGACACCAGAGTGGATAGAGAGGTAAAAGGTATTAACCGACAGTGTCAACTCCTTACATAAAAGGGTGGATGACGTAACAGCTGTGGGACAGCCGGCTTCGCAGCCCGCGCCTGCCCAGGCGTCTCAAAGGCCATCAGGGGCTCAAAAACGCCCGCTCTCTCAGATGGCAGACACAGATGTCGACACGGAGTCTGACTCCAGTGTCGACAAGGTGGAGACATATACACAATCCAATCCGTGACTTGATCCCGGCAATAAAAAATGTGTTATACATTTCTGACTTTAACCTCTATAAATGGGTTTTAGGTTTGGGGAGAAAAAACAGGCAGTGTTTTGTTCCCCCATCAGATGAATAAATGAAGTGTGTGAAAAGCGTGGGTTCCCCCGTTAAGAAACTGGTAATTTATAAAAAGTTACTGATGGCGTACCCTTTCCCGCCAGGAGGATAAGTTACGCTGGGAGATATCCCCTAGGGTGGATAAGGCGCTCACACGTTTGTCAAAAAAGGTGGCACTGCCGTCTTAGGATACGGCCACTTTAATAGGTACCTGTTGATAAAAAAAAAAAAAAAAACAGGAGGCTATCCTGAAGTCTGTATTTACACACTCAGGTACTAGACTGAGACCTGCAGATAGTGCTGCTGCAGCGTGGTTGGTGACCCTGTCAAACAGGGATAATAGTTGGCAAACATAAAAACATATTAAAGACGTTGTCTTATATATGGGGGATGCACAGAGGGATATTTTGCCGGCTGGCATCCAAAATAAATGTAATGTCCATTCTGTCAGGAGGGTATTAGAGACCTGTCACTGGACAGGTGATGCTGACTTAAAAAGCGCATAGAGAGCCTTATAAGAGTGAGGAATTATTTGGGGATGGTCTCTGGGACCTCGTATCCACAGCAACTGCTGGGAAGAAATAATTTTACCTCAGGTTTCCTCACAGAAAAAGGTACAGTCCTTTCGGCTTCAGAAAAGCAAGCGGGTCAAATGGCGCTTCCTTTCTGTACAGAGACAAGGGTAGAGGGAAAAAGCTGCACCAGTCAGCCTGTTCCCAGAATCAAGATTCTTCCCCCGCCTCCTGTGAGTACACACCATGACGCGGGTGCTCCACAGGTGTAGCCAGGTACGGTGGGGGGCCGCCTCAAAAATTTCAGCAATTAGTGGGCTCGCTCACAGGTGGATCCCTGTTTCTTCCAAGTAGTATTTCAGGGGTACAAGCTGGAATTAGAGATGTCTCCCCCCAGCCGTTTCCTAAAATATGCCTTGCTGACAACTCCCTCAAGCAGGGAGGCTGTGCTAGAGGCAATTAATAAGCGGTATTCCCAGCAGGTAATACTCAAGGTGCCCCTACTTCAACAAGGACGGGGTTACTATTCCACACGGGTTGGGGTACCGAAACCGCATGGTTCGGTGTGACCCATTTTATATTTAAAATCCTTGAACATAAAAAAAAAAAAAAAATTCAAGTTCAAGATGGAATCGCCCAGGGCGGTTATTGCAAGCCTGGACGAGGGGGATTACATGGTATCCCGGGACATCAAGGATGCTTACCTGCATGTCCCCATTTACCATCCTCGCCAGGAGTACCTCAGATTTGTGGTACAGGATTACCATTACCAAGTCCAGACACTGCCGTTTGGACTGTACATGGCACCGAGGGTGTTTTATCAAGGTAATGGCCGAAATGATGATACTCCTTCAAAAAAAAGGGAGTTGTAATTATCCCGTAATTGGACAATCTCGTTATAAGGGCGAGGTCCAAGGAGCAGTTGGTAGTCGGGGTAGCACTATTTTGGAAAGTGCTACAACAGCATAGGTGGATTCTAAACAGTCCAAAGTCACAGCTGGTTCCTATGACACGTCTACTGTTCCTGGGGATGGTTCTGGACATAAACCAGAAATAGTGTTTCTCCCGGAGGAGAAAGCCAAGGAGTTGTCATCTCTAGTCAGAGACCTCCTGAAACCAAAATAGGTAGCGGTGCATCATTGCACGCGAGTCCTGGGAAAAATGGTAGCTTCTTACGAAGCAATCCCATTAGGCAGGTTCCATACAAGAACTTTTCAGAGGGACCTGTTGGACAAGTGGTCCGGATCGCATCTTCCGATGCATAGGCTGATAACCCTGTCTCCAAGGACCAGAGTATCTCTACTGTGGTGGCTGCAGAGTGCCCATCTTCAAGAGGGCCGCAGGTTCGGCATACAGGACTAGGTCCTAGTGACCATGGATTCCAGCCTTTGAGGCTGGGGGGCAGTCACATAGGGAAGAAACTTCCAGGGACTTTGGTCAAGTCAGGTTATTTCCCTACACATAAATATTCTGGATCTGAGGGCCATTTACAATGCCCTGAGGCCAGCAAGGCCTCTGCTTCAAAACCAGCCGGTACTGATCCAATCAGACAACATCACGGCAGTCGCCCATGTAATCAACAGGGCGGCACAAAAAGCAGGATGGCGATGGCAGAAGCCACAAGGATTCTCCGATAGGCGGAAAATCATGTGTTAGCACTGTCAGCAGTGTTCATTCCCGGAGTGGACAACTGGGAAGCAGATCTTCTCAACAGACACGACCTCCACCCGGGAGAATGGGGACTTCCTCCAGAAGTCTTCCAATAGGATTGTACACCATTGGGAAAGGCCACAGGTGGACATGATGGCGTCCCGCCTTAACAAAAAGCTATAAAAGATATTGCTCCAGGTCAAGGGACCCTCAGGCGATAGCTATGGACGCTCTGGTAACACCGTGGGTGTACCAGTCGGTTTAGGTGTTCTCCCCTCTGCCTCTCATACCAAAGGTACTGAGAATAATAAGAAGGCGAGGAGTAAGAACGATACTCGTGGATGGCCAAGAAGAGCTTGGTACCCAGAACTTCAAGAATTTATATCAGAGGACCAATGGCCTCTGCCACTCAGTCAGGACCTGCGGCAGCAGGGGCCCTGTCTGTTCCAAGACTTACCGCGGCTGCGTTTGACGGCATGGCGGTTGAACGCCGGATCCTGAAGGAAAAGGGTGTTCCGGAGGAAGTAATTCCTACGCTTACTAAAGCCAGGAAAGAGGTTACAGCAACTCATTATCACCGCATATGGCGAAAATATGTTGCATGGTGTGAGGCCGAAAGGGCCCCAACAGAGGAATTTCAACTAGGTCGATTTCTGCATTTCCTGCAAGCAGGAGTGACTATGGGCCTTAAATTGGGTTCCATTAAGGTACAGATCTCGGCTCTGTCGATTTTCTTTCAAAAAGGAACTAGCTTCAGTACCTGAAGTTCAGACATTTATAAAAGGAGGGCTGCATAGTCAGCCCCCGTTTGTGCCTCCTGTGGCACCTTGGGATCTCAACGTGGTGTTGAGTTTTCTTAAAATCACTTTGGTTTGAACCACTAAAAACCGTGGATCTGAAATATCTCACATGGAAGGTGGTTATGTTATTTGCCTTGGCTTCTGCCAGGCGAGTATCAGAATTGGCGGCTTTGTCTTGTAAAAGCCCTTATTTGATTTTCCATATGGATAGGGCAGAATTGAGGACTCGTTCCCAGTTTCTCCCTAAGGTGGTGTCAGCGTTTCACCTGAACCAGCCTATTGTGGTGCCTGCGGCTACTAAGGATTTGGAGGACTCCAAGTTGCTAGACGTTGTCAGGGCCCTGAAAATATATGTTTCCAGGACGGCTGGAGTCAGAAAATCTGACTCGCTGTTTATCCTATATGCACCCAACAAGCTGGGTGCTCCTGCTTCTAAGCAGACTATTGCTCGTTGGATTTGTAGTACAATTC
Source organism: Pseudophryne corroboree (assembly GCF_028390025.1). Classification (NCBI taxonomy): domain Eukaryota; kingdom Metazoa; phylum Chordata; class Amphibia; order Anura; family Myobatrachidae; genus Pseudophryne; species Pseudophryne corroboree. Next base: position 315,636,528 of record NC_086445.1, read on the forward strand.
AGCTTGCACATACTGTGGCAGGCCTGCCACAGCCAAAATCTGTCAATGCCCATTCCACAAGGAAGGTGGGCTCATCTTGGGCGGCTGCCCGAGGGGTCTCGGCTTTACAACTTTGCCGAGCAGCTACTTGGTCAGGGGCAAACACGTTTGCAAAATTCTACAAATTTGATACCCTGGCTGAGGAGGACCTGGAGTTCTCTCATTCGGTGCTGCAGAGTCATCCGCACTCTCCCGCCCGTTTGGGAGCTTTGGTATAATCCCCATGGTCCTTACGGAGTTCCCAGCATCCACTAGGACGTTAGAGAAAATAAGAATTTACTCACCGGTAATTCTATTTCTCGTAGTCCGTAGTGGATGCTGGGCGCCCATCCCAAGTGCGGTTTATCTGCATTACTTGTACATAGTTATTGTTAACTAAATCGGGTTATTGTTGAGCCATCTGTTGAGAGGCTCTATTGTTTCATACTGTTAACTGTGTTTCATATCACGAGTTGTACGGTGTGATTGGTGTGGCTGGTATGAGTCTTACCCGGGATTCAATATCCTTCCTTATTGTGTACGCTCGTCCGGGCACAGTACCTAACTGAGGCTTGGAGGAGGGTCATAGTGGGAGGAGCCAGTGCACACCAGGTAGTCTAAGATCTTTCTAGAGTGCCCAGCCTCCTTCGGAGCCCGCTATTCCCCATGGTCCTTACGGAGTTCCCAGCATCCACTACGGACTACGAGAAATAGAATTACCGGTGAGTAAATTCTTATTTTTTTACCTTATGTTCCCCCACAGCAAAAGAAAACACCACAATATCAGATGCAGTCCTTTCGGTCGCATAAGTCCAGAAGAGGTCGGGGCTCTTCCTTCCTCGCCAGAGGTAAGGGTAGAGGGAAAAGAATGCCTGCTACGGCTAGTTCCCAGGAGCAGAAGTCCTCCCCGGCTTCTACTAAATCCACCGCATGATGCTGGGGCTCCTCTGAGGGAGTCCGCGCCGGTGGGGGCACGTCTTCGACTCTTCAGCCACGTCTGGGTTCAGTCAGACGTTGATCCTTGGGCGATGGAAATTGTATCCCAAGGCTACAAGCTGGAATTCGAAGACGTGCCTCCTCGCCGATTTTTCAAATCGGCTTTACCAGCTTCTCCCCTAGAAAGGGAGATAGTTTTAGCTGCAATTCAAAAACTGTGTCAACACAAGTGATTGTCAAGGTTCCCCTAGTGCAACAGGGGAAGGGGTACTATTCAACCCTGTTTGTGGTCCCGAACCGGATGGCTCGGTCAGACCCATTCTAAATCTAAAATCCCTAAACCTGTACTTGAAAAAGTTCAAATTCAAGATAGAATCGCTCCGGGCAGTTATCTCCAGCCTGGAAGGGGGGGATTTTATGGTGTCTCTAGACATAAAGGATGCATACCTTCATGTCCCCATATATCCCCCTCATCAGGCATACCTGAGATTCGCTGTACAGGACTGTCATTACCAGTTTCAGACGTTGCCGTTTGGGCTTTCCACGGCCCCGAGGATTTTCACCAAGGTAATAGCGGAAATGATGGTGCTCCTGCGCAGGCAGGGAGTCACAATTATCCTGTACTTGGACGATCTCCTGATAAAAGCGAGATCGAGAGATCAATTGCAATAAAGCGTGTCGCTCTCCCTGAGAGTGCTGAAGCAGCATGGCTGGATTCTAAATCTACCAAAGTCACAGTTGATTCCAACGACTCTGCTATCTTTCTTAGGCATGATTCTGGACACGGAACAGAAGAGGGTTTTTCTCCTTATGGAAAAAGCCCAGGAACTCCAGAACATGGTCAGAGACCTGTTAAAACCGAATAAAGTGTCAGTCCATCAATGCACTCGAGTACTGGGAAAAATGGTGTCGACCTACGAGGCCATCCCCTTCGGCAGGTTCCATGCGAGGACGTTTCAGTGGGACCTTCTGGACAAGTGGTCGGGGTCCCATCTACAAATACATCAGAAAATAAGCCTGTCCCCCAGGGCCAGGGTGTCTCTCCTGTGGTGGCTGCAGAGTGCTCACCTTCTCGAAGGTCGCAGGTTCGGCATTCAAGACTGGGTTCTGGTGACCACGGACGCGAGCCTCCGAGGATGGGGAGCAGTCACACGAGGAAGAAATTTTCAGGGACTATGGTCAAGCCAGGAGGCTTGTCTACACATCAACGTACTGGAATTGAGGGCCAAATACAACGGCCTACGTGCCAGGTCAAGGGACCCTCAGGCAGTAGCAGTGGACGCCCTGGTGACACCATGGGTGTTTCAGTCGGTCTATGTGTTCCCTCCTCTTCCGCTCATCTCAAAAATACTGAGAATCATAAGACGAAAAAGAGTGCAGACAATACTCATTGTTCCGGATTGGCCTTGAAGGGCCTGGTATTCAGATCTTCAGGAAATGCTCACAGAAGATCCGTGGCCTCTTCCTCTCAGGGAAGACCTATTGCAGCAGGGGCCCTGCGTGTTCCAAGACTTACCGCGGTTACGTTTGAAGGCATGGCGGTTGAACACCAAATCCTAGTGGGGAAAGGTATTCTGGAGGAAGTCATCCCTACTCTGATTAAGGCTAGGAAGGAGGTGACGGTGAAACATTATCACCGCACCTGGAGGAAGTATGTATCTTGGTGTGAAGCCAAGAATGCTCCTACTGAAGATTTCCATCTGGCCCGTTTTCTCCACTTTCTACAGACAGGAGTGGATATGGGCCTAAAGTTAGGCTGCATTAAGGTACAGATTTCGGCCCTATCAATTTTCTTTCAGAAGGAATTGGCTTCTCTCCCAGAAGTCCAGACTTTTGTAAAGGGAGTGCTGCAAATCCAGCCTCCTTTTGTGCCCCCAGTGGCACCATGGGACCTTAACGTAGTGTTACAGTTCCTAAAATCTCACTGGTTTGAGCCTCTTCACACGGTGGATTTAAAATGTATCACTTGGAAGGTGGTCATGTTGTTAGCTTTGGCATTTGCACGGCGGGTGTCCAAATTGGTGGCTTTGTCTCACAAGAGCCCCTATCTGATTTCCATGTGATAGAGCAGAATTAAGGACTCGTCCTCAATTTTTGCGTAAGGTGGTTTCATCTTTTCATATGAAACAACCTATCGTGGTGCCTGTGGCTACGGGTGACTTGGAGTATTCCAAGTCCCTTGATGTGGTCAGGGCCTTAAATATTTATGTAGCCAGGACGGCTCAGGTTAGGAAAACAGAGGTACTGTATGTCCTGTATGCAGCCAACAAGCTTGGCGCTCCTGCTTCTAAACAGGCTATTGCTCGCTGGATCTGTAACACGATTCAGCAGGCTCATTTTACGGCTGGATTGCCGTCACCAAATTCGTTAAAGGCCCATTCCACTAGGATGCTGGGTGCCCGTCCCAGTGCGGACATATTTCTGCAAGACTTGTATATAGTTATTGCTTACATAAGGGTTATGTTACAGTTTTGATCAGTCTCAGGCTGATGCTGTTTTGTTTCATACTGTTAACTGGTTTGTTTGTTCCAAGTTGTACGGTGTGGATGGTGTGGGCTGGTATGTATCTTGCCCTTAGATTAACAAAGATCCTTTCCTTGTACTATCCGTCTCCTCTGGGCACAGTTCTCTAGCTGAGGTCTGGAGGAGGGGCATAGAGGGAGGAGCCAGTGCACACCCATCTAAAGTCTTTAGAGTGCCCATCTCTCCTGCGGAGCCCGTCTATACCCCATGGTCCTTACGGAGTCTCCAGCATCCTCTACGGACTACGAGAAAAAGATTTACCGGTAGGTTTAAAATCTTATTATCCCTATCCCCCTAACCCTCCCCGGTTGTGCCTAACTCCAACCCCACTGCACCCCCTACCCGCAGCCTATCCTTAACCCTCCTTACCCCGCAGCCTAACCCTACCCGTTGGTGCCTTACCCTCCCCTGTAGCCTAAACCTAACCCCCTCCTCCTGCAGCTTACCTGCAGTACCCGAAGACCTTCGTTCGGGATTCCAATGCTGTCATTGTTATTCATGTCTGTCATCTGTATTTTAAGCAGTGTCGGGATTCCGGCGTCTGTATTCTGACTGCCGGGATCCAGACCAGGTCCCGCTCCCAGACACTGTTATTATTACAGTATTTATACAGTATGACTGTTAGGACCTGCAGTACCTGACCTGGTGGTTGCTAAATTACTTTTGCTGCAGTAAAGCTAGTTTTCCTGAGTCTCCAAATAGTATGCAGTCAGCATGTCCATGTTCAAACCATCAACTTTCACAATGTGGACAACAGAAGGTCAAGGACGACATTGGAATTGTTGAGATCATAATGTCAACATTTCTGTTCGGGACAGAGTTAGCCTAACCGTGCACTGTCGAATGTTGACATGGTTAATATCAACATTACAGCCATGTAGACATTGTGAATGTTGACAAGATGCATCATACCCCTCCAGATGATGTCTGCAGTTTTTATTACAGTAGGTGTTTAAAATACCGCCCATCAGGATCCTGGCGATCGCAATACTGACGCTGAATTCCCGATAGGGGGTACAATGCTGCCGCCGGTATACCGGCGAGGTAGGTGATTCTCCCTCTGTGAGTGTCCACGACACCCATAGAGAGAGAATAGAACCTGTGGCGACCAAGACCATGATGCGCCTGCCCCGCTGCCGGTATTCTGGCAGACGAGATGCTGCTGTTGGTATAGTGACAGCCAGCATCACGTACGCCAGGATCCCTGATTGATCCCCTTTTTACCATGCCTATATTACTACAGTAGCTCATATATACTGAGAATCTATTTGCTAGGACATACAGCATTGACTATTTTCAGATCTCTTTTTTTTCTAATTTCCCCCATTTCTTGTTTTATTTGTCTTTTACCTCTATACTTTTACGAAGGACTTAAATGTAATGTCCTTCATACCTTTTTCATTATTTCTAAGTTACAGATGTGTCCTCAAACTTCTAGCCTCAACACGCCATGCAGCTGGAGATGGCGGCCCAAGTGAGCCGCCAGGTCCCATTCAACTCTGCTAGCATTGGGAACTTGTATATTGTGTGTGACTGAGTCTGCATACGGAGCAGAACAGAACTGTGTTGGAAAAAAGCTGCGACTGGTACATTGTAGCACTTTGTGTACATATTCAGAGACTCTGTTACACACAGATATACAAGTGTCGAATATCTGCAAAATTATTTCTCTAACGTCCTAGAGGATGCTGGGGACTCCGTAAGGACCATGGGGATAGACGGGCTCCGCAGGAGACATGGGCACTTTAAGAAAGACTTTGGATCTGGGTGTGCACTGGCTCCTCCCTCTATGCCCCTCCTCCAGACCTCAGTTTGGTACTGTGCCCAGTGGAGACTGGGTGCTTTCAGGGAGCTCTCCTGAGTTTCCTGTCAGAAAGTATTTTAGTTAGGTTTTTTATTTTCAGGGAGCCTGCTGGCAACAGACTCCCTGCATCGAGGGACTGAGGAGAGAGAAACAGACCTACTTCTCTGAGTTGCAAGGCTCTGTTTCTTAGGCTACTGGACACCATTAGCTCCAGAGGGATCGGTACGCAGGTCTCGCCGTCCTTCCCAGAGCCGCGCCGCCGTCCTCCTCGCAGAGCCGGAAGATAGAAGCCGGGTGAGTATGAGAAGAAAAGAAGACTTCAGAGGCGGCAGAAGACATCTTGATCTTCATAGAGGTAACGCACAGCAGTGAAGCTGTGCGCCATTGCTCCCATTCACCTCACACACTTCTGTCACTGTAAGGGTGCAGGGCGCAGGGGGGGCGCCCTGGGCAGCAATATAAACCTCTCCTGTGGCAAAAGTACATATATACATGTACAGCTGGGCACTGTACATGTATATAAAGAGCCCCCGCCATGTTTTTAAGAATTTTGAGCGGGACAGAAGCCCGCTGCCGAGGGGGCGGGGCTTCTCCCTCAGCACTCACCAGCGCCATTTTCTCCACAGCACAGTGCTGAGAGGAAGCTCCCCGGACTCTCCCCTGCTTACTCACGGTGACAGAGGGTTTTCAAGAGGGAAGGGGGGAACATAATTGTCGCATATACATACATAAAGGCGCTACTGGGTAAACATTCTGTGTTTTTCCTGGGTCATATAGTGCTGGGGTGTGTGCTGGCATACTCTCTCACTGTCTCTCCAAAGGGCCTGGTGGGGAACCTGTCTTCAGAAAAGAGCTTCCCTGTGTGTGTGTGGTGTGTCGGTACGCGTGTGTCGACATGTCTGAGGTTGAAGGCTCACCTAAGGCGGAGTGTATGAATGTAAGGTCTCCGTCGGCAGCGCCGACACCTTACTGGATGGATGTGTGGAATGTTTTAAGTGCTAATGTAAATTTATTGCACAAAAGATTAGACAAAGCTGAGGCTAGGGAACAGTCAAGGAGTCAAACCATGTCTGTCCCAATGTCGCCGGGACCTTCGGGGTCTCAGAAGCGCCCACTATCCCAAATAGTTGACACAGATACCGACACGGATTCAGACTCCAGTGTCGACTACGATGATGCAAAATTACAGCCAAAAGTGGCTAAATGTATTCGATATGATTATTGCAATAAAAGATGTTTTGCATATCACAGAGGGGCCCCCTGTCCCTGACACGAGGGTACACATGTATAAAGGAAAGAAGCCTGAGGTCACCTTTCCATCCTCACATGAGCTGAACGAATTATGCGAAAAAGCTTGGGAATCTCCAGACAAAAAACTGCAGATTCCCAAAAGGATTCTTATGGCGTATCCTTTCCCGCCAAAGGACAGAATACGGTGGGAATCCTCCCCTAGGGTAGACAAAGCATTGACACGCTTATCAAAAAAGATAGCGCTGCCATCCCAAGATACGGCTACCCTCAAGGATCCTGCTGACCGCAAGCAGGAGGTTACCTTGAAGTCCATTTACACACATTCTGGTACGATACTCAGACCGGCAATTGCGTCGGCCTGGGTTTGTAGTGCTGTAGCAGCATGGACAGATTCCTTATCAGCGGAAATTGAGACCCTAGATAAGGATACCATTTTAATGACCCTAGGGCATATAAAAGATGCTGTCTTATATATGAGGGATGTACAAAGAAACATTAGTTTACTGGGTTCCAGAATAAACGCTATGTCTATTTCTGCTAGGCGAGTCTTATGGACCTGACAGTGGACAGGTGATGCCGACTCAAAGAGGTATATGGAGTTTTTGCCTTACAAGGGTGAGGAATTATTTGGAGAAGGCCTCTCGGACCTCGTCTCCACAGCTACGGCAGGTAAATCGAATTTTTTGCCTTATATTCCCTCACAACCTAAGAAAGCGCCTCATTATCAAATGCAGTCCTTTCATTCAAATAAAAGCAAAAGAGTACGTGGATCGTCCTTTCTTGCCAGAGGTAAGGGCAGAGGGAAAAAGCTGCACAACACAGCTAGTTCCCAGGAACAGAAGTCCTCCCCGGCCTCTGCAAAATCCACCGCATGACGCTGGGGCTTCCCTGAGGGAGTCCGCTCCAGTGGGGGCACGTCTTCGACTTTTCAGCCACATCTGGGTTCACTCACAGGTGGATCCCTGGGCAATAGAAATTGTTTCTCAGGGATACAAGCTGGAATTCGAAGAGGAGCCCCCTCGCCGGTTTTTCAAATCGGCGCTACCGACTTCTCCCCTAGAAAGGGAGATAGTGTTACATGCGATTCACAAATTGTGTCTTCAACAAGTGGTGGTCTAGGTTCCCCTGCTTCAAAGAGGGAAGGGATACTACTCAACTCTGTTTGTGGTCCCAAAACCGGACGGTTCGGTCAGACCCATTTTGAATTTAAAATCCCTGAACCTTTACTTAAAACGGTTCAAGCTCAAAATGGAATCGCTCAGAGCGGTCATCGCCAGCCTGGAAGGGGGAGAATTTATGGTATCTCTGGAGATAAAGGATGCATACCTGCATGTTCCCATATATCCTCCTCATCAGGCGTACCTGAGATTTGCGGTACAGGATTGTCATTACCAATTTCAGACGTTGCCGTTTGGGCTTTCCACGGCCCCGAGGATTTTCACCAAGGTAATGGCGGAAATGATGGTGCTCCTGCGCAAGCAGGGTGTCACAATTATCCCATACTTGGACGATCTCCTCATAAAAGCGAGATCACGGGAGAAGTTGCTGAACAGCGTATCACTTTCACTGAAGGTGTTACAGCAACACGGCTGGATTCTCAATATTCCAAAGTCGCAGCTGAATCCTACGTCTCGTTTGACCTTCTTGGGCATGATTCTGGACACAGACCAGAAAAGGGGTTTTCTTCCGATAGAAAAAGCGCAGGAACTCATGACTCTAGTCAAGAACCTGTTGAAGCCGAAACAAGTGTCAGTACATCATTGCACTCAAGTCCTGGGAAAGATGGTGGCGACATACGAAGCCATCCCCTTCGGCAGGTTCCATGCAAGGACTTTTTCCAATGGGACCTACTGGACAAGTGGTCCGGGTCACATCTACAAATTCATCAGCAGATCACCCTGTCCCCCAGAGCCAGGGTATCTCTCCTGTGGTGGCTGCAGAGTGTTCACCTCCTAGAGGTCCGCAGGTTCGGTATTCAGTACTGGATCCTGGTGACCACGGACGCGAGCCTCCGAGGTTGGGGAGCAGTCACACAGGGAAGAAATTTCCAAGTTCTTTGGTCAAGTCAAGAGACTTGTCTCCACATCAACATCCTGGAACTGAGGGCCATATACAACGCCCTACGTCAAGCGACCAACCAGTTCTGATCCAGTCAGACAACGTCACCGCAGTAGCTCATGTAAACCGCCAAGGCGGCACAAGGAGCAGAGTGGCGATGGCGGAAGCCACCAGAATTCTTCGCTGGGCGGAGAATCATGTAAGCGCACTGTCAGCAGTGTTCATTCCGGGAGTGGACAACTGGGAAGCAGACTTCCTCAGCAGACACGACCTACATCCGGGAGAGTGGGGACTTCATCAGGAAGTCTTTGCGCAGATTGCAAGTCATTGGGGACTGCCCCAAATAATAAGATTTTACTTACCGATAAATCTATTTCTCGTAGTCCGTAGTGGATGCTGGGACTCCGTAAGGACCATGGGGAATAGCGGCTCCGCAGGAGACAGGGCACAAAATAAAAGCTTAAGGATCAGGTGGTGTGCACTGGCTCCTCCCCCTATGACCCTCCTCCAAGCCTCAGTTAGGATACTGTGCCCGGACGAGCGTACATAATAAGGAAGGATCTTGAATCCCGGGTAAGACTCATACCAGCCACACCAATCACACCGTACAACTCGTGATCTGAACCCAGTTAACAGTATGATAAATGCAAAGGAGCCTCTGAAAAGATGGCTCAAACAATAATAACCCGAATTTTTGTAACAATAACTATATACAAGTATTGCAGACAATCCGCACTAGGGATGGGCGCCCAGCATCCACTACGGACTACGAGAAATAGATTTATCGGTAAGTAAAATCTTATTTTCTCTGACGTCCTAGTGGATGCTGGGACTCCGTAAGGACCATGGGGATTATACCAAAGCTCCCAAACGGGCGGGAGAGTGCGGATGACTCTGCAGCACCGAATGAGAGAACTCCAGGTCCTCCTCAGCCAGGGTATCAAATTTGTAGAATTTAGCAAACGTGTTTGCCCCTGACCAAGTAGCTGCTCAGCAAAGTTGTAAAGCCGAGACCCCTCGGGCAGCCGCCCAAGATGAGCCCACTTTCCTTGTGGAATGGGCTTTTACTGATTTTGGCTGTGGCAATCCTGCCACGGAATGTGCAAGCTGAATTGTACTACAAATCCAACGAGCAATCGTCTGCTTTGAAGCAGGAGCACCCAGCTTGTTGGGTGCATACAGGATAAACAGCGAGTCAGTTTTCCTGACTCCAGCCGTCCTGGAAACATATATTTTCAGGGCCCTGACAACGTCTAGCAACTTGGAGTCCTCCAAGTCCCTAGTAGCCGCAGGCACCACAATAGGTTGGTTCATGTGAAATGCAGAAACCACCTTAGGTAGAAATTGAGGACGAGTCCTCAATTCCGCCCTGTCAGAATGAAAATTAAGTAAGGGCTTTTATATGATAAAGCCGCCAATTCTGACACACGCCTGGCTGAAGCCAAGGCTAACAGCATCGACACCTTCCACGTGAGATATTTTAAGTCCACAGTGGAAAGTGGTTCAAACCAATGTGATTTTAGAAAACTCAATACAACATTGAGATCCCAAGGTGCCACTGGAGGCACAAAAGGAGGCTGTATGTGCAGCACCCCTTTCACAGATGTCTGAACTTCAGGTACTGAAGCCAGTTCTTTCTGGAAGAAAATCGACAAGGCCGAAATTTGAACCTTAATGGACCCTAATTTTAGGCCCATAGACAGTCCTGTTTGCAGGAAATGCAGGAAACGACCCAGTTGAAATTCCTCTGTAGGGGCCTTCTTGGCCTCACACCACGCAACATATTTACGCCAAATGCGGTGATAATGTTTTGCGGTTACTTCCTTCCTGGCTTTGACCAGAGTAGGGATGACTTCTTCTGGAATGCCCTTTTCCTTTAGGATCCGGCGTTCAACCGCCATGCCGTCAAACGCAGCCGCGGTAAGTCTTGGAACAGACAAGGCCCCTGCAGTAGCAGGTCCTTTCTTAGAGGTAGAGGCCACGGTTCGTCCGTGAGCATCTCTTGAAGTTCCGGGTACCAAGTCCTTCTTGGCCAATCCGGAACCACGAGTATAGTTCTTACTCCTCTCCTTCTTATGATTCTCAGTACTTTTGGTATGAGAGGCAGAGGAGGGAACACATACACTGACTGGTACACCCACGGCGTTACCAGAGCGTCCACTGCTATTGCCTGAGGGTCCCTTGACCTGGCGCAATATCTGTCCAGTTTTTTGTTTAGACGTGACGCCATCATGTCCACCTTTGGTTTTTCCCAACGGTTTACAATCAGGTGGAAGACTTCTGGGTGAAGTCCCCACTCTCCCGGGTGAAGGTCGTGTCTGCTGAGGAAGTCTGCTTCCCAGTTGTCCACTCCCGGAATGAATACTGCTGACAGTGCTATCACATGATTTTCCGCCCAGCGAAGAATCCTTGCAGCTTCTGCCATTGCCCTCCTGCTTCTCGTGCCGCCCTGTCTGTTTACGTGGGCGACTGACGTGATGTTGTCCGATTGGATCAACACCGCCTGACCCTGAAGCAGAGGTTTTGCTTGACTTAGGGCATTGTAAATGGCCCTTAGTTCCAGAATGTTTATATGAAGAGACGTTTCCAAGCTTGA